>NW_024746602.1:0-14272 GCF_018991925.1 Homarus americanus | reverse complement strand
GTTTGCATCTGTGATAATAATTTAACATTGCTGAGACTCTTAAGATCTGATGCTCATTTAAAAAAACACTTGATAGAAATGTACAAGTTTATATATTCTTGCAACATGGTAAATAATCTAGTGTATAAGAAATAAACGGTGTATAACAAGTATAAATATATAGTAGAGGGGCGAGATGCACTGTAGTTTGAGCTTTTCCCCATCTAGTTATTATATGTCTTATTTGTGTCACTTATGTTACTTGTATATTATTTGTAATTAGAAACCCATTCCCCAAATATGTAACTGTATATTTTCAGCCTTCTGGCTGCCACGCTCTTTCAATAAACCGTTAATTATTATTATTATTATTATTATTATTATTATTATTATTATTATTATTATTATTATTATCATTATTATCATTATTATTATTATTATTATTATTATTATTATTATTATTATTATTATTATTATTATTATTATTATTATTATTATTATTATTATTATTATTATTATTATTATTATATTGGCTGCCTGAGATGATTACTATCGCCATCTGTGTCTGTAAACGACTCTTTTGTTCTTGGCGGTGACTTGGGTAGTTTCTATACACCACTGAACACGAATTTCCATAAGGACCTTGGCCCCAGGGATAAAAAGCTTCATATTGATAGCGGAGATTACTGGGTCAGAGGTCAGGGTCACTGTTGTATAACCAGTTAAGGTGTCCCCCGGGAGTATGGCAACCAATGTGTTTTTTCTGACTTTTTTTTTTTTAGCTGTGGATGAAGAATTTACAGTATGGGGGAGTGTGTGAGTCATGAGACAGGATCAGGGGCTCTTATGGGCCGTGATATTAATATTGGGAGTCTTTAAGGTCATATTACAGGCCCAGGGCATCTTTAGGGCCTCCTCCAGCGGCCAGATAGCATTTAGGACCACGATAGTGTATATAGCTGTTAATGAATATGATGTATTTCTTTATGTATGAACGTCCGTCCTGCGTGGCAGTGAGATGTGATACCACCCTCAGTGTCAAGACCTGACTGAATTACTCATAATAGGCAAACTGTACTACAAGCTCTGCCAATAAATTTGTTAAACTAAAAAAAACATCTTCACCCAGTCCTCACTTCGGCCACAAGATTACCTCCAGTTTTTTTTCAAGTTTAGAAGCTCCAAAAGTTTTGACCTCCAGTCGTCTGTCGGGAGATTTATAGTCAGAAAACAATCTCAGGGCAGTGTTACAGTTGCAGGGAGGAGGGTGTGACGGCCTGGCATCCAGGTTGCCCTGGGAGCCCGCCTCCACCCACAAAAGCGGTCCCACTCAGTGATGCCAACAGCAACACTGCGGGGTCACCTCCAGCACCTGAAATCAACAGCGACACCTCCCCACCCAGGGGGCAGTGTCCCAGGTCCAGGGAGGAGGGTGTGACGGCCTTGCACCCCAGTTGTCCTGGGAGGTCGCCTCCATCCACAATAGCAGTACCACTCAATGATGCCAATGCGGCCGGATCGCCTCCACCACCTGAAGTCAACAGGCACAGTGACTCTCCTTCGTTAGCCAATGCAGGTCAGGTCAAAGCCTGCCAAGTAAGTGTACCAGTGTACAATGACAGTGATAGTGTTAGTGGTGCTTCTGAAGGAGCTCGTGCCTCCTCTCATAATGATGCCAACTTGAGGGTGAGTAGCCAGAGCGAGACCGATAGTGATGGTAGCATGGATGGGGAGAATGAGCCCCAGACTGCCAGCGTGGTCTCTTTAATAGTCCCAGGTCTGAAGACTGTTCATGACCCTGTAAGTTTTCCATTGTTTACGGAGGAGGAACTCGCGGGACTGATGAAGCAACCCGCGTATAAAAATCCTACTGGAATAAGGGCTGTGAAGAACATTCTCAGGAAATCCAGAGGTACAGAAATTGGAATGGTCAGCTTATTGGTCAGGCTGATCTATGAAGCCAGCGTGCGACTCTCTACGTTAAATTCAAGGTGGGAAAAGTAACACGAACGCTTAGGTTCATTTCATGGAACATCCGGAGTGTTAATCGCAGAATTAATGATCTACAATGGTTTGTTAAAGTTTTTGACATTGATGTAATTGGTTTACAAGAACCTTACACGTCCAGCACCCAGAAGAAAGTTGCACCCAGGATAGCTGGGTTTACAGCATATAATAGTGGAGCAGGAAGTGGCCTGCTCACATATGTAAAGAATGGTCTGGTCTGTAAATGGATTAAAACTCACAATGATGAAAGTATTCACTATCAACAATTTACAGTAAAGACAGCAAACAGTCAATTTTCGCTGTATAACATCTATGTTCGGTGTAATGAACTGCGAGCGGACGTGTTACCAAAGCCATCAGGTAACAATGCTATGCTGTGTATGGGTGACTTTAACTCTCGTCACACTGTCCTCGGTGATGTCCAGTGTAACTCTAATGGGAGGGTGTTCGTGAATTACATCAATAATCATAATATCACTGTATACGACACAGACAAAGTGACACATCTGATGGGGGGCAGACTTGATTATGTGATTGGGTATAACCTAGTAGACAGTAATGTCAAGGCTAAGGTCATCTCAGACTACCTTGTCAGTGATCATTATGCAATACTTACTGAATACACTGTTGCTGATGTCAAGTGTGAACCCCATCCTAAGCTCAGAATTAATATCCCAGATAATCTTAAACTGCACTTCAAGGCCTACATCCACAGATGGTATGCTGGATATACACCTGGGTCAGTGGATGAATTTTGCTGTGATCTTGTAAATGTCATTACCACATATTATACCACCTGGGTTAAGTCAAGGAGGAAGGGGGGCAGCACTAAATCACCTCTGTGGACACATGACCCCATCCTCACCAAAGAAGGAGAGAATGTAAAACAGCTTGCCAACACTTATAAGCAAAATAAAACTAGTGATAACCTTTTGGCATTCCTCAAAGCTAACAGAGAATTTCGTGAACTCAAAGGTCAGGTGAGAAACACCTATTGGGAACAATTCTTACAGGGGATTAATAGAACAACCACTCTAGCAGAAATGTGGAAGAAAATTAGAGCCATTACCAAGTCACCCACCCCAGTCCAGCTTCATCACAGCCCTGCAGAATATGCTGACATGCTATTAGACCAATGGTCTAGTGTGTCACGAATCACTTCCCTGCCTCCTGACATACAGCAATATCTTAACACCTCACACATTAATAGGGGTTTCAATATTGAAATAGCCTGTTCCTCACCAGACCTTACCGACCAGTTTCCTATAACGCACCACGAACTAACAACAGCACTAATGAAAGGCGAGTCATCCTCTCCTGGTGAGGATGGCATAACCTATAACACCCTGAGATTGTTGAATGAGATCCCTAACCATCCACTGCTTGACCTGTATCAAATGAGCCTCACACAGGGTATTCTGCCTAAGACATGGACTCATGGAAACATAGTTCCAATCCCTAAAGCTAATTCTCCAAACTTCAGGCCAATTTCACTTACATCCTGTATGTGCAAAGTCCTTGAAAGAGTTGTTCTAAACCGTCTCATGTTTCAAGTCACAGACAAACTCGCCCCTAATCTGTACGGGTTCATGCCCGGGCGTAGCACACAGACATGCTTTGCAGAATATCTTGTTCACTCCAAAGATAAGACACAAACAGCCTTCATAGACCTTAAATCAGCCTTTGATGTAGCTAATAGAGACATTATACTTGAGCAACTAGCTAATTTTGGCATCCAAGGTAACCTCCTGACATGGATAAAGGGTTATCTGTCCAACAGGTATGCCAGAGTTCTGTTTAGGGGAGTTAAAAGTACCAGAATGAGATCATTTGAGCTGGGCACGCCTCAGGGAGGAGTGTTAAGTCCTATGCTCTTTAATATACTGATGCACAAGCTTATTGCTGACATTCCAGTTCAGCCAAACGAAGCCGTAATATGCTATGCTGATGATATCTGCATTATGACACAAACCAAACTCAGGCTCCAAGCCTTGCTGGATGTATTTGCTCGGAGAACTGTTGAATGCGGTCTCATAATATCTGCTGACAAGACGAGGGTCCTCAATCCTCGTCCTGCTCACCCTCTGCCTCTTGACTATAACATTAACAGCATGCCCTTGGAACTATGTAGCTCCTACAAATATCTTGGAATTTGTGTGAATGATGCAAACTTTGTCAGCAACCTTCGTGACAAACTAATGCAGCGCATTAAACCCCTCAGAACCCTTGTTGGCAAGGGCTATGGAATTAACATCACCTATGCTCGTACTTTCTATCTTCACTTCATTCGTTCTGTAGTTGACTATCATGCTCTCCATCTTGTGACTATTCCGCCTAAACAACTCAACAGCCTTGAGGTAGTGCAAAATGAAGCCATGCGCATCATCCTAGGTTGCCCAAAATCAACCAGAATTGTAAACATGAGGAAAGAGCTCGGACTGCCCTCCCTATCTGAGAGGATAGCCCTACTTAATACCATGTTTTGTGTCAAAGTTTTGAAGAACAATAGTTCTCAAACTACAACTCAAACTGAGTTGATGTTCTATCTAAGTAATCCCGACCATCTCGCCAACCTTCCACAAAAGACTCTCTTTGGGGCGTGGCTTCATAAAAGTGTTGCAGATCTCCTGAAACTGAATGTCCCAATCACCCCAGACGAACCTATTAATGCCATTCCTCCTTGGCTGGACATATCAGTTCCTATTAATTACACTCCTGTTGGTAGTAAGCAAATGTTAAACACCGATGTGGTGAGATGTGTCACACTAGAAACTATTAACAGACACATAGAGAGTATTAAATCAAGTGAATGTTATGCTTTTACTGATGGTTCTGTGCAGACAAACACAGGTAGAACAGGCTGTGCAATTGTAATATATAAAGAAAAAGAGATGATAGTGTCAACCAAACAAAGGCTGAACAACTGGGCCAGCACAACACAAACTGAACTAACTGGAATCTACTTAGCCACAGACTACCTCAAAGAAAATGGAGGTGGGGTGATATTCTGTGACTCTCAAAGTGCTTTGAAATCAATGAACAGCCCGTCAGGCTCTATGTCTAAAGTTGCGTGTGATATTAAAAGGAATGTGATAACTGCCAATGAGAACAACTTTCGTATCGAATTTGTGTGGATTCCGTCCCATGTTGGAATCAGGTATCATGACCATGTTGATAGACTGGCCAATGAGGCATGTAAGAAAGAAAATGTTGACCGCGACCTTGGTCTGTCCAATGCTGTAATTAAAAACATTCAAGTCAGAATCATGAACTCTGATCTAGATGAAGTGAGAAATGCAGAGAGACCTGACAGTTGTAGCATTAGTAAATATGACAAATTTTGTAACAAGAGGTACCGGTATGGCCAGCATAAGGACAGAACCAGACAATGTGATGTAGTCGTGGCCAGAATTAGGCTAGGATACAGACACATCTGGCAAGTTAGTAACGCTGTACCCATACCGGAACACTCAGCATGTAAACTTTGTGATAAACCTTTGAAGCATACACTTGAACACTATATTATTGAATGTGACACTGTCAAAGACTTCAGGCCACCTGACTTACTGTATCTTGAACTATGTAATTACTTCATTGAATCAGGTGTGCTTGAGGACATTCTTGCTGTTTATCCCAAATTTGCTAGCCCACACTGATTAGTCTTCAATTAGAATATGACTCCAATGTATGTGATCCACTGACCTATATATGCTACTGGTGAATGTGATGTATTTCCTTCTTTGTGTACGAACCTCTGTCCTGCGTGGCAGTGAACAGTGGCATTACCCACATGAATCTGACCTATATATAGTGTCAATGAATATGATGCATTCTTTGTGTACGAACCTCTGTCCTGTATGGCAGTGAAAAGTGACATTACCCACATGAATCTGACCGACGTATATGTATGTATGTGTGCGTGTGTGCATGTATATGTGCGTGTACGTGTATATGTGTATGTATATACGTATATGTATGTATATGTGTGTGTGCGTGTTTACATATATGTATATGTACTGTCAATGAATATGATGCAACTCTTTGTGTACGAACCTCTGTCCTGCATGGCAGTGAACAGTGACATTATCCATTTGAATCTGACCTCTATACATTTATAGTTGTTAATGAATATGATGTATTTCTTTGTGTGTGAACCTCTGTCCTGCGTGACAGTGAGAAGTGATACCACCCTCAGTGTCAAGACCTGACTGAATTACTCAGAATAGGCAAACTGTACTACAAGCTCTGCCAATAAATTTGTTAAACTAAAAAACCTCTCAGCGTCTCCTGCCGGGGTCGCTGGTTCGTGGAACATAACTTAGGGTAAATGTGTCCGACTGCCACAGCACTCGTGTCGGCCTCTCTAATGATATCCTATTTGTCACATGTCCTCGGGGCGGCGTGTCCGGTGTCAAGAATCTCCCGGAGAAGGGATGGTTGGATATATGACCTCCCCAGAGATTTGATGCAGATGAGATGGACTTGTTGACTGCAAGATTCACCGAGAGGACTGGTGGACGTAAGATATCTCAAGGCTTCGATAATTTTTCATTTTTCCTCTTCGTGTGAGGCGGGGGGGAAGGGGGATTTTCTTTGTAATTTTGTGTGTGTGTGTGTGTGTGATTTGAAGTTGCTCATGCGCCTTAACTGTAATACTTTCATTTGTATATAACATGTAGTACATCAGTGTCAATAGACGTGTTATATCAATGTAAATACATTCATACGTTTGATAATATTGCAATTAGTATTCCAACACGTTCCCACTAAAGCACACGTCAGCAATAATGAGTATCACCAATAAATCTGTCATTCTTGTTTACAATATTTGAAAGAGCGAGTGTTCGTAGATCAAAGAGCTGAATATGTTATGTGATACAGACGAAAAAGGACATTGGGGGAATGGTATTCACCTCAATACACTCAATACACAAGTTCATTTAATGTATATTGTATTAATTTGGGGGGAATTTTACCCAATTTTCACCGTCTAGATTAAAAATTTACAAAAACAATTCATGAGGACGATTATATTGATGATTGAATGTGAAGTTAAGTGTACAGGAGAGACCAAATAAGATAACCTAAAGAGGGAAAGGAGAGCAAAGGGAAGATGGGGCAGGTGGAAAGAACAGGAAGGAGGGAGGAGAGAGGAAGAGAACGGGGGTAAAGTAGGAGGAGGAGGACTGAGGGAGAGAAAAACGAATGATGAAGAAAAAGGAAGGGGGATGCGGAAAGAGAAAGAAGGAAAAGGGTAATGGAAAGAAGAGGATATTGAAGAATTGGAGGAGGAAGAGTGTAGATAATAGAGAGAATAAGAAGGTGAGAAATGAGGAGAAACGAGGGAGAAAAACGAGGAGAAGACGGGGAAGGAAGAGGAGGAAATGAAGAAAGGGAAAAGAAGATAATAGCCCCGCCCTCGCCTCCTTCTCTTCCACATCCTCCTCCTCCACATCCTCCTACCTCCTCTACTTCATACCCCTCCTCCTCTATCTCCTACCCCCCTTCCTCCTCTTCCTTCATAATCAGAGTCAGGCGGGAGAATGGGAGACATAGTGTGTAAGCATCTTCCCGTGGCCACTTAAGTATTGAGAAGTGAGGTGTAAGTGGATGCTGCTGGCGGAGTTTGATAGTCTATGCTTCTTCTCGTCAAGTGAGAGAGAGAGAGAGAGAGAGAGAGAGAGAGAGAGAGAGAGAGAGAGAGAGAGAGAGAGAGAGGGAGAGAGAGAGAGAGAGAGAGAGAGAGAGAGAGAGAGAGAGAGAGAGAGAGAGAGAGAGAGAGAGAGAGAGAGAGAGAGAGAGAGAGAGAGAGAGAGAGAGAGAGAGAGAGAGAGAGAGAGAGAGAGAGAGAGAGAGAGAGAGAGAGAGAGAGAGAGAGAGAGAGAGAGAGAGAGAGAGAGAGAGAGAGAGAGAGAGAGAGAGAGAGAGAGAGAGAGAGAGAGAGAGAAAAACAAATGGAAAGAGAGAAAGCGTATTGAGTGTGAGTGAGTGAGAAATACCGTTTAAATCGATAACGCAGACACACGCATGCAATATACGGAAGCACGCGCATGGACGCACATATGGAGTGACTAACAAAAGACATATACAATCTACGGGGGACACGTAAACAGAGACAGACGGAGAGTTATTTGCCCACAAGTACCAAATTACGTCACTCTCCTCCGACAAGTTCAGCCGAGTGAGTCACAATATTTCCGGACACAAACGATGACTTAACCAGAGCCGAGCAACAGATTATGTAAATTCTTCTGGCATAAGTAAACATGGAAAGCCAGACGGGCAGGAAACAGGCATTCGAAGTTACAGTCTTATGGTGGAAGTTTTGAAGTTTGTTGTGATATCGTGTACTGATGTGTGTGTGTGTGGTAGGGGGGAGAGAGGTAAGGAGGGAGGGAGAGAAGTAGGGAGGGAAGTAAGAAGAGAGGTAAGGGTGGAGGGAGGGAGGGAGGGAGGTAAGAAAGGAGGAAGGGAGGGAGGTAAGAAGGGAGGGAGGGAGGTAAGAGAGAAGAGAAGTAGGTAAGGAATAAGGGAGGGAGGTAGGAAGGGAGGAAGAGAAGAAAGAAGGCAAGGAAGGAGGGAGGGAGCTACACTGAAGTATTGGCTCGTGTTATGATATGAATTTCGCCCTGATACTATCTACAGGGAATGTACTGGTGTATCTGTGTATGGAGAGATGAAGGCAGAGAAGGGGGTATAGATTAGAGAGAGAGAGAGAGAGAGAGAGAGAGAGAGAGAGAGAGAGAGAGAGAGAGAGAGAGAGAGAGAGAGAGAGAGAGAATAGGAAAGCAAATCTGTTGTCATTTCCACCCTCATAAAATAATGTACCTTGATAATCTCAGTCATCCCTTACTAATAGTTACAAAAATAACGTCTTTATTTACACGTTGAGTAAATGAGAATAGATTTGGTCGCCTTATCAACCTTCCTCTCTCTCTCTCTCTCTACGTCTGTAATGGGATTTCTCTTCATTAACATTAACATGCATTAACATGTCGTCTGCTGCTAACATAATACTCTGTGATAATTGAACCAGTGATCTCTCTCTCCAACATAAGCTAGTGTGGTGTTGTGTGTTAAAGTGTGGTGTTATGGGTGTAGTGTGGTGTTGTGTGATGTTATGGGATATAATTGTAGTTTCTATGTGGTGTAGTATAGTGTTTAGATGTTCTTTAATCGTATCTTTGTACCAATCCTCCAGCACCAGAGGAAACACACCTTATCTCGCGTAAATCTTCTCCCCTTGACACAAACTCCACGGCATCTATTTTTTTTTTTTAACTGCATCTCTTTCCCTTCGCCAACCAGGAAATGGCTCCTGTCACTGGGATCAGGAACTAGGGGAGGAGGAAGGTAGGACAAGAGAAGGGGGTAAAAGAATGTTTTTTTTTTTGTGAATAGGGAAAAAAAGTAATTCAGAATCTCATGATTATAGAATGTGACGGAGAGGTAATGAACTAAGTCGTGTGTGTGTGTGTGTGTGTGTGTGTGTGTGTGTGTGTGTGTGTGTGTGCGTGAGAGATAGAGATATACAGAGCTACTGGTCTCTAAAGAAAACTATAATTCAAAGAGATAGTCGGCAAGAAAATTCCAATAACGTTACACCCAACCCAAGACAACCTTACCATCACCATCCAGCGAGTGAGACCCAGGCCCAAACTGTGTAGTGAATTCTGTTCTCTTGGACACGCCTTCTCCCCCTTTATCCGACTCCTTCGGCTTCATCTATCCTTCATAGCTTCATCCTTACGCTGTCTTTGAAGGATGGACACCCAATTCATGGTAAGCCACACAGTCTCGGGGTCGATATTTCCTCCTTTTCTTCCCCTTTTCCTCACTCATCTCGTCTTCCTACAAATCTTCGTTCGCCTCCCCATCCCACCTTCCACACCCATATAATCCTCGCCAATCATAAGCTCATCCTCAGTCCTTTACACGAGGAAATACGGTCGAAGTCTCCAGGCTCTCTCTCTCTCTCTCTCTCTCTCTCTCCACCACTTGCCTTCTACCTAGGATACTCAACATCATCTTTCTCTTGCATTAAAACTCCACCAGCTCCATAATCACTAGCATCTACATACAATTTAAACGGTTTATCATAATTTACAGTAAAAAGTATGGGTGCACTTATAAGTATCTGTTTCAATTTTTTAAACGCGTCATCACAATGAACACTCCACACAAATTTGACTTTCTTTGGCAACAGATTGGTTAATGGTAAAGCAATGGTTGAAAAGTTCTTACAAAACCTACGATAATATCCACTCATACCCAGAAATCTTAATAATTCTCTTCTATTTGTAGGTGCAAGAAATTTCACAGTACTTTCCACCTTAGCATTAATTGGTTTGACACTTCCCTGACCAACAATATAACCTAGATATTCTACAGCAAATTCACTCTTCACAAGGTTTACAGTCAAGTTTGCTTGATTCAATTTGTTAAATACTTCTCTAATTAAATACAAATGTTCTTCCCAAGTTTTTTAATACAGTACAATATCATCTATACACACAGAACAACCTTTAACATCATACAATACTTGATTAACTAATCTCTGGAAAGTACTACCGCTGTTTTCATACCAAAGGGTAACACTTTATGCTGATATAAACCTTCCATAGTCACAAATGAAGACATTTCTTTTGCTCTTTCAGTCAGTGGTACTTCCCAATATCCTTTCAACAAATCCATCTTAGTTACAAATTTAGCATCTCCTATTTGGTCAGTACAATCATCCACTCTAGGAATAGGATATGAGTCAGCTTTGGTTACATTACTGTATTTACTTTTCTGTAATCAGTACAAAATCTATATGAAATACCATCAGGTTTAGTCACCAATACACAGAGTGAACTCCAAGGGCTGTTACTTCTTTCAGTCATATCATTATCAACCATATACTGTACTTCTTGTCTCATTATCTCTCTCATCTTAGGAGTCACTCTATATGGGTGTTGCTTAATGGGTGTTGTATTCTCAGCCTCAACATCATGCTGTAATACCTCAGTTCTCCAAGGAACATCAGAAAACAAAGGCCTAAACTCATGTATAATTTGTATGATTTGATTTCTCTTCTCAGTTCCTAAATGATGAAGTTTCTTTTCTAAATTATTCATCACACCTGAATTATTTAACAGTTTATTTTCACATCTCCCCAACTTCATATCTTCACTTTCATCTATCATCTTTTCATCATCAGACCTAACACATAGACAATTCACCTTGTTATTCATATCATTTTCTGTAGAGTTTCTATCATAATATGGTTTTATCATGTTTACATGCAAAGTTGCGTTTATGTGCTTATGTGCATTTTTCTAGGTCCATAGCTTTCACCAGATTCCCAAAGGGGTCCGTGACTCAAAAAAGGTTAAGAACCACTGCACTAGAGGATGTATAGTCAGTCCATAGGCTAACAACCTCCTGACAGCTGACAGGTGTTTATTTCAATACCACTGTTCCCATTAAAACTGGTTTGATCAAAACACAGCTTCAAAATTACAACAAAATATAATAAATATGTGTTCAAAAGGCCGCAAATCAATTCACTCAGAATAATGTTACCTCCACCAAACACAATACTCTCTCACTGCTATAATATTCTTTAGACTATAATGAACATATTGCACTTTAGTTAACACCACAATTATCCATGATTGCCTAGAAAATAATAGATAAATGTGCACCACACAAGTTTGACCCTCCTATCCTCAACCTAGCTACAGAGAGCCACCAGAACCAAAACAATGTTCCAATGCTTTCTTGTTTCATCAACATATAATTTCTAATTCCTTTTATGCTTCACAACTGCTTCTTACAGTCTTTCATAACTGTATAAAAAATAAGAATACATTCTACAAAGTTTACATAATGAAACAAATACTAGTATACATACTTATATAAAATAATCAAGAACTTTTTCAAAGTCTTTACCATAGGCTTTGAAATTCGATTCTAAAGAAAAACGGGAAACAACAGAAACTAAATACAATAGGGGGACGACCGTAACATTATGTTATGTTATGTTAGGCTATTTTAGGTAAGGTTAGGTTAGGTTAGGTTAGGTTAGGTTAGGTTAGTATCCCAGTGATAATTAGTTAACATTGTCTTAGCTTAGATACTTATCTTTTGTGTAATTGTTTTGGTTTGCTAGATGTATTACCTACGCTCACTATATATATTTAATAGGATGTTACCTACGCTTACTATATATATTCAGGTTTAGTGAAATAAAGATAAAGAGTAATAGTTTTGGATATTATTGACTATATATTGATATGTATAATATGTATTAAAGTAAGGTATATCATAGGAGTGAAAGGAAGATATTGTTTGTTATTGTAATGAAATGTTAATGGTGGTGTTTACTTTCTTATGTGAAGTTCATTTTGGTACATTTTAAGTGGCTATTTGAGAACGACTAGTTTTAGTAAGAAAAGTCCTGTTATTTATAAAAGTAAAAATAAACATTTATTTTATTTTTGTTTACATTTTTTTTTATTTATTTTTTATTTCTTTTATTTATTTATTTATTTTTTATTTTTTTATTTTTTTGCCTCACTCGGCCTCTTCTTCGTTTGGGACGGCTCTTGGGTATTTATTTAAGGCCGCTATCCCCCCAAACGTGCTTATAAGCATTTGGGTATTATTAGTTGTGTTGGGTATCGCCATTAACTCAGTCCCCTCGGGACAGTTTTCTGTAAAATAGGCGAGTTCAGGTGACTCGTCCCATAGCACGACAACTTTGACGGCACCATCCTCCATGGCCGCTCGAACTTCATCACCAAAGCAGACCATGTCCGGTTCATCGACCCTGAGTTTTTCAAATATGGAACTGAGGACAGTGTTAGACTTTTCCAAAAGCATGTGCTGGCGGAGGTCCCGTGTGCCATTGATGGCCTCCCTCAGACCTTGACGGCCGGAGTATGAGGTGTTTATTACAGATCTTACAGTACTCTTCAAGAGCTGAGGGAGACGCTCAACCAATTGGTCCTTCAGCTGACCAGGACCCCCTACCACCAGGGCCTGAACCTGCACGGTCGCCTTATTTTCAGTCATAAAATAATCTTCGCTGAGAGCAATTACTTTCTTCACCAGCAATTGTCTCTTTTCCAGGCGGATGCGCTGGAACCTGGGAGCGGACTGGCCACCTCTGCCGTGCTTTTTTGGAATGTCCACGTTCTCATGGTGGTGGACTTTTAGTCCATTTTCAGAGAGCGTTCCAAGGGCAACCGCTGACCCATCGATGACGATGTAGCCAACGCCTCCCTCTTGGGAGATGAGTAATTGGTGCAGTGAGTGCGTGGAGAATGTCTTGCTGACATCGTATTTAAATTCTTGAACTGGTTGAGGAGGTGTTAACGTCCGGCGAAGGCGACTCACCTCGCCGGTTGCTTTGTTGAGAACTGATTGGCCGTAAAACACTAAAAGCCCATGGGGTGGTATGGCATTGACTGTGGATAGCATATCCACAGCGCTCTTCAGTGCTTCTTGCACTGAAGAGCGGTTGGAAACGGACTTTATGTTGGCCGCGCGGCTTTGTTCATCCTTGATTCTATTTTTGACGAGTATCAGGGAGGAAGATGATGGGAGGTGAAGGCTTAATACAGACGAAGTCCGGAGAGCCTCCAGATTCTCCAACTCCTTGAGAGCTTCTCTGAATTGGACAAGTTGAACCCGATCCATTTTGAAAGTAATAATAATATTAATATCTGGTTCGTCTGGTGACCTAAAGTTGAAATTTAGGGAGAGATTACAAAATATAAAAAAGTGAGGTTGGAATTTTGTTCCTCAGCTTCATACTGAACATGTTATAGTGTAGTAGTAGCAGTAGAAGTTGAGATGCTGTAGTAATATAGTGAACATATTGTAGTAGCAGTAGAAATGCTGTAGCAAGATAGTAAAGACATTATAGTAATAGTAAAGACATTGTAGTAGTAGTAGTTAAGATGCTGTAGTAATATAGTAAAGACATTGTAGTGGTAGTAGTAGTTAAGATGTTGTAGTAGTAGTAGTTAAGATGCTGTAGTAATATAGTAAAGATATTGTAGTGGTAGTAGTAGTTAAGATGCTGAAGTAGTAGTAGTTAAGATGTTGTAGTAGTAGTAGTTAAGATGTTGTAGTAATATAGTAAAGATATTGTAGTGGTAGTAGTAGTTAAGATGCTGTAGTAGTAGTAGTTAAGATGTTGTAGTAGTTAAGATGCTATAGTAATATAGTAAAGATGTTGTAGTAGTAGTAGTTAAGATGCTGTAGTAGTAGTAGTTAAGATGCTATAGTAATA
>NW_024746601.1:0-11804 GCF_018991925.1 Homarus americanus | reverse complement strand
AAAACAATAAAACAAACAAACATACCAACAAACAATAAAACAAACAAACAATCAAACAAACAATAAAACGGTCAAACGAAGAATAAAACAAAACAAACAAACAATAAAACATACAAACAAACAATAAAATAAACAAACATACATAAAAACAATCAAACAAACATAAAAACAATAAAAAAAACAGACCCTCTTCAACAAACCACCACCACCAAGGACTTCACTAACCTACCACCTCCACCACCACCTCCTACAACACTATTTATAGTCCCAAAACTTCCCAAAGGTCACTCCTGCCTCGGTGACCTTTGGAGGTTAACACTGCCCACTGGTCTAGATTCAAGTGAACTGCCTCACTGAGACACCTCAGTATCCTCTAACACATGTTTGAATTTTAATTTAGTTGATGATGGTATAAAGCAGAGGAGGAGGAGGAGGAGGAGGAGGAGGAGAACAAGAACAAGAACAAGAAGAACAAGAACAAGAACAAGAAGAGCAAGAACAAGAAGAAGGCTAGATTACGTTAGGTTACGTTAGGTTAGGTTAGGCTAGACTAAGTTAAGTTAGGTTAGGTCTGGTCAGGTTACATTATGCATGAAGGTATTCATTTATATGTATATTTATGATCTACAGGATCGTTTATGGCCAGTCAAAAGCTTCCAGAAAAGATAAATACATAGAAGTTATCACTAATGGCCAATTATCCCTATTTAGTGTAACATACAGTATATATTAGGTGAAGTTCCGCTTTTATTTGTTTGTTTTCGTATTATTTAAGTCATTTATTTGTCGACATTTAGCTTAGAATAAGTAAATATTTAAAAAAAAAACATTGAAAAACTCACGTGACTTTGTAACATATAATTAAGTCGAGATGATAACCAATACCACGTGCTGGTCAAGCTCCGAAAGAGTTGTCCGGGGGTCTAGCTAACCTCTGGTCGGGGCTTGACCAGCACGAAAAAAAAAAAAAATTTTTTTACTAAACGTGATTTTGGCAACCTGTGGTGTAATAGTCAGCATACTCGCCTTGCAAGCGAGTGGACCCCTGTTCGATTCCCAGACGGAGTGAAACTATGAGCTTTTTTTTTTACGTCATTTGGCTTTCTATTTACCAGTAAATGGGAACCTGGATGTTAATCGATTTGCGGATCTTATTCTGGAATAATGGTTAGCCAGTGCAGTTGCCGAGTTGTCCGGTCTTCTCGAACTATTCATTGAAACTGGGACATACAACTCGTTAACTTAGGGTGTGGTTGTGGTGTTGGCGACAGATTCTAACACCTTAAACAAATTCACGCCTAGGTTGCTCTAGAGCCGGCCATCCTCGTACACGAAGGGCAACCATTATTGTTACGTGTATAATATTACCATCACTACCACAACCAGCATTATCACTACTATTGTCATCTTCTCAACTATCATCATTCCTTCCCTCTTCCTCCTCCTGCCTCCATATATTAATAATTATCGTCTCAATTATTATTATTATCATCATTATTTTTATTATTATAAATACCGTATTATTATTATTATTATTATTATTATTATTATTATTAACAATACAACATGTGGCTGGAACAACAATAGAAATTAGAAATAAGATAAAAAGTTGTATTAAATTAACAATTAAAACACAAACAAGAACCACAGGTACAAGTCGATCAGTTTTTTATCATGAGAGAGAGAGAGAGAGAGAAAGAGAGAGAGAGAGACCCACCGTTAATAAAGGAACCTTGAGCATCACTCCTATACATTACTGACGAAGAAAAGGTAATAATAACTTTTAGAAAATTCAGAGACCCGCAGACCCACGAACACACAAGACCCGAGCCATTTATCACCACACACTGAAGGACCATGACATACCAACCTGGGGGGTCTTGTGTCTGTCTGTCTATTTGATAAATTCATCTGTCTAAGTGTATGTCCATTTCATTATATATTTATTCGTGTATTTATCTCTGTCTGTTTGGTCGTTTATCAAAATTATCAAACAGCAGGTGGAGTGGGGAGGGAGAGGGGGGGGGGGCGATGATTCGCAGTTTCGCCACCTAGTCCATTAAGTTAACCTAACATTAAACTAATGTAACCTAACATAACGCAAAGCTAACCTAACCAAACCAAACCAAACATTAACCTGCCCTATCTTTATAACACTTATCCTAACATTAACCGGATATCATAAAGTTAAGGAGCCATCCCTTGTTTCAACCTAACCAAACCTAACCTAATTAAAACCTAATCTAACCCAATCTAACTCAATTTAACCTAACCTAACCTAACCTAGTCTTCAAGAGATCCCTAACACAACCTAACATCATCATCATCTACTTAATTAATAAAACCTAACTTAACCTAAACTAACCTAACCCTCGGAAGGAGTTAGAAAGGGCTGCGTGCTATCTCCAGGACTGCATAATCACCGATCAAAAATTTATAATGAGAAAAGTTATAAGAAACGATGAAGGACTAAAAGTTAATGGTAACGTAGTATCAAATATTCGATATGCAGATGATACTGGTCTGAACTCGGGATAGTGAAGAGACGGTATTAAACTATGATGAACAAGACTAGTGACCAAGACGGTGAATAATGTGGCCTAGGGTTAATGCTGTATATAAAGACGGGAATAATGGTTATTTTTAATGTCAAACCAAATCCTAAAGGATGATGACAGGGAACTTAACCCAGCTGTTATAACCTTTAACGGTGGTTTAAGCTATAAATCTTTAAGGACGTTGGTTTAAACAATAACATTCGAAGGACGATAATTGAAGCTAAAAATCCTCAAGAGGTTAGTTATTGCATCATCCTGAATGGTGGAAACTATTGTGTATTTTGTAAGTAAACATTATGTGTGATGGTCGACCTACGCGCCCCGCCAGCAGGGAAGACAGCAGTAATGTCCGACACAGTGGTAGGTAAGAAACATTGTCTTGGGTCGTAAGGTAAGGGCGACGACACCTGCCACAAGTCACACGCCCATCCGAGGACAGGATGAAATGTGTGTGTGTCCGGAGAATGGTGGGTGGGGCGCACAGACACGTGTAAGGAGCTTGTAAATGGATCTTTGGCTACGTGTGTGGTGGCCGCCGTGGACACGGGGAAGGGGAGGGAGTGTGGAGACCAGCCGACCTTCACTAATTATGTGAAGAATATATGTGAGAATCTATCGACGTAGTAATAGTCTGTCGGTGGAGTAAGTAAGTAAATGTGTGTGTGATCGGCTGGTGTCGTCGGGGCACAGTCAGGGGTCTACCATAAAACACACTGCCAGTAATGGTAATGAGCAGCGTCTGGTCTTCTCCTCACAGTCATAAAACTCCTTCGCCAGACGCATGGTCGCCTTTGACACACAAAAATGCAATCATTCATTAAAACGTAATTGGCTATAAACTTTTGAGTGTAAAATACCCATTTATTGTGAACTTAACAAATTGGTAAATCAGGTGTGTTTATGTAAGCTTGGGTCAGTGATGTTAAATTTACTGCTGACTAATTATATTATTTTTAAACCAGTATTTATATGTTATTATTACAGTTAAAGTTAAGTCGTTATCATATTTAAAGGTCATCATTATCACCATTCATCATCATCATCATGTAAAGGTATTAATACAAATGAACAAATACGTAACGTATACCAGAACTAAAACGTTTGCCGGATATATGAACTAAACCGTCTGCCGGATATATGAACTAAAACATTTGCCGGATATATGAACTAAAATATTTGCCGGATATATAAACTAAAATATTTGCCGGATATATGAACTAAAACATTTGCCGGATCCAGAAAAGATATTTTTGCCTCCACTGCATCTAAAGCTCGGTTTGGCTAAAAATTTCATCAAAGCTATGGATCAATTCGGTGCTGGGACTCTATACTTATCTCAGAAACTAGGTGGTGTGGTTTCCGAAGCCAAGTTGAAAGCAGGTGTCTTGAATGGACCACAAATTCGTATACTAGTTAATGATAGCGAATTCACCAAAACATTGAACCCACTGGAGAAAAAAAGCATGGGAATCATTTGTCAATGTGTCAAAGAATTTTCTTGGAAACTATCGTGCTGACAACTACAAAGAAATCGTAACAACCACGCTTCAGAATTATCATGCATTGGGAGCAAGGATGTCCTTGAAATTGCATTTTTTCCACTCTCATATTGAATTTTTCCCAGGTAACCTTGGAAACGTTAGTGATGAACACGGCGAAAGATTTCATCAAGATATCGCCATAATGGAGAGCAGATATCAGGGACAATTCAGTCCTAACATGATGGGCGACTATTACTGGCCACTGCAACGAGAAGAGAGCAAGCTGTACAAGAGAAAGAGTAAAGTTCAGAAGCACTTTTAGAACTTCATATTTTGTCATTATAAAGGATTTGAACTTATGTTTTTTGGTACAATTTTTTATGAGCTTAGCTGTGATAGGTTTAAAATTGTATCTTGCATGACGCGACAATGTTATTATATTTACTATTTTTTTTATTCTTTAAGAAAGTAGGTCTGATGGTAGAATGAAACATCCAATTAATATTCATTAATATGAAATTAGTCATGAAAGCACAGTCACATGAGATAATCTCATCTTTTGCACGACACGTGATGGAATATTAAATATTTGTAACTATTGATTTTTTTATAAAACCTGGTCTGATAGAACAAAACAAATATCATATTCGAATTCAGCAATATGAAATTAGTTGTATGAGCATGATCTCATATGTGAACCATTTTGGCTATTGACCAGTGTTATCCATTCATATAAACATTGGTGGCCGCTCCTTCACCCGGACTTATAAGGCAATTCATTTGATTTATTTCCCAGTTTGACCAGTGGCTGTCCAGTAGTCTCTTAAAGTATAAACATGCTCAGGATTCAAAGTGTACTTGTATCTGACCTGTTAAGTGTACTTGTATCTGTCCTCTTAAGCGTACTTGTATCTGTCCTCTTAAGTGTACTCGTATCTGTCCTGTTAAGTGTACTTGCATCTGTCCTGTTAAGTGTACCTGTATCTGTCCTGTTAAGTGTACTTGTATCTGTCCTGTTAAGTGTAATTGCATCTGTCCTGTTAAGTGTACTTGTATCTGTCTTGTTAAGTGTACTTGCATCTGTCCTGTTAAGTGTGCTTGTATCTGTCTTGTTAAGTGTACTTGTATCTGTCTTGTTAAGTGCAATTGCATCTGTCCTGTTAAGTGTACTTGTATCTGTCTTGTTAAGTGTACTTGTATCTGTCTTGTTAAGTGTAATTGTATCTGTCTTGTTAAGTGAAATTGCATCTGTCCTGTTAAGTGTACCTGTATCTGTCTTGTTAAGTGTACTTGCATCTGTCCTGTTAAGTGTACTTGTATCTGTCTTGTTAAGTGTACTTGCATCTGTCCTGTTAAGTGTACTTGTATCTGTCTTGTTAAGTGTACTTGTATCTGTCCTGTTAAGTGTAATTGCATCTGTCATGTTAAGTGTACTTGTATCTGTCTTGTTAAGTGTACTTGTATCTGTCTTGTTAAGTGTACTTGCATCTGTCCTGTTAAGTGTACTTGTATCTGTCTTGTTAAGTGTACTTGTATCTGTCTTGTTAAGTGTACCTGTATCTGTCCTGTTAAGTGTAATTGCATCTATCCTGTTAAGTGTACTTGTATCTCTCCTCTTAAGTGTACCTGTATCTGTCCTGTTAAGTGTACCTGCATCTGTCCTGTAAAGTGTAACTATATCTACCCTGTTAAGTGTACCTATATCTACCTTGTTAAGTGTACTTGTATCTGTCCTGTTAAGTGTAACTGCATCTGTCCTGTAAAGTGTACCTGTATCTGTCTTGTTAATTGTACCTGTATCTGTCCTGTTAAGTGTACTTGTATCTGTCCTGTTAAGTGTACCTGTATCTGTCCTGTTAAGTGTACTTGTATCTGTCTTGTTAAGTGTACCTGTATCTGTCCTGTAAGTGTACTTGTATCTGTCCTGTTAAGTGTACTTGTATCTGTCCTGTTAAGTGTACTTGTATCTGTCCTGTTAAGTGTACCTGCATCTGTCCTGTAAAGTGTAACTATATCTACCCTGTTAAGTGTACCTGTATCTGTCCTGTTAAGTGTACCTATATCTACCCTGTTAAGTGTACCTGTATCTGTCCTGTTAAGTGTACCTGCATCTGTCCTGTAAAGTGTAACTATATCTACCCTGTTAAGTGTACCTGTATCTGTCCTGTTAAGTGTACCTGCATCTCATTGTCCTGTTATGTACTTGTATCTGTCTTGTTGGGCGTACTTGTATTCGTCTTGTTATGTAATTGTATCTGTCTTGTTAAGTGAAATTGCATCTGTCCTAAGGGGCGTACCTGTATCTCGTCTTGTTATGTACTTGCATCTGTCCTGTTATGTGTACTTGTATCTGTCTTGTTATGTACTTACCTGTCCTGTTAAGTACTTGTATCTGCCTTGTTAAGTGTACTTGTGTCTGTCCTGTTATGTAATTCGCATCTGTCATGTTACAATTTGTATCTGTCTTGTTATGTACCTGTATTCAAGTCTTGTTAAGTGTACTTGCATCTGTCCTGTTAAGTGTACTTGTATCTGTCTTGTTAAGTGTACTTGTATCTGTCTTGTTAAGTGTACCTGTATCTGTCCTGTTAAGTGTAATTGCATCTATCCTGTTAAGTGTACTTGTATCTCTCCTCTTAAGTGTACTCGTATCTGTCCTGTTAAGTATACTTGTATCTGTCCTCTTAAGTGTACTCGTATCTGTCCTCTTAAGTGTACCTATATCTACCCTGTTAAGTGTACTTGTATCTGTCCTGTTAAGTGTACTTGCATCTGTCCTGTTAAGTGTACTTGTATCTGTCTTGTTAAGTGTACCTGTATCTGTCCTCTTAAGTGGACTTGTATCTGTCCTCTTAAGTGTACTTGTATCTGTAGTGTTAAGTGTACCTGTATCTGTCCTGTTAAGTGTACTTGTATCTGTCCTGTTAAGTGTACTTGTATCTGTCCTGTTAAGTGTACCTGTATCTGTCCTGTTAAGTGTACCTGTATCTGCCCTGTTAAGTGTACTTGTATCTGTCCTGTTAAGTATACTTGTATCTACCCTGTTAAGTGTACCGGTATCTGTCCTGTTAAGTGTACTTGTATCTGTCCTGTTAAGTGTACCTGTATCTGTCCTGTTAAGTGTACGTTGTATCTGTCCTGTTAAGTGTACTTGTATCTGTCCTGTTATGTACCTGTATCTGTCCTAGTTATGTACTTGTATCTGTCCTGTTAAGTGTACTTATCTGTCCTGTACCTGTATCTGTCCTGTTAAGTGTACTTGTATCTGTCCTGTAAGTGTAACCTGTATCTGTCCTGTTAAGTGTACTTGTATCTGTCCTGTTAAGTGTACCTGTATCTGTCCTGTTAAGTGTACCTGTATCTACCCTGTTAAGTGTACTTGTATCTGTCCTGTTAAGTGTACCTGTATCTGTCCTGTTAAGTGTACCTGTATCTGTCCTGTTAAGTGTAATTGTATCTGTCCTGTTAAGTGTAACCTGTATCTGTCCTGTTAAGTGTACTTGTATCTGTCCTGTTAAGTGTACCTGTATCTGTCCTGTTAAGTGTACCTGTATCTGTCCTGTTAAGTGTACCTGTATCTGTCCTGTTAAGTGTACTTGTAGCTGTCCTGTTAAGTGTACCTGTATCTGTCCTGTTAAGTGTACCTGTATCTGTCCTGTTAAGTGTACCTGTATCTGTCCTGTTAAGTGTACCTGTATCTGTCCTGTTAAGTGTACTTGTATCTACCCTGTTAAGTGTACCTGTATCTGTCCTGTTAAGTGTACCTGTATCTGTCCTGTTAAGTGTACCTGTATCTGTCCTGTTAAGTGTACTTGTATCTGTCCTGTTAAGTGTACTTGCATCTGTCCTGTTAAGTGTACTTGCATCTGTCCTGTTGGGCAAAATTTGTATCTGTCCTGTTAAGCGTAATTTCATCCCAAAGTG
This sequence comes from Homarus americanus, assembly GCF_018991925.1. Lineage (NCBI taxonomy): Eukaryota > Metazoa > Arthropoda > Malacostraca > Decapoda > Nephropidae > Homarus > Homarus americanus. Next base: position 3,841 of record NW_024746601.1, on the reverse strand, counting down.
TACCTGTATCTGTCCTGTTAAGTGTAATTGTATCTGTCCTGTTAAGTGTAACCTGTATCTGTCCTGTTAAGTGTACTTGTATCTGTCCTGTTAAGTGTACCTGTATCTGTCCTGTTAAGTGTACCTGTATCTGTCCTGTTAAGTGTACCTGTATCTGTCCTGTTAAGTGTACTTGTAGCTGTCCTGTTAAGTGTACCTGTATCTGTCCTGTTAAGTGTACCTGTATCTGTCCTGTTAAGTGTACCTGTATCTGTCCTGTTAAGTGTACCTGTATCTGTCCTGTTAAGTGTACTTGTATCTACCCTGTTAAGTGTACCTGTATCTGTCCTGTTAAGTGTACCTGTATCTGTCCTGTTAAGTGTACCTGTATCTGTCCTGTTAAGTGTACTTGTATCTGTCCTGTTAAGTGTACTTGCATCTGTCCTGTTAAGTGTACTTGCATCTGTCCTGTTAAGTGTACCTGTATCTGCCCTGTTAAGTGTACCTGTATCTGCCCTGTTAAGTGTACCTGTATCTGTCCTGTTAAGTGTACTTGTATCTGTCCTGTTAAGTGTACCTGTATCTGTCCTGTTAAGTGTACTTGTATTTGTCCTGTTAAGTGTACTTGCATCTGTCCTGTTAAGTGTACCTGTATCTGCCCTGTTAAGTGTACTTGTATCTGTCCTGTTAAGTGTACTTGTATCTGTCTTGTTAAGTGTACCTGTATCTGTCCTGTTAAGTGTACCTGTATCTGTCCTGTTAAGTGTACTTGTATCTGTCCTGTTAAGTGTACTTGTATCTGTCTTGTTAAGTGTACCTGTATCTGTCCTGTTAAGTGTACCTGTATCTGTCCTGTTAAGTGTACCTGTATCTGTCCTGTTAAGTGTACCTGTATCTGTCCTGTTAAGTGTACTTGTATCTGTCTTGTTAAGTATACTTGTATCTGTCTTGTTAAGTGTACCTGTATCTGTCCTGTTAAGTGTACCTGTAACTGTCCTGTTAAGTGTACCTGTATCTGTCTTGTTAAGTGTACCTGTATCTGTCCTGTTAAGTGTACTTGTATCTGTCCTGTTAAGTGTACCTGTATCTGTCCTGTTAAGTGTACCTGTATCTGTCCTGTTAAGTGTACCTGTATCTGTCTTGTTAAGTGTAGCTGTATCTGTCCTGTTAAGTGTACTTGTATCTGTCCTGTTAAGTGTACCTGTATCTGTCCTGTTAAGTGTACCTGTATCTGTCCTGTTAAGTGTACTTGTATCTGTCCTGTTAAGTGTACTTGTATCTGTCCTGTTAAGTGTACTTGCAACTGTCCTGTTAAGTGTACCTGTATCTGCTCTGTTAAGTGTACTTGTATCTGTCCTGTTAAGTGTACCTGTATCTACCCTGTTAAGTGTACTTGTATCTGTCCTGTTAAGTGTATCTGTATCTGTCTTGTTAAGTGTACCTATATCTGTCCTGTTAAGTGTACTTGTATCTGTCCTGTTAAGTGTACCTGTATCTGTCCTGTTAAGTGTACCTGTATCTGTCCTGTTAAGTGTACTTGTATCTGTCCAGTTAAGTGTACTTGTATCTGTCCTGTTAAGTGTACTTGTATCTGTCCTGTTAAGTGTACTTGTATCTGTCCTGTTAAGTGTACTTGCAACTGTCCTATTAAGTGTACCTGTATCTGCTCTGTTAAGTGTACTTGTATCTGTCCTGTTAAGTGTACCTGTATCTACCCTGTTAAGTGTACTTGTATCTGTCCTGTTAAGTGTACCTGTATCTGTCTTGTTAAGTGTACTTGTATCTGTCTTGTTAAGTGTACTTGTATCTGTCCTGTTAAGTGTACTTGTATCTGTCCTGTTAAGTGTACCTGTATCTGTCTTGTTAAGTGTACTTGTATCTGTCTTGTTAAGTGTACTTGTATCTGTCCTGTTAAGTGTACTTGTATCTGTCCTGTTAAGTGTACCTGTATCTGTCTTGTTAAGTGTACTTGTATCTGTCTTGTTAAGTGTACTTGTATCTGTCTTGTTAAGTGTACTTGTATCTAACCTGTTAAGTGTACCTGTATCTGTCCTGTTAAGTGTACTTGTATCTGTCTTGTTAAGTGTACTTGTATCTGTCTTGTTAAGTGTACTTGTATCTGTCCTGTTAAGTGTACCTGTATCTGTCTTGTTAAGTGTACTTGTATCTGTCTTGTTAAGTGTACTTGTATCTGTCTTGTTAAGTATACAGGTATCTGTCTTGTTAAGTGTACTTGTATCTGTCTTGTTAAGTGTACTTGTATCTGTCCTGTTAAGTGTACCTGTATCTGTCTTGTTAAGTGTACCTGTATCTGTCTTGTTAAGTGTACTTGTATCTGTCCTGTTAAGTGTACCTGTATCTGTCTTGTTAAGTGTACTTGTATCTGTCCTGTTAAGTGTACCTGTATCTGTCTTGTTAAGTGTACCTGTATCTGTCTTGTTAAGTGTACTTGTATCTGTCCTGTTAAGTGTACTTGTATCTGTCTTGTTAAGTGTACCTGCATCTGTCTTGTTAAGTGTACTTGTATCTGTCCTGTTAAGTGTACCTGTATCTGTCTTGTTAAGTGTACCTGTATCTGTCTTGTTAAGTGTACTTGTATCAGTCCTGTTAAGTGTACTTGTATCTGTCTTGTTAAGTGTACTTGTATCTGTCCTGTTAAGTGTACTTGTATCTGTCTTGTTAAGTGTACTTGTATCTGTCCTGTTAAGTGTACTTGTATCTGTCTTGTTAAGTGTACCTGTATCTGACATGTTAAGTGTACTTGTATCTGTCCTGTTAAGTGTACCTGTATCTGCCATGTTAAGTGTACTTGTATCTGCCCTGTTAAGTGTACTTGTATCTGTCCTGTTAAGTGTACTTGTATCTGTCTTGTTAAGTGTACCTGTATCTGCCATGTTAAGTGTACTTGTATCTGTCCTGTTAAGTGTACTTGTATCTGTCCTGTTAAGTGTACTTGTATCTGTCCTGTTAAGTGTACTTGTATCTGTCTTGTTAAGTGTACTTGTATCTGTCTTGTTAAGTGTACTTGTATCTGTCTTGTTAAGTATACTTGTATCTGTCTTGTTAAGGTACTTGTATCTGTCCTGTTATGTACTTGTATCTGTCCTGTTATATCATTCGTCCTGTTAAGTGTAATTTGTATCTGTCCTGTTAAGTGTACCTGTATCTGTCCTGTTATGTACTTGTATCTGTCTTGTTATGTACTTGTATCTGTCCTGTTATGTACTTGTATTCGTCCTGTTAAGTGTACTTGTATCTGTCTGTTAAGGTATACTTGTATCTGTCCTGTTAAGTGTACTTGCATTTGTCCTGTTAAGTGAACTTGTATCTGTCCTGTTAAGTGTACTTGCATCTGTCCTGTTAAGTGTACTTGTATCTGTCCTGTTAAGTGTACCTGTATCTGTCCTGTTAAGTGTACTTGTATCTGTCCTGTTAAGTGTACTTGTATCTGTCCTGTTAGGTGTACCTGTATCTGTCCTGTTAAGTGTACCTGTATCAGTCCTGTTAAGTGTACCTGTATCTGTCCTGTTAAGTGTACTTGTATCTGTCCTGTTAAGTGTACTTGTATCTGTCCTGTTAAGTGTTGCTGTATCTGTCTTGCTAAGTGTACCTGTATCTGTCCTGTTAAGTGTAGCTGTATATGTCCTGCTAAGTGTACCTGTATCTGTCCTGTTAAGTGTACCTGTATCTGTCCTGTTAAGTGCACTTGTATCTGTCCTGTTAAGTGTACTTGTATCTGTCCTCTTAAGTGTACTCGTATCTGTCCTGTAAAGTGTACTTGTATCTGTCCTGTTAAGTGTACTTGCATCTGTCCTGTTAAATGTACTTGCATTTGTCCTGTTAAGTGACGTATATCTGTCCT
>NW_024746600.1:0-14995 GCF_018991925.1 Homarus americanus | reverse complement strand
GTAGAAGCTGTCGCCAACACAACAACCACACCCTGAGTTAACGAGCTGCATGACCCAGTGTTTAAGGTGTAGAAACTATCGCCAACACAACAACCACACCTTGAGTTAACGAGCTGCATGACCCAGTGTTTAAGGTGTAGAAGCTGTCGCCAACACAACAACCACACCCTGAGTTAACGAGCTGCATGACCCAGTGTTTAACGTGTAGAAACTGTCGCCAACACAACAACCACACCCTGAGTTAACGAGCTGCATGACCCAGTGTTTAAGGTGTAGAAGCTGTCGCCAACACAACAACCACACCCTGAGTTAACGAGCTGCATGACCCAGTGTCAAGGAATAGTCCCAGAAGACCGGACAACTCGCCAACTGCAGTGGCTAACCATTACCCCGGAACACGATCCACAAATTAACATCCCGGTCCCCAATTACTGCTGGGTAGACAGAGGCAAATGGCGTAAAGAAACTTGCCCATAGTTTCACCCTGCCCGGGGATCGAACCCGGGTCCACTCTCTTGCGAGGAGAACTCGCTGACCATTACACCACAGGTCGCCAACATGAACCAATCTCGTATCTTTAACACACAGGAATCTGCATCATTTCAATATACTGAAAAAAAATAGAATGTAAATAAATCCCTTTCATCAGGGATTTATCTGTGAGAACTCTGACCGGACTTACACTTAACTTAATCTGTAAATATTTATACACCTCGAAATCCGATTTACACAACGGTTATCTGTAGAGAAATCCCCCTCCCTCCCCTTGACCCCACTTTCCACCCCTCCCCAGCCCCCCCCCCTCCGCCTGCCCCTTCGCCCTCTCACCTCCACTCTCCCCTTCACCTCCTTCTTTTCTTCGATTTTCTATATTTATGTTGTTTTCTATTTTAATATTGTTCTATTATTATCCTTCTCTCTCTCTCTTGTGTTACTCGTTATCTTTATCTTTTCTCTTCTCTTTCTTTCTTCTTTCATTCACTATATTCACTGTTTTTCATTATCTCTCTTTATCTTGTTTTCTTATTTTCTTTTAATTTCTTTGTGTTTTCTTAGGGAATATCTGAGGAGAGAGAGAGAGAGAGAGAGAGAGAGAGAGAGAGAGAGAGAGAGAGAGAGAGATCAAATACAAATACATTTCTTTTTTTATTATTTACCTTACAACCTTCACTAACGTTATTTTGGGGGAATTATTCGTTATATCTCCTGATCTAGAGAATTATTTACCGTATATATACTTTTAAGAATTTATATCGTAGGTTTAAATATAATTACAGAATTAAAATGCCATTAATTTCTGTTTTTGTGAATGGCATTATTGAAACTTCTCCCTCATTGTGTCGTCATAAGTTCTAGCTAGCTTCTCTGATTGGTTATTCCACCCTCATTGTGTCGTCATAAGTTCTAGCTAGCTTCTCTGATTGGTTACTGTGCCCTCATTGTGTCGTCATAAGTTATAGCTAGCTTCTCTGATTGGTTATTCCACCCTCATTGTGACATCATTATTTCTAGCTTCTCTAATTGGTTATTCCACCCTCATTGCGTTGTCATAAGTTCTAGCTAGCTTCTCTGAATGGTTATTTCCGCCTTCATTGTGACGTCATAAGTTCTAGCTTCTCTAATTGGTTGATGTGTTTGAATTAGCTTCTCTGATTGGTTGTTGTGTCTGAATCAGTTTTATCACGCGGAATAAACTGATGATGGTGAAGAAGAGTGAAGAATAGATCCAATAGACTATTTCTCTATTGTTTCCTACCATCATTATTCTCCCTTGTCTCGTTATCACACCTCTACTGCCTCCTATTTATCATTGTGTCCTGTTTATCCGTCTTTCCCTTCAACTTTCTCTAAACAGCACTCCCATCTTCATCGAGTCAGTCATTCAGGTAACTACAACACCAGGTACTAAAAGGGACGCGCCTCTATTCACTCCTGACATAAGGTTCATTTGATCTTTGGTTCTTGAGTATTGCTTACGTCACTACTGCATACCTGAGTCTTGGTCCGAGAAAATTTTACCCTATTTTGATCTTTAATTCATCTTGATATAGAGGTTATTTAGGATTACTTCTCTTACCTCGGTTAAGGCCATTTTAAACCTACACTCAAAAGATCAAAATAACACTAAATTCGCCTTTAATTTCCCTTTGACATAGAGGTCATTGTCCTTTGTCTAAGACCATTTTGTACTCGATATCGTAGAAGGGTGGAACTATCACTAAACTCACCCTTAATTCATCTTGACATAGAGGCTATTTATGGAGGTTTCAGGTCACTCTAAGGTGCCTAGTTCTTCACATTTTTCTCCTCTTAAGTGTCTCTGTTGACAGTAATGGCGGTAATAGGTTTAAAGAACACTGTGCATCCTTGAATGACAGTGTAGCTAGACTGGCGTAGGTCACATGTAGTTACGGGGTGGATAGGGGGGAGTAGGGTGGGGTCGGGGGAGGGTAGGGTGAGGGTAGGAGGGTGGGGGGAGGGTAGGGTGTGGGTGGATAGGTAGAGAGTATTGTGTGACATAGTGGGGAGGGTAGGTGTGTGTGTGGATAGGTAGAGAGTATTGTGATATAGTGGGGGGGAGGATATAACATATGGGAGAGGTGTGTGTGTGTGTGTGTGTGTGTGTGTGTGTGTGTGTGTGTGTGTGTGTGTATAAAGTGTATGTGTGTGTGTGTGTGTGTGTGTGTGTGTGTGTGTGTGTGTGTGTGTGTGTGTGTGTCTGTGTGTGTGTGTGTGTGTGTGTGTGTGTCTGTGTGTGTATGTTATTTTATGTTTGTGTGTGCACAGTATGTATGTTATAGTGTGTATGTGTGTATTAATCATGCAAAGGGCCTTTTCCTTCAATTGATTTTAAAACATCAATTAATCTCAAGTACCTTAAGGCAACTCACACTCTAATAACATAACCAATATCTATCACAGTATTTCAGTAAATCATTATTATATAAATATTTAGTAAGTTTCTATTTTTCATTTTATATTTTTAATTTTATTTCTGTATTCAATATATTTTATTTTTAGATATTATTTTTCATTATCACAATTGGACAAAAATCACACAAATTTATTTTGTAATTCTTAATTTCATAAATTTTAACTAATACATTCGGTTATTTTTCACTATGATAAAATATTGTCAATAACATCTAAACGGAGGCCATTTTAGGTTCATATATCAATAAAATATATTAAAAAACATAGAATTATTATAAAATTTAATAAAACAAAATTAAAATGGTATTCAAATTATTTATTAACAATATATATGACAACGGGAAGAATTTTAAAGCGAAAGCATCTCTGTCGGCCATCTTGGATTTCTCACCCACTACACTAATAATTAACTCCAGGTTATATAAACGTGAAGGTGTTTATATAACTTCCTCTACCCTATTATAAATGTGTTTTTTGGGGGAATTATTGACCTGGATACTGTTTGGTGTTTGACTGTATACATGTTTGTTTGGATCCAATACTCATACTACAACTTGTATTTGACTGTATAAGTATGATTGTATGAATGTAGTGCTCTTATTAGTATCTGAATTAAGTGTTTGTCTGTCTAAATACATCCACTTGAGAACGATAGCTCTCTGTGACAATATAAACATTTGTCACACTAGAGTAATCGTGTCCGGTTGAATGTTAGTATCCAAAATGCTTTTTGTATCCGTTGTTTTAAAAGAGTAATTTATCTTCTACGGGATTCAGGTCAAGCCGCTGTTGTTGTAAAGTGTTTGAGTTGTAAAAAAGTGTAAATGTGTGTGTGTGTGGTTTTGTTTAGGTGTAAACCAGTATTTTGGGGGTTTACAGCTGTGGTTTGTAATGGTTTATAGCTGTGGTTTGAAATGGTTTACAGCTGTGGTTTGTAATGGTTTATAGCTGTGGTTTGAAATGGTTTACAGCTGTGGTTTGTAATGGTTTACAGCTGTGGTTTGTAATGGTTTATAGCTGTAGTTTGAAATGGTTTACAGCTGTGGTTTGTAATGGTTGGTTAAAGCAATATTCACCACATTAAACTCCCCACAGTAAACTCTACCACACCACACTCCCCTCCCTCCCCACAACTCAGTTAAACTTCAACAAACAAAGGCTGTACATTGAGGCAGAAGAACCAAGGAAATAAACTTTGGTAATTTATTGTCATCATTAAAGAAATCTGAACTTTTTTATGTTAATGCAGGAGGAAGCACAAGGGACTGTAGGTGTTTGTGCTTGTGGTGATGTGAGTACTGTTTGTGGTAATTTGAGTACTGTTTGGGGCGACTTGAATACTTTTTGTGGTCTTGAGTACTGTTTGTGACGATTTTGAGTACTAATTGTTTGTAGTAAGACAGAGTTGTAAATTACTACCAGACATACGGACACAAGGTATAGCCAGGTGAGAGAGAGAGAGAGAGAGGCGTGAATATTTATTTTTGCCCATACAATTTTTTTCTCTCTCTCTCTCTCTCTCTCTCTCTACTCCCTTTATGTCAGCTTAACTAGATCCCTGTGTTGTGGGTCGACAATAATTTTAAGCTGGCTGGATATTCTTTCCCTCCTCCAGGACAAACAACAAAGTAGGAAAGCTTTATTGAGTTAAGATACAGTATGTTTGTGTAAGCTTAAACAAGATAGAGCGAAATATATGTACTGAGGACAAATCTTTTACGTAAACCTGAAATAAACAAGAAGAAATTATATACAAGTGGAAGATTTTCTTACATATGAATGATATTAGAGTAATGAGGTATTTTTTTTCTATTGTTAAAACTGAATGAAATTGTTGAGACTTAAGAAATTATTTGGGAATGTGAATCTAGACACGTATGGTATGATGAAATTTAAAATCCAGTGAGAAATTCTTAGCTCGTGAAGAAATTTGGAAAATCTGTCGAAGGAAATATTGTTAATGAATCAAGTAAAAAAAAAATAAATAAAAAAATCCATTGGGAAAGTCCTCACATAATGAAGACAAAATAAAACTCAAAACGATGAAAGAAAATCCCTTCACAGTTCGAACCAAATACAGCACCTAAATCCCCTAAATCCCACAAAACCCCATAAAACCCCCATAAATCCCCCCAAATCCCCCCAAATCCCACAACACATCAACATCCCCAGTTAACCCCAAATCACCAACTACACTATCCATCACAATCTTCCTCGTAATCATCTTAAACCGTAAAAAAAGCAAATGATAGAAGATCTTACTTAATACTTTAAACTAAAACATTACCAAATTTACTCGTGGTAACTGGGTAATGTAGGAAATTACTTAGGTATTAGCCGAGGGATGGTTGAGAGAAGGAGGTGGTAGTGGTAGTATTTGGTTGAGGTGGTGGTAGTCTTTGGGAGAGGGAAGGTGGTGGTGGTGGTAGTAGTGGTAGTAATCCCGTGGTCTTATTCCTCAACTCTTTAACTGGATACATAATTAGGTACTAAGACTGTCCTTGGACGTCACATACACACACACACACACAAACACACGTACAAGGAGAGAGAGAGAGAGAGAGAGAGAGAGAGAGAGAGAGAGAGAGAGAGAGAGAGAGAGAGAGAGAGAGAGAGAGAGAGAGATGCATCACCCATCACCAACCAACCCGGGACCCAGGCTATAAAACTCTACGGTCCCAGGCTGCCACGTTTCACTTACTCTGCCCGCCCGCCCTCCACTCACATATACCCAACACCTATTGGTAAAGTAATGACCAAGGAACACTGTACAATATACTTTTATTCTCCACATATAAAGCTAATTATTACTCTAACTAATTATAGGAATTAATGATCGTATTTAAAATATTTTAGGCTTTTTAACATGGTCTCTGATGTCGGTGTAATTCTTCAACATGGGAACTTGTTATGTTTACACTAAGAGAAGCGTATGTTTGTATGTCCTTAATTTGTGTTTATGTTTCAATTTTAATTAACAATATAATTTTAAAATGATGATTGCTTGATAATTGATAAGAATATATGAGTTAATTATTGTTGATTAGGATAGAGTTAAATGAGGAGTTAAATTAAATAGTAAAAATAAAAGAATTATGTACTGTACAATATACAATAATTTGTAAGTTTATAGAAATAAGTTAGACATAATAAGAGCTTAATTATACCTTTAAATGGAGTCTTCCGTCGTTCAAGTACTAAAACAGTACTTGATTGATATAAATATTTAAGAAAAAGACTTAGCTACCCGGAGTTAATTATCGCTTGTTCATGTCATCACAGGGTAGTTACGTCTGATTCATGTCTTGCTTATGAGAGACATTATTCATTTAAAGAGAGCGAGATACTGACTAGAATCTTATCTCTCTTTTATAACCACTTGAGAGATAGTTTCATTCTCTTTGTCAATATTATCTCCAAGAATTGTACGTTTATTTTACCATTAACTAGAATAATGACATCTTCAGGTAGAGATGCAAATTATGGCATTAACCAGTTAGGACATTATTTATTTACCATAATCGACAGATAGGAGTCGATCTCATTAACTCTCATTAACTTACCTGTGTGGATGTTGGTCTTAATTAACCTTGACCTAATTATAATGAGGTGAATAATGGATTCTTGAGGTCAGGTCATCTTGGTACTGAGTACATGAGAGGGATAAAGTATATGTATGTATGTATGTATGTATGTATAAGGACACACACAATAAAAACAATAGACTCGAATTTCCTACTTTTATTATTGATCATTTTTAACAACATTTATTGCTTCTCTGGTCACCTGTTATCACTAAGATCAAAGCTTGTATGATACACGTTAATAACCCGCTGTATACAAGACCAAAACAGGCGGGGGGGGGAGATATATTCCACAAAACGTAAACAGATTAAAAATTTGTTCTAAAATAACCTTACAGTGTGATAGGATACGGTATTGGTGCGTTATTTAGTGTTAATTATGAAGAAATAAATATTTAACTTTATTTACATCGTTTATTAAGAGATTATAACTGAAGGAAAAATAATTATTCGAAGGTTTCTAAAAAAAGGGGATTATTTTTTTTAAAGAATAAATTTACATTGAGGAAATTTTTATATTCTAAAGTATATATTTATATATATAGGATTAGATGTGTGTTTTGATTTTCAGTTTTTGTTTTTTTTTGTTTTTCTTTTGGATCTTCATTTTGTTTTTCTTCTTGTTTTTCATCATCATCATCACCATCATCATCATCATCATCATCATCTCTATCACCATTTATTCACATCTGTTTACAAACTAGTTGACTCAGCAGTGAAAAACAGTGATGCTGTCAGTTCAATATTGAGGTGACATGACTTTCTGAGAGAGAGAGAGAGAGAGAGAGAGAGACGCAGTAATCAGCCATGGACAGATAAATACTCATTCGAAACTTCTAGAAATTGAATTCTTAAGACGAGATAAGGCAAAATTTTTCAGAAGCAAATCCCAGAAAGCTATTAGATTATGATTTCACGAAGGTTCAAACTGTCTAAAGTGTGTACGAATTTGACGACGGCTCAGTACTCAGTCATACTGCGTCTGAGGAGGGAGAAGGTGTAAATAAAGAAGCTTTGGAGGTTATAGTACGAGAACAACAAAATTATAATAGAAAAAAAAAGTACTTGAAAGTTTGTTGAAGTTTCTTAGTGAAATTGTTAAATGTTTGATTGTAAAGATTAGTTCAAGAATAGGAAGATAGTTAAAAAAGGTGCCTTATACCTTATACCCAAACGATATATACCCACACACCAAATGAAACTCGAAGAGACTGACTATAATGTGTGTGTGTGGATATTAATCTGTTATTATTCAATCAAAAGTTTATAAGGTTTTACAAAGTTGTTTTCATTTTAATGTGGACTGGAGACCCTGTATAATATAAGTTGACTAATACTATACTTATGAGTGGGAGTAAACACTAATTCACATCTCTCTCTCTCTCTCCAGTCTATTTCCCTCGTCTACTCTCTCAATAATATCTTTCTCTCAATCTACATCTCTCTCTTTCTCTCTTTCTCTCTCCCAGAATGTCAACAGTGAGTAAATATAAATAACCACACGATTTTACAGAATAGGGATATATATGTGTTAGAGAGAGAGAGAGAGAGAGAGAGAGAGAGAGAGATAAACTAACCATGGGACCTGATCTATCACTCATTTGAACCTAACCTAACCTAACCTCAACTATGCTTACAGAACCATTCCCCTCCTTCCCCCCCCACCTCGGCCCCCCAGCCCTTGACTGTAGGAGGAATGGGCGAGATAGGGCAGGAAAGGTCAACTGGGTGAGTATACACAAGGTCAACAGAGGTCAGGAGCCAAGAGGTACAGATCTCCGTGGGTCATGATGGTCATACTATATAACTGTACTGTAGAAGGTATTGTTTCTCTCTCTCTCTCTCTCTCTCTCTCTCTCTCTCTCAGATAACCCCCAAGTTTGTTATGACTCTTCCTGGACAGTGTATTTTTATCTTCCAATAGGATATGTTATCGTGTATCTCTTGTTAGAACGAGGGAACAAATAATTTATTGAATAATGGCAGGTTGAGGGAGAGGGCGATGTACTCTACAGAACTAAACAAATATTTTTTTAGAAATACATTGTTTTTAACATTCAGTGCCATAATATTCTGACTTCTACTGTTTAACTATAATCTGCCTACGCTACCGTTCACGGGATGAATATGGGTGCACAATAAACTAGCCGCTGTATGTGGCAAAATTCAAAAGCGGATCCCCGCCTTTTTTATTACATACTAGGAAACATCTCACACACTCACACACACGTATAGATGATCAGTAAGGAGGAGCCTCGACCTGAGCCCTGACAGAACGTTACAGGTGTACTATTTCGTCAGGCCGCGGTTAGGAAGTATATGAGAGTGAATTTGGAAGTTATATTTATGTTCCATATAACATATTTATGGTTTATGTGTGTGTGTGTGTGTGTGTGTGTGTGTGTGTGTGTGTGTGTGTGTGTGTGTGTGTGTGTGTGTGTGTGTGTGTGTGTGTGTCTGTAATTATGTTAGCTTATGTTTGGTTAGTTATTAGTTGGAGTAAGTTGTAGTGGGGATTTTTCAGGTTATGCTGCTCTAACTTAACCTAGCTTAACTTAACCACCATCATCACCACCATTACTATCAGCACCAGCATCACCAACACTCGTTACCACCACCATCACCAACACTCATCATCAACTTACCATACACGGTGAGGTCGACAAGAGCGAACAGTGTTGGGGACACCTCGAAGTCCACCCGACACCTGTACCTGCCCGTGTCACGACCTTGTAGGGGGTCAAAGGTCAAGTGAGCACCTGTAGCAACTGACCTGACCCGACCTTTGACCCCGGGATCCACGTACTCCTGCTGTTCCCCGCCCTCTCGTAGGTCAAGACTGTGGGAGGAGAGACAGTCGTTTTGCAGGTCAGGTTAAATCAGGTTAGCTTAGGTTAGGGGCCCATTAGGACTAGGGCCTAAACGGACTGGGGCCCATTTGACATGTAATAAGTTATCATTATACATACACAACTTAAGAATGTTTATTATTATGAATTATTTCTCAAGAATTCCTTCTTCTTCTCTTCTCCCTCCTGCTTTATCCTCTTCTTATTCCTCCCTTACTCTATCCCTTCCCTCCCCCTCCCTCCCCCCTCCTCCACGTCACCCCCTTCTCCCTCCCTCACCCCTCACTAGACACGCTGTCATTTAACTTGGGCCAAAAAGTTTGTTTTCACTTCTGTTGGACGAGTTAAAGGGTATAATAAGAGACTAATGTTTCTTAAGTGTGTGTGTGTAATAATAATAAATAATAATAATAATTAACGGTTTATTGAAAAATTTCTGCAGCCCGAAGGCTGAAAATATACATTGGACATAAATGACTTATTACATACATTGGTGGTTTAACAAAAGCCTTCATTAGAGAAAGGTAAAGGAACATACAGTGAACATTCAGATTAATGTAGGTGTTGAACAGCAAACATGTAGTGTAGTAACTCTCTCCCAGAATGTAGGTGTTGAACAGCAAACACGTAGTGTAGTAACTCTCTCCCAGATGGTGTTAGGAGGGACCTGATGTGGTGTAGTAATTCCCTCACAGATGGTGTTATGAGGGGCCTCACGTGTAGTAATTCCCTCACAGATGGTGTTATGAGGGGCCTCTTTGGTGTAGTAGTTCCCTCATAGATGGTGTTACTAGGGGCCTCACGTGGTGTAGTAACTCCTTCACAGATGGTGTTATGAGGGGCATCACGTGGTGTACGAATTCCCTCACAGATGGTGTTATGAGGGACCTGACGTGGTGTAGTAATTCCCTAACAGATGGTGTTATGAGGGGCCTGACGTGGTGTAGTAATTCCCTCACAGATGGTGTTATGAGGGACCTGACGTGGTGTAGTAATTCCCTCACAGATGGTGTTATGAGGGGCATCACGTGGTGTAGTAATTCCCTCACAGATGGTGTTATGAGGGACCTCACATGGTGTTGTAATTCCCTCACAGATGGTGTTATGAAGGACTTGACGTGGTGTAGTAACTCCCTCACAGATGGTGTTATGAGGGGCATCACGTGGTGTAGTAATTCCCTCACATATGGTGTAATGAGGGACTTGACGTGGTGTAGTAATTCCCTCACAGATGGTGTTATATGAGTGAGGTGTGGCCCCAGGCCTTCCTATCGTAGACGGATTAACACATCGCCGGTTGTTGGGTCTCACGGGCCGTTATCACTGGGTACCTGGGACCTCACTATGTGAAGGTTAACTTGAATACGACTTTTACTGTTGAGTTGTTCTCACTGACTCAAGCACTGTTCACCATTGTTCACCTCTGTTTAACACTGGTTCCATTCCTTTCCCAAATGAAATTGTAACTTCTGCCGAGAACCTGTTGATACTCCGGTGGGGAGAAGTGGTTCAGGGGAGGGGGTTGGTATGGGCCAACTTAACAGTTGACCTGGCTGCTCCGAGAGGAGCGCCAGGTACGTCTTGACCCTTCGGTGTGTGTGTGTGTGTGTGTGTGTGTGTGTGTGAATTGGACCAGGACTGACCAATGAGTGACATTGTCCCCCAAAGTTTGTAAGGAATCGGTCAAGCGAGATACAAGTTACATCTCAAACACTAACAGACACAGACGACAGACAACTTAATGCTACCTTACCATAATAAAACCGTATACCACATCGCCTCTCTCTCTCTCTCTCTCTCTCTCTCTCTCTCTCTCTCTCTCTCTCTCTCTCTCTTTCTCTTCCTCTACTGTCCCTGTTCTTCCGTCTCTCTCTCTGCCTTACTTTATTTCTCCCCTTGTCTTAATCGCTCTTCCTCCCTGTGTATAATTACGTGTGTGTGTGTGTGTGTGTCATTACGTTCACAGCGTGTACACTTCCTCTTGCACAAACGCCATGACCATTAACAGCGTGTACACGACCACTACCACGTGTCAAGACGTACACACACAAACACACACACCATGAACGTAATAGTCTGTACACATCCAGCGTGTGTGTGTATGTATTATTTACAAATATTATAAACATTAAAATCATGTACACCTTTGCATGTGTATAAGTATATAAATTTACCATAGTTAGTTTATCCATCTGCACGACCACGGTGTACACAGCCACTGGCGTACAGGTAGTCCCCGCGATGCTTTGATCACGTCTCAACAAGTTTCAACGAGTTTGAACTTGTTTAAACGTGGCCATCGGCGTGTAGAAGCAATCTGGCAGAGAGGTCAGACTTACTTGTGCTCTTTCATTCATCTCGGATCAAATTCTTTAAAATTCGTACGACAAGTTTTTCCCGTGTGTAAATAACAGGTGAACATATCAAGATAACAGGTGAACATATCAAGATAACTGGTGAACATATCAAGATAACTGGTGAACATAGCAAGATAACAGGTGAACATAGCAAGATAACAGGTGAACATATCAAGATAACTGGTGAACATAGCAAGATAACAGGTGAACATATCAAGATAACAGGTGAACAGATCAAGATAACAGGTGAACAGATCAAGATAACTGGTGAACATATCAAGATAACTGGTGAATATATCAAGATAACAGGTGAACATATCAAGATAACAGGTGAACATATCAAGATAACAGGTGAACATATCAAGATAACAGGTGAACATATCAAGATAACAGGTGAACATATCAAGATAACAGGTGAACATATAAAGATAACAGGTGAACATATCAAGATAACTGGTGAACATACAGATAACAGGTGAACATATCAAGATAACAGGTGAACATATCAAGATAACAGGTGAACATATCAAGATAACAGGTGAACATATCAAGATAACAGGTGAACATATCAAGATAACTGGTGAACATATCAAGATAACTGGTGAACATAGCAAGATAACAGGTGAACATATCAAGATAACAGGTGAACATATCAAGATAACAGGTGAACATAGCAATATAACAGGTGAACATATCAAGATAACTGGTGAACATATCAAGATAACTGGTGAACATATCAAGATAACTGGTGAACATACCAAGATAACTGATGAACATATCAAGATAACAGGTGAACATAGCAAGATAACAGGTGAACATAGCAAGATAACAGGTGAACATATCAAGATAACTGGTGAACATATCAAGATAACTGGTGAACATATCAAGATAACTGGTGAACATACCAAGATAACAGGTGAACATAGCAAGATAACAGGTGAACATAGCAAGATAACAGGTGAACATAACAGGTGAACATATCAAGATAACTGGTGAACATATCAAGATAACTGGTGAACATATCAAGATAACAGGTGAACATATCAAGATAACAGGTGAACATATCAAGATAACAGGTGAACATATCAAGATAACAGGTGAACATATCAAGATAACAAGTGAACATATCAAGATAACTGGTGAACATAGCAAGATAACAGGTGAACATATCAAGATAACAGGTGAACATATCAAGATAACAGGTGAACATAGCAAGATAACATGTGAACGTAACAAGCTAACAGGTGAACGTAACATGATAACAGGTGAATGTAATAAGATAACAGGTGAACATATCAAGATAACAGGTGAACATATCAAGATAACAGGTGAACATAGCAAGATAACATGTGAACGTAACAAGCTAACAGGTGAATGTAACAAGATAACAGGTGAACGTAATAAGATAACAGGTGAACATATCAAGATAACAAATGGACGTAACAAGATAACAGGTGAACATATAAAGATAACAGGTGAACAGAAGACATTACACCTGGGGGCCAAGATGACGACCTAATTACTCCCCAAATCCCGCAGGTAATTGTCCACGTTTCCTCATCTCAGATTACAGGGAAGATTTTCACGTAAGAAAGTTTTTAGGATCATACATTTGTAATTTTTTCATTTTGCACTGAAGATATTTTTAAGATCAGTCATTTGTAAGTTTTATTTTTAATTTTTCACGGAAGTTTTTTCTAAGATCCCAAATTTGTAACTTTGATTTTTCATTACCTAACCTAAACCTAACGTAACCTAACCTAACTAACCTAAACCAAACCTAACCTAACCTTACCCCGTGTGGTCAAAAGTTTTATTTCTATTTACAAGATCAAAGTTGTAAGTAGAAGTAATTCATCGGTGACTCAATGGTAGAAGATCAAAAATAAATAAACTTTGAACTTTTATAGGAAAAACCAGGTATTGTATTTTTGTTTATTTTTTTGGTGTGCTTTGATATGTAATAAGAGATAGATGTTATTAGTTTATATATATATATATATATATATATATATATATATATATATATATATATATATATATATATATATATATATATATATATATATATATATATATATATATATATATATATATATATATATTTAGTTATTTAGAATATAGTTATACGTCTACCCAGATCCTGCAACAGGCAACAACAATAAAAAACAAAGACAATCGGACTATAAAGCGGTAGACAAAGGATGCGAGTTTTCGTTGTATATAATAGAGTACCATAAATCCCTTTGACAAAATATTCAGCTTATAAATTACCCTTAACCAAACTTAACCCAAACATTAACAGTATATACATATTAATAAACATAAAACAATCTCGAAGCAAGTGGACGGGGAAAATTAACACAAGATAATAGCATCAAGTGAGGAGCTGAGATGGCTGACGAGTAAGGCTGGAGTATTGTAGAAGACGGTAGTAGTCACTGCACGTAGGTTTAGAGGATAGATGATCCTGTGGTCACTTCCCAGAGCCAAGTGCTCTCTCCTCGAATTGGAGCTGACAAAGAAGACTGAGGATGTGACGCAACAACCAGGATAGGGAGAAGGGAAACCTCGGAGTGGTAACCAAGACGAGTCTTACTTGTCTCTCGTCCCTAGATGGCGTTGCTCGTGGTGCTGGGTAGGTAGATCAGGACAATAGATGGCGTGCTTCGTAGTGCTGGGTGGAGGGGTTCGTAACACACCCCCCCTCCAAAGACCTCCGTAGCGCGGGCGCGAAGGAGGTGATCACCTGGTGCGTCTGGAGAGTAGCTGCTGCATTTCCACTGGAGCTCGGGATAAGGAGTCTGCAATCAGGTTATCGACCCCCTTTATGTGTCGGACTTGTAGATTATAGGGCTGGGTGAGGAGAGCCCAGCGGAGGATTCGCTGGTTGGAGGTCTTGTTGGTTGGGATGAACGTGAGTGGGTTATGGTCGGTGAAGACTAGGGTTGTTTGTGGGCAAGACTGGAGGTAACATTCAAACTTCTTTATTGCCAACACCAGAGCCAAGGCCTCCTTCTCTATGGTCGAGTAGTTGGTTTGATGTTTTTTCAACTTGGCGGAGTAATATGCCACAGGGTGAAGAACATCAGTGGTAGGGTCGGGTTGTAGGAGCACAGCCCCCACTCCGACACCACTAGCGTCGATTTGCAGATGGAAGGGCGAGGTGTAGTCAGGGGGGTGGACTACAGGCTTGGAGGCAAGGAAGGCTTTGAGGCGGTGGAAAGACTGGTCGCACTTCTGGTTCCAGATGTAAGGGACCGCAGAACTG
>NW_024746599.1:0-11343 GCF_018991925.1 Homarus americanus | reverse complement strand
CAAAGAAGCCAAAAATACCCCGAGACGACACTGACAGCCAAGACGGGTGTATACGCAGAAAATCCCCCGTCCACATATGTCCCTGTCAACCGAGCGGGGGAATTAGAGGTAACATAATGACCTCATAACTACCCCGAGACGACCATCCAAACTGCTCATTAGCATCCTGGGCTGAGGGGAAAAAGGCAAGAGGGGAGACGCTCATGAGTATCCCCTCCCATCCTCGACAACCTTCCCCTTATTCTCTTAATGTCTACTTCCCTTCACACAGTCTACCCCTTTAACCAGTCACCCTTATACAGGTACTTCTATTTCCCCTCCCTCGGGATTGTTTCTGCGGTCACTTCCCCTTCCTCAGGACATACTTCTGCTGTCACTTCCCCATCCTCAGGACATACTTCTGCTGTCACTTCCCCATCCTCAGGACATACTTCTGCTGTCACTTCCCCTTCCTCAGGACATACTTCTGCTGTCACTTCCCCATCCTCAGGACATACTTCTGCTGCCACTTCCCCTTCTTCAGGACCTACTTCCGCTATTACTTCCTTTGGACAAACTTCTGCTACGACTTCCTCAGGATACACTTCTGCTGCCACTTCCCCTCCCTCGGATACAAGTCACCATGAGTCCCGGAGCTGACACTGATATCCACCACTTCCGACAGCCAAGAAGCACCTCAGCCTAACCACGCGCTGGACGGTACTTGTCGCTCCCCTTATGGTGGTCCTGTGTCTGTCTCTCTTGTTTTCTATCATTAATCTGTTTGTCTGTGTGTGTATTGTTGACTAAGTACATGTGTGTGTGTGTGTGTGTGTGTGTGTGTGTGTGTGTGATATACTCTCTCTCCTTCTATAACCTCCCAAAGACATCATTTCCAAAACCCAGTACACTCATCATGTAGGATCCCGGACGCAGTAACAAGTTCCGCCTCACAATAAAAGTTTTCTCGTTGCCCTTACACTGGGGACTGGCAGTAACCCCTCCTCCGCGGCCCCTCCCCCTGGCCCTCCTACCCGGTCACCCCACCCCTCCCCCCCCCACCCCCGGCCCCATCCTACAATCCAGATTTCTCAGTCGTTTAACAGATACACAGAGAACTCTACGAGATGTAATAAAACTAAAACTACTCTTACGGAAGGGAGGTTTTTAGGGGTCCAGCATCTGACTGTTGAGCTATGAAGGCGATATGTACTGTTGTTTACATGTTTATTGTCTCCCGGCCCCCGCTTAGCTGAAGGGTCCTAGAAGTGTTGTGTGTCCATCTGTCTGTACGTTCATCTTGTTCCTCCCTGTGTATGTCCGTCACTCCAATCCTCTGTATGTCTGCCCGTCCATGCACCCCTCAATGAGTCCATCTGTTGCTCTGTCTGGTCATATGTTCCTCTGTACGTTCGTGTGTCAGAGTTGTGAACGCGACGCCACGAGAACGAACTGAACTATGGTCTCCATCTCTGGCACAAAGCTGCCTCATCTGGGGCTCTCAGACGAGGCCAATAAGCAATATTTTTCCCTCCTGATGTAGAGGAATTGTGACTCTATGTCGTCTTGGGTCACCAGTCGTGGCTGGGGGGGGTAGATCGACGGGTTCTTATTGTGCGAGTTATATTAATCTAAGAAATTTATAATTTTTCCATGATAACTTCATATAAGTTACATTTGTATCTATGATTAATGTAAAGCATTTATTCAACATGACTTAGTGAATGATAAACAAACTGACAGTTGGCTTATTTTTTCTCCTTTATCTCTTGCGTAAACCCCACGAGGAAGATAATTGTCTTTGCCAGGGAAATGGAATTTTATACAATTTATAGTCTCGGTAAGCCTAACTGTCTTGTATACAACAAATGAAAAAAATTATGTTATTTTATTCAACTCTACACAACCGAACTTCCCGCTGTTTCTATATTCTACAAGACGGTCATAGTTTGTTTTACGTATCATCCTCTCTTTATCCTATCACTGTTTACTACTTCATTTTCTATCGAAAAAATACAAAGTTGTTTCAAACATAAGGGAATTACTGATGGCAGAGACACATACTGTAGTTGTCACACACAACAACTGCCTGGAATATAACCACGTATGTGGTTCCCGGGACTCTTTATCACACCCTGCACCATGACCTATGAACACCCTCTCCTGGCGACCACCTGGCTAGGCAGGCCCTTGGTTCTTACAACCCGCACCCTGGTATATCCTCCACTACCCCAGGCGAAGACACATAACCCTTAATTTAGAACCATTACCTGTTGCTGTCTCTGGCCAAACACCGTACCTGCAAAACACAAAAAATATCACTATTAGCTGAAGGAAAAAATAATATTTATAGGTAATTAATTGTTACTTGTACATTTCAACGTTACTCTTAATAAGTTTACAAGAGCAGGTGAGATACTGTGACAAACTGCAATTTATTTTCCTTATGCAATATTTTCTCCGCGACATCCACCGCATCTGATGGTGAGGAAGCACTTTCTTAACATACCATTATTGAACTTATAAAGTATACATAAACTACATGTTAAGTGCTACCTAAAAAAAAATCTTGTATCACTGATTCTAATTATCTCGTAGAGTTGTACACAAACAATAAAGTGCTTAAGTGAGTGCGTAAGTAGCAAGCAGCATAAGTAAATAAGTGTATTCGTACATAAATATGCCCGTAAATAAATAAATAAATAAATAAGTAATAAAAGTAATTAAGTTATTAGAAACTCGACATAATTCAGTAAATTGCGTGCGCACCGTGTTTGGAGGCCACATTTACCGTGCCTCGGGAAAATTGGCTGGCAGGGAGCATATTGTCCGGTGGGAACATTTTAAGCGATATGTTCAATTTCCTTCCAAAGGTGATTAAAGTTATTTTTGTTGGAAAACTCAAGTTTTAATTCAACTCTTATGTTCCTGTCATAAGCCTTCCGCAAAAGTGCAGTGCAGTGGTTTTTACCGGGGAAAAATTGAGTGTGTACAATTTTAAAGAAAGAAAGAAAGAAATACAAAAGAAAGAAAAAGATTTAAGGAGAACAACAACAACAACAACATAAAGAGCAAGGAAGGAGGAACAAGAAATAGCGGAGGAGGAGACCGCTAATCTCCCCGTCGGGCCACACCAGTTCCAAAGAAGAACCGACGGAATAGCCTCATTATCCACTTCTTCAGTGGTTTTGTTGAGACACACATTCACCTACAAAGATCACAGTTAGAAAATTACGACTGTTTGAGTCCTCGATTTGACAGCATACTATGGACGGATTGATACACGGACAGACACACGGACGGACTAATACACGGAGAGACAAACGGACGGACTGATACATCGACAGACGAACAGACGATCTGATAGGAAACACAGACAGATACACGGACAGACTGATAAACTAATATAGACAGGAACGGACTGATCAACCAACAGACCCACGGACGGACTAATAAAACAACAGACTGGAGGACGGACTAATAAACCAACAGACTGGAGGACGGACTAATAAACCAACAGACTGGAGGACGGACTAATAAACCAACAGACTGGAGGACGGACCAATAAACCAACAGACTGGAGGACGGAATAATAAACCAACAGACTCGAGGACGGACTAATAAACCAACAGACTGGAGGACGGACTAATAAACCAACAGACTGGAGGACGGACTAATAAACCAACAGACTGGAGGACGGACCAATAAACCAACAGACTGGAGGACGGACTAATAAACCAACAGACTCGAGGACGGACTAATAAACCAACAGACTGGAGGACGGACTAATAAACCAACAGACACGAGGACGGACTAATAAACCAACAGACTGGAGGACGGACTAATAAACCAACAGACACACACAAACATACAGTATAGTCGAACAGTCTACTACGGACCTAAAATAATCACTCCTATTGTTCTCTCTCCAGACGGCAGTAAACACAAATAAATTCAATTACTTTAAAACATTGCCATATATCAACACACAAATTCGAATGTACAGTTGCCGACATAAATCCCCGGACACGTGACAGTATCTAATGTGTGAGTACTTGAAGATCATTAGGTGATGGAGAATGGAAATTTGACGTATTTTCTCGAATTTGTCTCTGTATTAAGGAGTGTTATTTTCAATCTGTAGTTCCGATATACAATGTAATGAAAAGCAGATATTACCAACTGTTTGGAGAAATTTGTCCACAACTGTACATCATAAAATAGAACATAGGTTAACACGATCACCCTTACAGCACTAATATGTTTTATATATATATATATTTATATATATATATATATATATATATATATATATATATATATATATATATATATATATATATATATATATATATATATATATATAAGACCCTTAAATTCAGCCTTTTTCGATTCACCAATCTTATTATATCTAGTTTCTTTTAACCTTACTCAAGCAGCGTGTAATTACTGTATTGTAACTGCGAGCCAAGAACGAATTTAATACTCATTGTTTTTTTTAAGGGGATACAACATAAATTAACAGTGTTTGTACGTCATGATAGTCCCAGCTATTAATACCAACAGAGAAATTAATAAGTATTCAATTTTAGAACCATGTTAAGTTAAAGCATCCTGAATCTATTTGTAACCTTTATTATATACGGAATATGTATATATATATATATATATATATATATATATATATATATATATATATATATATATATATATATATATATATATATATATATATATATATACACACCTGGTGTTAGTGCCATAGTAAATTAATACACAGTACCTATTCAATTAAGTCAATGCGGTATATTATTGGTATTTAGTATAACATGGTGGACCTTAACACGTTAATATAGAGCCGGTATTAACAATAGATTAGTTTAATACCCGTTTCTGAACTAATCTTCCTCGGTACTCCCTGATTCCTCTCTCTTACCAACACGTTCTTCGTTTTCTTCTATTTTCTTCTTCTTTTCTACTTATTTTCTTCTTTGTCTGTTCTTATTACAATTTATTCCTCCTCCTACACCACCACCTTCTTTCCCATTTCCTTCTTCACCTCCTCCTCCTTCTCCACTTCCGCCACCCTGGATCAGACACCACCACACTTGACACAATATCAGCACCACCACCACACCTAACAATACCACCACCACCACAATTAACACATTGCCATACCTAACATACTACACACAATACTACCAACACCACACACAACACCACTACCACACCATCACCACACCTAACACATCACACCTAACACACCACACCACCACCACACCTAACAACACCACCACCACAACTAACAACACCACCACCACAACTAAGACAAACCTGCAGACCAACGCCTCAGCCATACCTGTGGTTTAACCGACACTTGAAGTCTGCTCGAGTTGACAACAGAAATATGGCGACAACAACATAACACTGACAGGAAGACTTTCTTAACCGAGCGACAGACAAACAAGGTACCTACGTGGTAAACAAGATCCGAATATATACACTGAACATTAAAACAAACAAGGTAAACAGTATTAGTCAAAGCAAGAGAAACTAGTAAGAAATAAACAACATATGCAAACAATTTCGACAAAATATTATAACATAGCACAAGAAACAAGTTAAACAAAGTACAAAATAAATTACTAGATAAAATAGTAATAATAAAACAAGGTGTAAGGCAAACAAGACACACGTTAACAGGAAAATAAAACCACATATACAAGACAGGATGTAAACAAAAAGCGCATCAAACAGAGCAGGAGATCAAATGTGAACTATGCAGGATATTAAGCAATAACTGAAAATGTAAATAAAGTAAACAAGACAAAAGACAAATTACGAGTTAAACAAGAAACTCGCCAAACAAAGGCTGGGACAAAACAAAAAAACGACTGAAACAATACCTGAGATAAATAAGACACGAAGTAAACAATGGCTGGGACAACCAAAACCCAAGTGAGGCTGTGGAGGCGGGCCGGGGAGGTAGGTGGTGGTGGTTCAGGTGTTATTAAGGTGCGACGTTAATTGTCCCGTGAAGGATGTACGATGAATTACGACTACAGTACCACATCCTCCCCCACGGCGGCCTCCACCGTCACCCTGCAGTCCACCATGCACCTGATGCTGCTGCACCTACAGGATCACTTCCCCCATAGTCCACCATCACCACCTGCTGCCACTGCACCTACAGGATCAACTCCCCCACAGTCCACTACCACCACCTGCTGTTGTTGCTGCTGCGGCTGCTACTGCACCTACAGGATCAACTCCCCCACAATCCACCATCACCACCTGCTGCCACTGCACCAACAAGATCACCTCACCCACAGTCCACTACCACCACCTACTGCTGCTGCACATACAAGATCACCTCCCCCACAGTCCACCATCACCACCTGCTGCTGCTGCACCTACAGCTTCAACTCCCCCACAGTCCTCCACCACCGCCACCACCTGCTGCTGCTCCTGCTGCACCTACAGGATCAACTACCCCACAGCCCACCACCACCCCTTGCTGCTGTTGCTGCACCTACAGGATCACCTCCCCGACACTCCACCATCACCACCAGCTGCCACTGCACCTACAGGATCACCTCCCCCACACTCCACCACCACCACCTGCTGCTTCTGCACTTACAGGATCGACTCCCCCACACTCCACCATCACCCCTGCAACCACTGCACCTACAGAATCACCTCCCCCTCAGTCCACCATCACCACCTGCTGCCACTACACTTACAGGATCAACTCCCACATAGTCCACCATCACCACCTGATGCTGCTGCACCTACAGGATCACCTCCCCCACAGTCCACCATCACCACCTGCCGCCACTGCACCTACAGGATCAACTCCCCCACAGTCCACTACCACCTACTGCTGCTGCTGTTGATGCTGCACCCAGACATCAATTCCCCACAGTCCACCACCACTCCCTGCAGCTGCACCTACAGGATCACTCCACAGTCCACCATCACTGCCTGCCGCCACTGCACCTAGAGTGACCAACTCCCCACAGTCCACTACCACCACCTGCTACTGTTGTTGCTGTTGCTGCTGCACCTAGGGCATCAACTCCCCACAGTCCACCACCACTGGAGCTGCAACCCCTACAGGATCAATCCACTCCCACAGTCCACCACCACCTGCTGCTGCACCTGCCAAGATCACCCCACAGTCCACCACCACCTGCTGTTGCTCCTGCACCTACAGGATCAACTCCCCCACAGCCCACCACCACCACCTACCGTTGCTGCTGCTGCACCTACAGGAGTCAACTCCACAGTACACCACCACCACTGCTCCTGCTCTGTGCTGTTGCTGCTGCTGCTGCACTTACAGGATCACCTCCCCCACAGTCCACCATCACCACCTGCTGCCATTGCAAATACAGGATCAACTCACCCACAGTCCACTACCACCACCTACTGCTGCTGCACATACAAGATCAGCTCCCCCACAGTCCATCACGACCTGGTGCTGCGGCTGTACCTTCAAGATCAACTCCCCCACAGTCAACCACCACCACCTGTTGCTGATGCTGCAGCTACAGCATCAACTCCCCCACAGGCCACCACCACCACCTGCTTCTGCACCTACAGGATCAACTCTCCCACAGGCCGCCGCCACCACCACCTGCTGCTGCTGCTGCTGCTGCTGCTGCTGCTGCTGTTGCTGCTTTTGTTGCTGCTGCTGCTGTTGTTGTTGTTGCTGCTGCTGCACCTACAGGATCAACTCCCCCAAAGACCACTACCACCACCTGCTACTGCGGCTGCACCTACAGGATCAACTCCCCCACAGTCCACTACCATCACTTGCTGCTGCTGCATCTACAGGATCAACTCCCCCACAGTCTACTACCACCACCTGCTGCTGCTGCTGCATCTACAGGATCAACTCCCCCACAGTCTACTACCACCACCTGCTCCTGCTGCTGCACCTACAGGATCAACTCCCCCACAGTCCACTACCATCACCTGCTGCTGCTGCATCTACAGGATCAACTACCCCACAGTCCACTACCACCACCTGCTGCTGCTGCTTATGTTGTTTTTGCTTTCAGCTGCTGCACCTACAGGATCAACTCCACCACAGACCACCACCACCTGCTGCTGCTGCTGCACCTACAGGATCAACTCCCCTACCCCCAATCCACCACCACCACCTGCTGTTGCTGCTGCACCTACAGGATCAACTCCCCCACAGTCCACCACCACCACCTGCTGCTGCTGCTGCTGCACCTACAGGATCAACTCCCCCACAGTACACTACTACCACCTGCTGCTGCTCTCCACAGTCCACCATCACCACCTGCTGCTCCTGCTACTGCTGCTCCTACAGGATCAACTCCCCCACAGTCCTTCACCACCTGCTGCACCTACAGGACCAACTCCCTCACAGTCCACCACCACCACCTTCTGCTCCTGCACCTACAGGATCACCTCCCCCATAATCCACCACCACCACCTGCTGTTGCTGCTGCACCTACAGTATCAACTCCCCCACAGTCAACCACCACCACCTGCTGCTGCTGCTGCTGCTGCACCTACAGAATCACCTCCCCCACAGTCCACCAATACCACCACCTGCTGCCACTATGCCTACAGGATCCCCTCCCTCAACAGTCCACCATCACCACCTGCTGCTGCTGCACCTACAGAATCAACTCCCACAGTCCACTGCCATCACCTGCTGCTGCAACTACAGGATTACATCCACCACAGTCCACCACCACCACCTGCTGTTGCTGCACCAACAGAATCAACTCCCCCACAGTCCACCACCATCACCTGCTGCTGCACTTACAGGATCACCTCCCCCATAGTCCATCACCACCACCTGCTGTTGCTGATGCACCTACAGGATCAACTCCCTCACAGTCCACCATCACCACCTGCTGCTGCTGCTGCACCTACAGGATCACCTCCCCCACAGTCCACCATCATATGTTGCTGCTGCTGTTGTTGCTGCTGCACCTAAGGAATCAACTCCCCCACAGTCCACCACCACTCTGCAGCTGCACCTACAGGATCAACTACCCCACAGTCCACCACCACCTGCTGCTGCACCTACAGGATCACCCTCCCCACAGTCCACCACCACCACCTGCTGCTGCCACTGCACCTACAGGATCACCTCCCCAGCAGTCCACCACCACCTGCTGCTGGTGCTGCACCTACAAGAAAAACTCCCCCACAGTCCACCACCACCATCTTGCTGTTATTGCTGCACCTACAGGATCATCTCCCCCACAGTCCATCACCACCACCTGCTGTTGCTGCTACACCTACAGGATCACCTCCCCCACAATCCACCTCCACCTGCTGTTGCTGCACCTACAGGATCAACTCCCCCACAGTATACCACCACCACCTGCAGCTGCTGCTGCACCTACAGGGATCAACTCCCCCACACCACCACCACCTGATGCTGCTGCTGCACCTTCAGAATCAACTGCCCCACAGTCCACTCCACCACCTGCTGCTGCTGCTTATGTTGTTGCTGTTGCTGCACCCACAGGATCAACTCCATCACAGTCCACCACCACCTGCTGCTGCACCCCACAGGATCAACTCACCCACAGCACACCACCACCACCTGCTGCTGCACCTGCTATGATTCCAACTCCCACAGTCCACTACTTCACCACGTGCTGCTGCTGCTGCACCTACAGGATCAACTCCCCACAGTCCACTACCACCACCTGCTGCTGCTGCACCTACAGCATCAACTCCCCACAGTCAACCACCACCACTGTTGCTAATGCTGCAGCTACAGGATCAACTCCCCCCACAGACCACCACCACCACCTGCTGCTGCACCTACAGGATCAACTCTCCCAGAGCCGCCGCCACCACTACCTGCTGCTGCTGCTGCTGCTGTACTTGTTGTTGTTGCTGCTTCTGCTGCTGCTGCACCTACAGGATCAACTCCTCCAAAGTCTACTACCACCACCTGCTGCTGCTGCTGCACCTACAGGATCAACTCCCCCACAGTCCACTACCATCACCTGCTGCTGCTGCATCTACAGGATCAACTCCCCCACAGTCCACCACCACCACCTCCTGCTGCTGCACCGACAGAATCAACTCTCCCACAGTTCACCACCACCGCCTGCTGCTGCTGCACCTACAGGATCACCTCCCCAACAGTCCACCATCACCACCTGCCGCCATTGCACCTACAGGATCAACTCCCCCATAGTCCACTACCACCATCACCTGCTGCTGCTGCTGCTGCTATTGTTGCTGTTGCTGCTGCACCTAAGGCATCAACTTTCCCACAGTCCACCACCACTCTGCAGCTGCACCTACAGTATCAACTACCCCACAGTCCACCACCCCCTGCTGCTGCACCTACAGGATTACTCTCCCCACAGTCCACTCACCACCACCTGCTGCACCTACAGGATCAACTCCCCCACAGGCCGCCGCCACCGCCACCTGCTGCTGCTGCTGCTGCTGCTGTTGTTGTTGCTGCTGCTGTTGTTGTTGTTGTTGCTGCTGCTGCACCTACAGGATCAACTCCTCCAAAGTCCACTACCACCACCTGCTGCTGCGGCTGCACCTACAGGATCAACTCCCCCACAGTCCACTACCATCACCTGCTGCTGCTGCATCTACAGGATCAACTCCCCCACAGTCCACTACCACCATCACCTGTTGCTCCTGCTGTTGTTGCTGCTGCACCTAAGGAATCAACTCCCCCACAGTCCACCACCACTCTGCAGCTACACCTACAGGATCAACTACCCCACAGTCCACCACCACCTGCTGCTGCACCCACAGGATCACCTCCCCACAGTCCACCACCACCACCTGCTGCTGCCACTGCACCTACAGGATCAACTCCCCCACAGTCCACCACCTCCTGCTGCTGCACCTACAGAATCAATTCTCCCACAGTTCACCACCTGCTGCTGCTGCACCTACAAGATCACCTCCCCAACAGTCCACCATCACCAC
The DNA here is from genome assembly GCF_018991925.1 of Homarus americanus. NCBI lineage: Eukaryota > Metazoa > Arthropoda > Malacostraca > Decapoda > Nephropidae > Homarus > Homarus americanus. Next base: position 396 of record NW_024746599.1, on the reverse strand, counting down.
CTGCCGCCATTGCACCTACAGGATCAACTCCCCCACAGTCCACTACCACCATCACCTGCTGCTACTGCTGCTGCTCCTGCTGCTGTTGCTGCTGCTGCTGCTATTGTTGCTGTTGCTGCTGCACCTAAGGCATCAACTTTCCCACAGTCCACCACCACTCTACAGCTGCACCTACAGGATCAACTAGCCCACAGCCCACCACCCCCTGCTGCTGCACCTACAGGATTACCTCCCCCACAGTCCACCATCCACCACCTGCTGCTGCACCTACAGGATCAACTCCCCCACAGGCCGCCGCCACCGCCACCTGCTGCTGCTGCGGCTGTTGTTGCTGCTGCTGCTGTTGTTGTTGTTGCTGCTGCTGCACCTACAAGATCAACTCCCCCAAAGTCCACT
>NW_024746598.1:0-35182 GCF_018991925.1 Homarus americanus | reverse complement strand
ACAACTACCATCATCACCATCAGTACCATCATCGCCATAACTACCATTACCACCAACACTACCATCATCACCATCACTACCATCACCGCCACAACAACCATCATCACCATCATTACCATCACCGACACAGCTACCATCATCACCATCATCACCACAACTACCATGATCACCATCATAATAACTACCATCACCACCACAACCACCATCATCACCATCACTACTTTCACCACTACAACTAACATCATCACCATCACTACCATCACCGTCACAACTAAAATCATTACCATCATTGTTTACTACCATCTCCGCCACAACTACCATCATCACCATCATTAACATCTTAATAACTACCATCACCGCCACAACTACCATCAACATCATCACTATCACAACCGCCACAACAACCATCACCGCCATAACTACCATCATTAACATCTTAATAACTACCATCACCGCCACAACTACTATCATTACCATCATAATAACTACCATCATCGCTACAACTACCATCATTACCATCAAAATAACTGCCATTACCTCCACAACTACCATCATCTCCATCACTACCATCACCGACATAACTACCATCATCACCATCACTACCATTAGCGCCACAACTACCAATCAACACCATCACTACCATCGCCAACACAACTAAAATCATTACCATAACTACCACAACCGCCACAACTACCATCATCACCATCACTACCATCACCGCCACAACTACCATCATTACCATCACTACCATCACCGCCACAACCAACATCATCACCATCACCACCATCACCGCCACAACCACCATCATTACCATCACCACCACACACCGCCAAAAACCACCATCATCATCATAATAACCACCATCACCGCCACAACCACTATAATCACCATCACTACCATCAATCGCCGCCAACCACCATCATCACCATCACCATCACGACCGCCACAGCTACCGCCATCAACATCACTAGCATCACCACCGCAATCAACAACACATCACCACCACTACCGCCACAATCACCATCATTACCATCAATACCACACCGCCAAACCACCATCATCACCACCGGGCAAATAACTACCATCAACACCACAATCTATCATCATCACCACCTACCATCACCGCCACAACCACCACTTCATCACCATCACTACCATCACCGCCACAACTACCATCATCACCAACACTACCATCATCACCATCACTACCACAACCGCCACAACTACCATCAACACAATCACTACCATCACCGCCACAACTACATCATCACCATCACTACCATTACTGCCACAACTACCATCATCACTATCACTACCATGACCAACGCAACTACCATCATCACCATCACTACCATCACCGACAGAGCTACCATCATTACCATCACCACCACAACTACCATGATCACCATCATAATAACTACCATCACCGCCACAACTACCATCATCACCATCACTACCTTCATCACTACAACTAACATCATCAATATCACTACCATCACCGTCACAACTACCATCATTACCATCAAAATATCTGCAATTACCTCCACAACTACCATCATCACCATCACTACCATGACTGCCACAAGTACGATCATTACCATCATGATAACTACCATCACCGCCACAACTACCATAATCACCAATCACTACCATCACCGCCACAACTACCATCATCACCATCACTACCACGACCGCCACAGCTACCATCATCACCATAACTACCATCAACACCACAACTACCATCATGACCATCACTATCATCACCACCACAACTATCATCATCACCATCACTTCCATCACCGCCACAACTACCATCATCACCATCACTAACATCATCACCATCACTACCACATGACTGCCACAAGCACGATCAATTACCATCATGATAACTACCATCACCGCCACAACTACCATAATCACCAATCACTACCATCACCGCCACAACTACCATCATCACCATCACTACCACGACCTGCCAAGCTACCATCATCACCATAACTACCATCAACACCACAACTACCATCATGACCATCACTATCATCACCACCACAACTATCATCATCACCATCACTTCCATCACCGCCACAACTACCATCATCACCATCACTACCACGACCGCCACAGCTACCATCATAACCATAACTACCATCAACACCACAACTACCATCATGGCCATTACTATCATCACCACCACAACTACATCATCACCATCACTACCACTACTGCCACAACTACCATCATCACTATCACTACCATGACCAACACAACTACCATAATCACCATCATTACCATCACCTCCACTTCTACCATCATCACCATCACTACCAACACCGCCACAATTACCATCATCACCATCACTACCGTTACCACCACAACTATCATCATCACCATCACTACCATCACTGCCACAACTACCATCATCACCATCACTACCATCAATACCATCACTACCATCACCGACACAACTACCATAGTCACCATCACTACCAATACCGACACAACTAACATAATCACCCTCACTACCATCACCGCCACTTCTACCATCATCACCATCACTACCATCACCGCCACTTTTACCGTCATCACCATCACTACCATTATCGCCACAAGAACCATCATCACCATCACTACCATCACCGCCACTTCTACCGTCATACCATCACTACCATTACCGCCACAAGAACCATCATCACCATCACTACCATCACCGCCACAATTATCATCATCACCATCACTACCATCATCACCATCAATACCATCACCGCCACAACTACCATCATTACCATCACTACCACACCGCCAAAACTACCATCACTACCACACCGCCAAAACTACCATCTTTACCATCATAATAACTACCATCACCAACACAACTATCATCATCACCATCACTACCATCACCGCCACAACTACCATCATCACCATCACTACCATCACCGCCACAACTACCATCATCACCAACACTACCATCATCACCATCACTACCACAACCGCCACAACTACCATCAACACAATCACTACCATCACAGCCACAACTACTAAAATAGGACGTGTTATCAAATCTGACGAGGACTCGGCAAAACTACAGGAAGATCTAAACAAATTTTTCGAATGTTCTGAAAAATGGCAGATGAAATTCAACTTCGACAAATGTAAAGTACTCAGTATAGGAGATGTAAACAGGGAAACCAGATACCAGATGAACAACGATGCCATAGAGAAATTCGACTGCGAGACAGATTTAGGAGTAATGATAAGTAGGAACCTTAAGCCAAGTAAACAATGTGTTTTTGCTCGTAACAAGGCTAATAAAGTACTTGGGTTCATACAAAGGAGTGTTAGTTACAAGACTAGCGAGGTCATCCTAAAACTGTATCTTGCTCTTGTGAGACCACACCTGGATTACGCAGTTCAGTTCTGGTCACCTTATTACAGAATGGATATAGAATCCTTGGAAAGAATTCAGAAGAGAATGACAAGACTAATCCCGGGCATTAGGAACCTTGAGTATAGAGACAGGTTAAAGCATCTTAATTTTCACTCCCTTGAGAGACGTAGAGCGAGGGGCGACCTAATAGAGGTGTATAAGTGGAAGGCAGGGCTAAACAAAGGGGACATTACAAAGGTACTCAAACTATCCAACCAGGAGCGAACTCGTAACAATAGTTTTAAATTAGACAAATTTAGATTTAGGCGTGAAATAGGTAAACACTGGTTTGCAAACAGAGTAGTGGATGAATGGAACAAGTTACCAAATATCATCATTAACTCGAATACGCTGAATTGCTTCAAACATAGGTTGGATGCTCATATGAGCAATAGGGGTTGGGTGTAAACGGGACTGCCCAGTATGGGCCAATAGGCCCGCTGCAGTTTCCTCCATTCTTGTGTTCTTGTGTATCACCATCACTACCATTACTGCCACAACTACCACCATCACTATCAATACCATGACCAACACAACCACCATAATCACCATCATTACCATCACCGCCACTTCTACCATCATCACCATCACTACCATTACCGCCACAAGTACCATCATCACCATCTTTACCATCACCGCCACAATTACCATCATCACCAACACTACCATTACCACCACAACTATCATCATCACTATCACTACCATTACTGCCACAACTACCATCATCACCATCACTACCATCAATGCCATCACTACCATCACCGCCAATTCTACCGTCATCACCATCACTACCATTACCGCCACAGCTACCATCATTACCATAACTACCATCAACACCACAACTACCATCACAACTATCATCATCACCATCACTACCATCACCGCCATCATCACCATCACTACCATCACGCCACAACCACATCACCAACACTACCATCATCACCATCACTACCACAACCGCCACAACTACCATCAACACCGTCACTACCATCACCGCCACAACTACATCATCACCATCACTACCATCACTGCCACAACTACCATCATCACTATCAATACATGACCAACACAACTACCATAATCACCATCATTACCATCACCGCCACTTCTACCATCATCACCATCACTACCATTACCGCCACAAGTACCATCATCACCATCTTTACCATCACCGCCACAATTACCATCATCACCAACACTACCATTACCACCACAACTATCATCATCACTATCACTACCATTACTGCCACAACTACCATCATCACCATCACTACCATCAATGCCATCACTACCATCACCGCCAATTCTACCGTCATCACCATCACTACCATTACCGCCACAGCTACCATCATCACCATAACTACCATCAACACCACACCTACCATCACAACTATCATCATCACCATCACTACCATCACCGCCACAACTACCATCATTACCATCATTGTTTACTACCATCTCCGCCACAACTACCATCATCACCATCATTAACATCTTAATAACTACCATCACCGCCACAACTACCATCCCCAGCATAATCTTTCTGCATCTCACCCGCCACAACTACATCATCACCATCTACTACCATACTGTAAAAGCTACCGTCATCACTATCACTACCGTGACCGCTTTAGCTTCTGCATAATCACCATCATTGCCATCACCGCCGCTACCATCATCACCATCACTGCCAACACCGCCACAATTACCCATCATCATCATCACCATCACTACCATCACTGCCACAACTACCATCATCACCATCACTACCATCAATACCATCACTACCATCACCGACACAACTACCATAGTCACCATCACTACCAATACCGACACAACTAACATAACACTGGTCAACAGCCAAAATGGTTCACATATGAGATCATGCTCACACAACTAATTTCATATTGCTGAATTCGAATCTGATATTTGTTTTGTTCTATCAGACCAGGTTTTATAAAAAAATCAATAGGTACAAATATTTAATATTCCATCACGTGTCGTGCAAAAGATGAGATTATCTCATGTGACTGTGCTTTCATGACTAATTTTATATTAATGAATATTAATTGGATGTTTCATTCTACCATCAGACCTACTTTCTTAAAGAATAAAAAAAATAGTAAATATAGTAACATTATCGCGTCATGCAAGATACAATTTTAAACCTATCACAGATAAGCTCATAAAAATTGTACCAAAAAACATAAGTTCAAATCCTTTATAATGACAAAATATGAAGTTCTAAAAGTGCTTCTGAACTTTACTCTTTCTCTTGTACAGCTTGCTCTCTTCTCGTTGCAGTGTCCAGCAATAGTCGCCCATCGTGTTAGGACTGAATTGTCCCTGATATCTGCTCTCCATTATGGCGATATCTTGATGAAATCTTTCGCCGTGTTCATCACTAACGTCTCCAAGGTTACCTGGGAAACATTCAATATGAGAGTGGAAAAAATGCAATTTCAAGGACATCCTTGCTCCCAATGCATGATAATTCTGAAGCATGGTTGCTACGATTTCTTTGTAGTTGTCAGCACGATAGTTTCCAAGAAAATTCTTTGACACATTGACAAATGATTCCCATGCTTTTTTCTCCAGTGGGTTCAATGTTTTGGTGAATTTGCTATCATTAACTAGTATACGAATTTGTGGTCCATTCAAGACACCTGCTTTCAACTTGGCTTTGGAAACCACACCACCTAGTTTCTGAGATAAGTATAGAGTCCCAGCACCGAATTGATCCATAGCTTTGATGAAATTTTTAGCCAAACCGAGCTTTAGATGCAGTGGAGGCAAAAATATCTTTTCTGGATCTACAAGCGGATTGTGAGCACAGTTAAACCTTCCAGGCACATCTCTTGGTCTTGTCGGCCAATCCTTTCTCACATAGTGCTCTGCATCAGCTCTGCTGTTCCACAAGCACAAAAAGCACATGTGCTTTGTGCAGCCACTCTGAAGGCCCAGTAGTAAACTGATGACTTTGAGATCGCCACATATCTTCCACTGGTGTTTCTCATACTCTATAGCGGCCAACAGAATTTTCATTGTTTCATAGCTCTCAGTCATTTTGTTGCGTGTGCTATTGGGACAGATGGAAGCCGATTGCCATTGTGTAAAAGAACAGCTTTCAGAGAGTCTTTTCCTGAGTCTATAAACAGCCTCCAATCCTCTGTCTTGTATGTTTCAGACTTGCAGAGTTGTTGCATGAGAGATACTGCGTCCTCGCAATAACAAAGGTTGTTTGCCATCTTGAAAAATGCAGACAGCTGTCTATGTCGGCAACGCGCTGTAGTGATATAAGAACATAAGAACATAAGAACATAAGAAAGTGGGATACTGCAGGAGGCCGACTGGCCCATACAGGGCAGATCCCTTTCACACCCATCCCAGCACTTCCATGTGCCTATCCAACTTCGTCTTGAAGCTCCCTAGCGTCCCCGATCCTACTATAGCACTCGGTAGCCTATTCCACATATCCACAACTCTATTACCAAACCAGTGCTTGCCTATATCCTTTCTGAATCGGAATTTATCATTTAAAGCCATTTGTTCTGAATATTTCGTTACTGAGCTAGACATCTTCCATTTTACCTTGTTAATCCCCGCACCCACTTGTACACCTCTATCTGTCTCCCTAACTCTGCCTCTCTGTGAATGTAAGCCCTAAGCTTTTCAGTCTTTCTTCATATGGAAGGTTTCTAATATTATGGATCATTTTGTCATTCTTCTTTGTACTCTCTCCAAAGAATCTATGTCCATTCTATAATAAGGACACCAGAACTGAACCGCACAATCCATGTGTGGCCTCACTAATGCTAGGTAAAGTTTCAGATAACGTCAGCAGTTCTGTTACTCACAGACCTAGATATGAACCCAAGAATCCTGTTTGCCTTGTTGCGAACGCTAATACATTGTTTTCTAGGTTTCAAGTCGTTGCTAACAAATACACCTAGATCTTTTCACAAACTGAATTTCTATTTTCCGTGTTACCTAGTTTATACTTAACGTTTGTATTCGTCTTCCTATCTGTAATTACCTTGCATTTATCAGTATTAAAATTCATTTGCCAGTCTACTGACCACTCATGTAAGGTATCTAGATCTCTTTGAAGGTGTTCAAAGTCACTGTCTGAATTTATCTCTCTCCCCATTTTGGTATCATCTGCAAATTTACTAATCCTACTAGTTATACCTAAATCAAGATCATTAATGAATATAACAAACAGCAGAGGGCCTAATACAGATCCCTGGGGAACTCCGCTTTTGACCGCACCCCAGTCTGACTTAAATCCATTTATGCTGACTCTTTGTTTCCTACCAGTTAACCATGACCTAATCCATTTAAATAATGATCCACCTATTCCATGTGCTTCTACCTTCCTTATCAATCTCTCATGAGGGACTCTATCGAATGCTTTACTGAAATCTAAATAAATTATATCATATGACTTATCATTATCTACCGCTTCATATACTTCTGAGAAAAAGCTAAGCAAATTTGTGAGACAAGAACGTCCCTGGGTGAACCCGTGCTGAGAAGAATGAATGAAGTTGAATGTTTCAAGGTGGCTTCTGATTTTTGTAGCAATAATTGACTCTAGCAACTTGCCTATGATTGACGTGAGACTAATGGGACGGTAATTTGATGCTATTGATTTATCACCCTTTTTGAAAATCGGAACTACATTTGCAAGTTTCCAAGCTTCTGGCACTCGGCCCGATTCTAATGACTTATTAAATATAACTGCTAATGGATTACTCAACTCATCTCTACATTCTTTTAATATTCTAGCATATACCTCGTCTGGACCAGGCGATTTATGAGGCTTCAGTTTGTTAATTACTTTAAGTTAATATCGCTATTGGTAATATTGATATTCATCAACATATTTTCTATACTGTCGTTATATACCTATGAACTTCTGAAACTGTTAGGTTTTCATTTGTGAATAATGAGCGAAAATGACTATTTAACGCATTTCACACATTTCTAACTCATCATCAGTCATTTCTCCTGTCGTAGTTTTAAGGGGACCTATTGTATTTCTAACCTTTGATTTATACAGTTGATAAAAAGCTTTGGGGTTATTTTTCGATTCGTTTGCTACCTTGATTTCATAATTTCTCTTTGCTTTCCTAATTTCTGTTTTACCTGTCTTGTTAGGTTCTGATAGTAACCAAGTTAGTGATTTTCGCCTTTCTTAACTTTTCTATATACTCCTTTCTTTTTCCCTAGAAGATCTAAGAGTCTATTATTCATCCATTTTGGTTGGTTCCGTATCGATCTGAATTTTCTTTTAGGGATGTTTATTTTGGGCATTATTACTGTCGCGAATAAATTGTTCATAAGTAGCTGGCAATTAAATTGAAGCTATATCCGGCCCTAAGTTGACAGTTTCCGGAGGTGGGGGGGGGGATTAATCTTTTGACCATAGGGTCATCCCTTAGGTCTCTCCTTAAGCTACCGCAATTAGCCTTCCTAAAATCTGGGATCAAGGCCGAATTTTCCTTCTTCCTGCCATCCCATATTATGTTAAAATATATGGCTTTATGATCACTGTTTCCTAGTTTGTCTCCAATCCCAACATCTTTTACTAGATTTTCATTATTACTGAGAACTAAATCGAGGATATTATTTCCTCTAGTGGGCGAGTTTATGAATTGATATAAAAAACTATCTTGTACTACTTCTAGAAAATCTTCAGATTCATTATCGCTAAGTTGATTTTTCCAATCTATGCCTGAAAAGTTGAAATCGCCTAGAATACATACATTGTTTCTATCAGATGCCTTCTTTATTTCCTCCCATAGCAATTTACCATCGTTCCTACTCAAATTAGGTGGTCTATATATAACACCAATGACTACGGATTCACTGCCCTCACCAATCTCTACCCAAATACTTTCATTGTCGCTATTTGTTTTAATGTTTGATTTATTGCAGCTTTTTAATGACACCCTGATATACACTGCTACACCGCCACCTCTCCTTTCTACTCTGTCAAATTTAAATAGGTTATATCCTGGAATATGAAATTCTGCTAAAAAATGCTTGCTGTTTGAATTCATCCATGTTTCCGTTATTACAATTATATCTATGTTCTCTTTACTAACAATGGCCCGGTGTGATATTTAGAGACGTGACAGGGACGGGGCGAGGGCAGCGCTCCTGCACGTAGTGAGAGCTTCTGGAACCCGGGTTATATAATATTAAATGTACTCTACCTAATCGTTATGGACGCGAATCATGAAATTATTTGACATTTATTAAATTTGAAATTATTGTAGATCGTTTCTCAGTCTAAATATGTTACGTGTGTCCCAACAAAGTTATTAGTTATGCGGGAAAATATGTCACATCGGCCCAGGTTACCGCCTTGGGAAAACACGAGGCTGGCTGGTTCTCAGTTAGACGACAGCTCTCGAACAGACAGGGCGGTCTGAGCATCAGTGCAGGAATAACGCTCACGTGTTCTGGTCTACGTGCGCACATGTTTCCAGTGTAGCAAGTAAGCTTTATTCGATCTCAGACAGGGTTTAGATAGGGCGGTGATAGAAGTTAACAATAGCTAACAGAGAGTTCATTGCAGGGTTTCGGCAGAACCTACTGCCGTTTGAAAACTGCCATTTGATGATTGATGATTGGCGATTGTCGCGATTGGAACGATCAGAGCAGGCTTTTCACTGGTTAGGAAGGTTTCAACTGGGGCCTCTCGAGTGAACAAGTGCCCCCGACAACTAAACTATGTGGGACCAGCATCAGCATTGGTTGTTCAGTTCTTTCCACTTGGGTTCACAACACCACGTGTCTTCGGTCAGTCATAAAATTTCGTTACAGAACGGGAAAATACAGTAGAATCCTTCCCCCAGCTGGACAGAGCTCATCGGCAGTCTGAGTGAATGAACGGTCATACACTGAGACCAGGAGTCTAATGGATACCTAGAGACATTTTCTCTTCCCAGTGTGGGTGTGTTCTGAGCTTGTGTGATGCATGTTAAGGGAAAGGGTGGTAAGGTGTTTAAAATTTCCCAAGTCCAGGTGTGAGAACAACGCTTCTCATGGTTGATTTTCACACATGAGACGTAAGACTTCCTATAAAAAGTTGTGAAGGGCTTGTTAGTGCCTTAAGAAAATACGGGTGCATTCGGGACCTATGTGTGAGACTAAGGAGCATGTTTTACGGGTATTGGTGGAGAAAAACATTCGTGACTCCTGAGTTTAAGAGGATTTACTGATAAAACACAGCAGAGTCCCCGTCTTCCTGATGAGTCATGAGGGATTTTCTCGGGTTTCTTGTATATGCCGGCCTCCTTGGCAAGCTAGTAGTTACACCTTTCGGGTTATTGGGCAATTAGGATTGTAGTAGTTGTGTGTCACCCCAGACAGGCTCTGATTGATCCATGTGTGTAGTTAATAATATCTTAATATTTTTTCTGCCATTTTCTCAGTGATTGATATTTTTTTGTTGAATGCCTTTAAGGCCTGTTCATGTGTTTAAGCAACATTTCTTAATACTTTGAACGTACTGTTTCCTAATGACTATGTGTCACTAAGGGATGTGAGAAACGAGGAACTGTTTTCAGATGAGCTCCTCATTCTGGTGTAGGTAGTAGTGTTCATAAGGCATAATATATTTTCTACCTATTTTTGATATCATGTACAGCTTTTGTTCCCCAGTGTAGTGTCTTCAGCCAGGCTAGGAGGTGTGCATATGTTGGTGTACCATTATTGATTGTGGTTGTAGTGTTGGATAGAATAGAAGTGTCAAATTTTACAGGTGCTATCTTTCCACGGGTCACGGAGAACACCTTTTTTTAGTTAATGTTGTTTGTGCTTTTTTGGGTTTTCTCCAAGGGGCGTTTCCACTGCATTAACATCCACTATAATAAGAAAACCCAAGTCACCAAGTCAAGTGACTTATCATTCCGACTGGTTATATATATATATATATATATATATATATATATATATATATATATATATATATATATATATATATATATATATATATATATATATATATATATATATGCAAGTAAATCACTGTAGGTGCGCGTGACCAGGTATATGCTGATAACCACAAGGAAAAGAAGAAAACACGAAGTTCCCAAGCGCTGTAATTCACATCCACAGGGGTGAGTACATATATATATATATATATATATATATATATATATATATAGGTATATATATATATATATATATATATATATATATATATATATATATATATATATATATAATCTTGATAAATTCAAACAGGAAAAAGGGGATACAATGGAGCACCTTAGCTTTCGTCTTTATTCAAGGCATCTTCTGAGGCAACTGAATTACAATGACCGAAAGAGGCCAGGTCATAAACATGACATCCACTAATCAGCACTCCACCACCACCAATGAAGCTTAAGAGAAAAAAGCGACGTGACTAGTCAAGTTAATTCAGGTCAAACATAAGGGTCCCACTAATCAACAGAAAAACTCCCAAAGAAGAAGAAAACACCACTTAACCACCGGTTATGGAGTGGGTACGCCCTACTAACCGCGACCCCCGCCTGAACCGCCAACCCAAAGACCCGAACCACGACAGGCTCCGCACAGAGAAAGCGGACCAGCTGCGGGCCTTCCACGAAGCCCTGAAAACCAAGAACAACGCCATCCACACCACTGCCACCGCCCCCAACAACTCCACCACCACTGAGGACGACAACTGGACGAAGGTTGAAAATAAAAAACGCCGACGTGCTTTTTCGGGAAACGAAATCTGTCAAGCAGCCCAAAAGGCACCCATCACCACCACCAGCTCGCCCCCAACGACACTGCCAAAATTCCGGATATCGAAAACGGACACGAAAACGACATATGCCGCCATCACAGAGATGGAGAAACAAAATCCACTGGCCAATTTCTCAGTGCGGATACCTGCAAAGGAGCCACCCCTTGAACCCCTGGAGAACCATCCGAAGATCCTATAAGCCGAGAGATGCTCTCCCGTGACCGACAAGAAGGCCACCACAGAACAAGTGTTCATAACACACTACGGTCCACTCCCCAGCACCATAGCCCACAAAACCTGGGCACCATCAGACGAGGTGCACGTACAAGGAAATCTGAGCCGTCTGTGTGCAGAAGCACGGCACACACTCCTGCCTCACCAAATTGAAGAATGGGGAAAAAAATTGCCCCCAAATGTGCCAACTGTGGGGGCAAACACCACGCCTGGAACCCTGGATGCTCTGAGAGGCAAAGAGGGTCCAGGCAAACCGACCAGCAGCAAGACCGGCCCCCACCGCTTGCACACCAGCCCCACCAAGTACCCTCATGTGGGGAACCCAAAGGCAAAAACAACAAAGCCAACCCCCTCAACCGGTCAACACCCATAGTGCAGCCCAGTTTCCTGGCCTCCCTACGGCCACACCTCAGCCCTCCAAGCAGCAGACAACGACAACAACTACGAAAAAGACAAGAAAAGCACACACCAAGGCACCAGAAGGAATGATACACGTATCAAACCTAGCCAAGGTACTGACAACCTTCACGGACGGCCTAGCCGGACTACTGGGCCACAAGATGCAGCCTACACAGCTCCAAATACTCATGGGGGAGCGTCCTCGGGCAAGTCGCCACAGCTCCAGCCACCTCAGTGGAGGACACCATGCCGGCCCCCACACGAGTGACAGCCAAGGTATACTCTACACCGAAAAAGGCCACCAGGGAACCAAAGATACCGACAGCTCCCAGAAAGAAACTGGACGTTTCAGCTCCCCTGAACCGAACCACGGCCCAGAAGGCAAAAACCACCACAGAACAAGAAGATATGAACCTGATCTAGTCGGAATCAGACCTGAACATATCCATCGAGGACCACCAGAAGTCCCCGATGAAACAGTAGTGGAAAACACCAGCACCCTGAACATCCCTTCATGGAATGCTCAGGGCATCAAAAACAACAAACACCTCCTGCAAGAAGCGTTAAGCTGGGCGACAAATGGTTGGGCATTCATTGATGACGGGCAACGATTTTATGGCAACGACTACCTGTACTGTCGCGACGGAGTACACTTGTCTCGTGAGGGGGTAAAGACGTTGTCTGCATCCCTGAGCGTGAAATTGTCACTCCGAAGGGGGGGTTTCGCCAGTAGAGAGGGGTCGGGGAAAATGGGAGTAAAAAAACAAGCAGGTCCTGGGAAGTAGTGAAACAGAAGTAGATAATGCTGAAAATATAGTTAGTCATAATAACAAACATCAAAGTAATAAATGTAAAACAGATAGAAACGGAAGAAATATATTGAGTGTTTATTATACTAATAGTAGAAGCCTGTGTAACAAAATGGACCAGCTCAGGGCCATTGTTAGTAAAGAGAACATAGATATAATTGCAATAACGGAAACATGGATAAATTCAAACAGCAAGCATTTTTTAGCAGAATTTCATATTCCAGGATATAACCTATTTAAATTTGACAGAGTAGGAAGGAGAGGTGGCGGTGTAGCAGTGTATATCAGGGTGTCATTAAAAAGCTGCAATAAATCAAACATTAAAACAAATAGCGACAATGAAAGTATTTGGGTAGAGATTGGTGAGGGCAGTGAATCCGTAGTCATTGGTGTTATATATAGACCACCTAATTTGAGTAGGAACGATGGTAAATTGCTATGGGAGGAAATAAAGAAGGCATCTGATGGAAACAATGTATGTATTCTAGGCGATTTCAACTTTTCAGGCATAGATTGGAAAAATCAACTTAGCGATAATGAATCTGAAGATTTTCTAGAAGTAGTACAGGATAGTTTTTTATATCAATTCATAAACTCGCCCACTAGAGGAAATAATATCCTCGATTTAGTTCTCAGTAATAATGAAAATCTAGTAAAAGATGTTGGGATTGGAGACGAACTAGGAAACAGTGATCATAAAGCCATATATTTTAACATAATATGGGATGGCAGGAAGAAGGAAAATTCGGCCTTGATCCCGGATTTTAGGAAGGCTAATTACGGTAGCTTAAGGAGAGACCTAAGGGATGACCCTATGGTCAAAAGATTAATCCCCCCCACACCTCCGGAAACTGTCAACTTAGGACGGGATAACCCCGAATTTAATTTAGCAGCTACTTATGAACAATTTATTGCGACAATCAATAATGCCCAAAATAAACACATCCCTAAAAGAAAATTCAGATCGATACGGAACCAACCAAAATGGATGAATAATAGACTCTTAGATCTTCTAGGGAAAAAGAAAGGAGTATATAGAAAAGTTAAGAAAGGCGAAAATCACTTACTTGGTTACTATCAGAACCTAACAAGACAGGTAAAAACAGAAATTAGGAAAGCAAAGAGAAATTATGAAATCAAGGTAGCAAACGAATCGAAAAATAACCCCAAAGCTTTTTATCAACTGTATAAATCAAAGGTTAGAGATACAATAGGTCCCCTTAAAACTACGACAGGAGAAATGACTGATGATGAGTTAGAAATGTGTAGTACGTTAAATAGTCATTTTCGCTCCGTATTCACAAATGAAAACCTAGCACAGTTTCCAGAAGTTCATAAGGTATATAACGACAGTATAGAAAATATGTTGATGAATATCAATATTACTAGTAACGATGTGCTTAAAGTAATTAACAAACTAAAGCCTCATAAATCGCCTGGTCCAGACGAGGTATATGCTAGAATATTAAAAGAATGTAGAGATGAGTTGAGTAATCCATTAGCAGTTATATTTAATAAGTCATTAGAATCGGGCCTAGTGCCAGAAGCTTGGAAACTTGCAAATGTAGTTCCGATTTTCAAAAAGGGTGATAAATCAATAGCATCAAATTACCGTCCCATTAGTCTCACGTCAATCATAGGCAAGTTGCTAGAGTCAATTATTGCTACAAAAATCAGAAGCCACCTTGAAACATTCAACTTAATTCATTCTTCTCAGCACGGGTTCACCCAGGGACGTTCTTGTCTCACAAATTTGATTAGCTTTTTCTCAGAAGTATTTGAAGCGGTAGATAATGATAAGTCATATGATATAATTTATTTAGATTTCAGTAAAGCATTCGATAGAGTCCCTCATGAGAGATTGATAATGAAGGTAGAAGCACATGGAATAGGTGGATCAGTATTAAAATGGATTAGGTCATGGTTAACTGGTAGGAAACAAAGAGTCAGCATAAATGGATTAAAGTCAGACTGGGGTGCGGTCAAAAGCGGAGTTCCCCAGGGATCTGTATTAGGCCCTCTGCTGTTTGTTATATTCATTAATGATCTTGATTTAGGCATAACTAGTAGGATTAGTAAATTTGCAGATGATACCAAAATGGGGAGAGTGATAAATTCAGACAGTGACTTTGAACACCTTTAAAGAGATCTAGATACCTTACGTGAGTGGTCAGTAGACTGGCAAATGAATTTTAATACTGATAAATGCAAGGTACTACAGATAGAGAAGACGAATACAAACGTTAAGTATAAACTAGGTAACACGGAAATAGAAAACTCAGTTTGTGAAAAAGATCTAGGTGTATTTGTTAGCAACGACTTGAAACCTAGAAAACAATGTATTAGCGTTCGCAACAAGGCAAACAGGATTCTTGGGTTCATATCTAGGTCTGTGAGTAACAGAACTGCTGACGTTATCTTGAAACTTTACCTAGCATTAGTGAGGCCACACATGGATTATGCGGTTCAGTTCTGGTGTCCTTATTATAGAATGGACATAGATTCTTTGGAGAGAGTACAAAGAAGAATGACAAAAATGATCCATAATATTAGAAACCTTCCATATGAAGAAAGACTGAAAAGCTTAGGCTTACATTCATTAGAGAGGCGTAGAGTTAGGGGAGATATGATAGAGGTGTACAAGTGGGTAAGTGGGATTAACAAGGGTAAAATGGAAGATGTTCTGAAGCTCAGTAATAACGAAATAACTAGAACAAATGGCTTTAAATTAGATATTCCGATTCAGAGAGGATATAGGCAAGCACTGGTTTGGTAATAGAGTTGTGGATATGTGGAATAGGCTACCGAGTGCTGTAGTAGGATCGGGGACGCTAGGGAGCTTCAAGACGAAGTTGGATAGGCACATGGAAGTGCTGGGATGGGTGTGAAAGGGATCTGCCCTGTATGGGCCAGTCGGCCTCCTGCAGTATCCCACTTTCTTATGTTCTTATGTTATGTTCTAAGATTGACATTATACTGCTACAAGAAACACTCCTACAAGAACACCACTGTTTCAAATTCAGTGGCTACAAGACAAACAGGAGGCATTTCACGCAGGCGACGACAAGAGGATGTATGATCTTGGTCAAGTCGAGCATACCCTCCTCTGAGGTCATGCAGCATTTGTCATGTGAAGAAAACATTGAGACACAGGCCGTCAAAGTAACCCTCCAAGAACGGGAAATTACTGTCCACAACATCTACAAGAACCTAAGGGGCTCACTGGTTACTCAATTATTCGCTTCGGCCGCTGACCAAGCCACACTCATGGGAGGGGATTTCAATGCACATCATCCCTTCCTAATAGTAGAGCAGATAATGGAAAAGTCGTGCAAATGGTGATACAAGCATGAAATTTGGCATGATCATACCCTAGGGGCTACTTTTCAAATCTGCCTAATTGGCCATTTAGAAATCCAAGATGGCGGCTATTTTTCAAGATGGCTGCCAAATTGACCTTTGAGAGATGATTTTTTTTTTAGAAATTGATGTAGTTGGTCAGTCTAAATGATCTTAGTGTCGATATGTATGTTTTCAAGCATGCTCAGATGATTTTTTTCTATTTTTGATACTCTCAGATACATATTTGTCTTATTCATGTTAATTATGCCCCATGGCTTCCAATTCACCTTCGAGACATGATGAGCCTTGAGCAACAACATCCAGAGGTAGCAAGGGAGTTCTCCAAGGGGAACTTTGTTGTCCACAAGTCAGGAAGAGAGTTCTCTGCCATTGCTATTGATCAAGCCCATGAACAAAACAATGCAGTGATTGATTAAAGGCGATGGAGGAGCAATTGGGATGACTGAGGACCCAGCAGCACTTAGTAGGTGGATGGTGGCTGGAGCTGAAGTGAGTCGTCTTGTTGCTGGATATGAAGCTGCGTCAGGTACAGAAGATGGAACCACCACCAGCAGCCGACATCATGAGCAGACCCTGAGTGCACAGAAATCTTTCTTTGAGAAGGTGGAAGCACATTCCAAGATGCTGCAGGAGATGGGTAACCCTTTCGAAGAAGAGTCATCTGACCTTCTGGTGTTAGATACAAAGAACATTGTAGATCCAGATATTGCTAAAATGGTTGGTACACACCATGACAGAGGAAAAGAGCAATTCCAGTCATTCTTAGAGGGACTAAAGAATTAAAGTAAATGTCTGTAATACCATCCAATCAAGAAAAACAGAGCTTCCTTCTTCAAACATGACCACGTTATTAGCAGTTCCAAGGAGAAGGTACTGAAAGATGACTGTCAGCTGTTCTCGCGACTCTTTATCTCCAGTCAGAACAGACAGTATGACTTGCAAGAATTAGTCAAGCATGAGAACCAGTCAGCTCCTGCCTCCCTCAGTGACAATGGCAAGCTTCATACATGTCAGAAGTCACAGCTGACTGAAATTATTCAAGCACAAGTGAATGCTACAAAGAGAGAACCACATGGAGATGCTATCATCATAGATGGCTCAGCACTGCCTCCACGCACCTCAAAGACTTTTGATGCCTATGCCAAAGAAGACATCCTACCCAAAGTGGAATTCTATGATGCCAAATACAATAGGGTGGATGCAGTGTTTGATGTGTACAAAAAGTCAAGTCTGAAGTCTGAAGCCAGGTCGAAACGAAGATAGGGGGTCAGGAGAAGAGCTACAGGAATCAGTAAGACTCCCAAAAACTGGAGAAGCTTTCTGCGAGATGACAAAAACAAGACAGAACTATTCCATTTTCTCGCGGAGAAAATGTATGAAGCACAGACGACAAGCACGGTGGTTGTAACAAAGGGAGAAGATGCCATTAGCAACACAGAGAAGTCTCTAGAAGCTGTGGCTCCATGTTGTCATGAGGAAGCAGACACACGAATATTTATGCATGCTAGGGATGCAGCAATGGAAGGTAGCAAGTCCCTCATCATCAAAGCCAATGACACTGACGTGGTCGTCATAGCAGTATCTGTACTGCCATCACTACCGAAGCTTGATCTTGATAACATGTGGATTGTTTTTTGCCAAGGAGCCAGTTATCGATGGATTCCAGTTCATGATGTAGTTTCTGCGATAGGGCCTAAGAAAGCTAGTGGGACCCTATACTTTCATGCTTTCACTGGCTGTGACAGTGTGTCTGGCTTCGGTGGGAAAGGAAAGAAATCTGCATGGCAGACATGGAATGTCTGTGATGAAGTTTCAGGAACATTCACCAAACTCAGCCAATGTCCAACAACAGCTGCTGATGTTGACCTGCAGAAGCTGGAAAGATTTGTTGTGCTCAGATCTAGTGCAGCCACTGGTGTAGATGAGGCAAGACTAAATCTCTTTTCCGGCAAGCAGAGATCATATGACTCCATTCCACTAACCCAGGCAGCCCTCAAAGAACATGCAAAGTGGGCTGCCTACCAGTCTGGTATCATCTGGGGCCACGCAACAATCTCCAATCCAGAAACCAGCAGTCCTGTCAACTGGGAATGGACGCAGAAGGGAGAGGCATGGCAGATACGTTGGACGACTCTTCCCCCGATTGTGACATGCTGTCAGGAGCTGACCAAATGTTCCTGTAAGAAAGACTGCAACCAGAGATGCAAATGCTTTCGCTCTGGACTTTCCTGCACAGCACTTTGCAGCTACATATGTGAACTGCAGTAACTGCACAAAGTTGTACTGTCAGGAGAAATCACAGGAACCAGTGAGTACTTTTTTTTAGTAAGTTCTTTTTTGTTATTTTTTTTTACTAAAAGTGTTATTTTATGTGGATAAAAATGTTACAATGGATTTAAAACTATAAAAAAAATCATCTGAACATGCTTGAAAACATACATATCGACACCAAGATCATTCAGATTGACCAACTACATCAATTTCTAAAAGAAAAATCAACTTTTGAAGGTCAATATGGAGGCCATCTTGAAAAATGGCCGCCATCATGGATTTTCAAATGGCCAATCAGGCAGACTTGACTAGTAACCATTAGAGAATTACCATGCCAAATTTGGTGCTTTTGCATGATTTTCTTGAAAAATTGCATTTAGCTGCCCGCTCGGTAAGCCCACAAATGAAGATGGCCTACACCTATACACCACCTTTCAAGACACACCCGAGATCGCCCTTCTAAATACCGGAGAGCCCACCCACATTAGGGGAGGAAGGCGAGATCTAACCTTCGTCTCCAGTGCACTACAGCCTTGGGCCTCCTGGCAGCTACACCCCACGCTGACCAGCGACCACTTTGTCACCCTAACAACACTGAAGGTGAACAAACCCCCCACTCCACCCCCGCCGAGATGGAGATACAATACCCAAAACACGGACTGGGAACTCTATAGGAAACACCTGGCTAAGTGGCGCGCCAAATCACAGCCGGCTGGTTTCAGCACCCGTGGACGAGACAACCCACCATCAACAATTGGTAGAGGCGTTTCACCAAGCGGCAGAAGAGGCTATTCCAAAAACAAAACCCACATCAAGACAGTACAATGATTACATGTATCTTGGTAATCTTGTGTTTTGTGCATATATATATATATAAATATGTATATATATATATATATATATATATATATATATATATATATATATATATATATATATATATATATATATATATATATATATATATATATATATATATATATATATGCTGATAACCACAAGGAAAGAAGAAAACACGAAGTTACCAAGAGCTTTCGTGTAATTCACATCTTCAGGGGTGGGTACAGACTAAGGAGAAGTATAAAACAAGGTGTATATGCACAGAGGAGGGTGAGATCAGGTCCACAATGGTCAGGTATTAGAGAATGACCCTATTAATCATTAAATAGCACCGCAACGGTCAGTAGTCAGGTCAGAGGGTAAGGTGACCCAACCTTCTCACCTGGTTACAAATCTTCTTAATTACAAAATTGTCCAGTTTGTACATGCCATTACTCAAATTCATGTTGAATGCTTCGGTATGTTTAATGAGACTAGATTCTATGATGTTCCTACTGTCAATTGAATTACAAGGTAATATTGAGGAGGCATTATCCCGGTCAATGCAATGCTTGTTATCCCTCAAATGAACAAAAAGAACATTGGATTCCTGGCCTGTCCTAACACTATATTTATGTTGTTTAAGTCTAGTTACAAGATCTTTACCTGTTTGGCCTCAGTAAAACATATCACATTCCTTGCAAGGAACTTTATAAATGCAACCAATTGTGTTGTTGGGGGAGTTCTTGATTAGCATTTGTTTAACAGTGCATGAGATTTTAAATGCCACATTGACGTTCCAGGTTTTTAGTTGTAAAGGAATTTCAGAGAAATTTTTGTGAATGGTAATACTAAGAGATTTTTATGGTCATGGGCGGGCTTGGGATAAGTTCTATAAAAAGATTTCTTAGTAATGTTCAGGCATTTGTCTATGAAAGATCTAGGGTACTTAAGGTTTAAGCCAATATTATATATATATATTTATATTCCTCATCAATGAATCCGGGCTGCAAATTCTCAAAGAACGTAAAAACATTGTTGAAAATACTGACTGTTTGACTCTATTATGGTGGGAAGAATAATAATGAATGTATGAACACACATTAGTAGGTTTTCTATAAATACTGAACTTAAAAGTGTTCCCTATTCTGTGTATCAGACAGTCTAGGAATGGCAATTTACAGTCATGCTCTAATTCCACAGTGAATTTGATCGAGGGAGCTAAGTTGTTAAGTTGTGGCAGGAAAGCTTTTAGGTCCTCATTACATGGTCAGAGAAATGAGGATGTTCTTAAGAAGATAAATAGATTAAATAAGACAAAATCCCCAGGGCCTGATGAAATTTTCCCTCGAGTTTTGAAAGATTATAGAGTATAAGGAAGAGATTAGCGGCCCCCTCTTAAATTTATTTACAAAATCATTAGATACGGGAGTTGTGTCAGACTTGTCGAAACAGGCAAATGTAGTACCCATATTCAAAAAGGGTGACAGAGCATCAGCGTCAAATTGCCGGCCGATTAGTTTGACGTCAGTAATGGGGAAATTTCTTGAATCAATTATAGCAACTAACATCCGATCGCATTTAGAGAAAAACAAATAAATCTACAACTCTCAACATGGGTTTACAAAGGGAAAATCTTGTCTAACAAACGTGCTGACTTTTTTAGGAAAGTGTTCCAAGTAGTAGATAATGACAAAAAATACGATGTTATTTACTTAGACTTTAGCAGAGCGTTTGTCAGAGTACCGCATCAGAGGCTTCTGAGAAAAGTTAAGGCTCATGGTATCGAGGGGAAAGTTTTACATTGGATAAAATCATGGCTCACCGATTGAACACAAAGGGTCAGCGTAGATGGTGTTAAATCTGAGTGGGGCTGTGTAACCAGTGGGGTTCCCCAGGGGTCAGTACTGGGTCCTCTCTTGTTCATAATCTACATAAACGATCTAGATGCTGGGATCAGCAGTGACATAAACAAGTTTGCGGATGACACCAAATTAGGGCAGCAGATTAATTCAGGTAGGATTTAAATAAACCGCAGGAGTGTTCAGAAAAATGGCAAATGAAATTTAACACCAGCAAGTGCAGCGTACTTAATATTGGAAGAACAAATACTGTCAATGTATACAGCCTTAACAACATCAACCTAGAGAAGTCGACTTGTGAAAGAAACTTAGGGGTACTTGTAAGCCCGGACCTACGGCCTAGAAAATGTAGGACTAGAGTGTGTTTTCCTGGGGCTGGGATAGGGCATGTAGCTGAGGCGATAGATAGGGTTTTGTCAGGGGAGGGTACGAAGCCAGTAGTGTGTCTTAGTGTAGGAGACAACGACATAGGAAAGGTTAGGAGTGAGGAACTTTTTCAGAGGTATAGGGAGGCGCTGGGAAAGGTTAGAGATAGGAGAGGGATCCCGATAGTATGTGGTTTCTTGCCTAGAAGAGGAGTTGATGGTGATTGGTTTTCAAGGGCAGTTGGTGTCAACGGCCGTCTTGACAGATATTGCAAGTCAATATCAGTCCCCTTCATTGACAACTGGGACATCTTTCACGGTAAAAGGGACATTTATAATAGAGATGGGGTACATCTGTTTCGGGATAAGGTGGCAACCCAGGCTGGCTCTCTCGAGAGGGCAGTTCCAAAAATGTCGAAGTCTTTAAACTGCTTGGGGAACACTTGAGCACGAGGGTGGAGGAAACTACAGTGGGAGTGGGTAAAGAAAGTGAACCGTTACAGGGAAATAGTGCTAGGAATTATAACAAAACTAAATTAGGAAGGGAGTTAACGTAAACGCGACAAAGAGAGGACTCAGAACACGACTAACTTAAATGTCTACTACGTAAACAGTAGAAGTAAGAGAAACAAATTAGATGAAATCAGGGCGTTGAAATGTACTGAAAAATTCGATATAATAGCATTCACCGAAGCATGTATAAACCTAGACCAGGGGTGGGCAACCTTTTTGAGTGTGTGTGCCAAAATCGACCAAATCTTTGATACAAAATTTTCTCTGGTGCCAACCAAAGTTTCCGGGTCACATATTATTTGGTATCTTTTACGTAATGGGAGAACCTTTTCAAATAATCAGAAATCACACCGGGGTGGTAAAATCAGAGAGTTTTGTAAGAGTGATTTTATAAATCATGGGATATTGAATGAATGTAAAAATTAGTGACAGAATTTTTACTTAGTGGTTGTTCTTCCCTGTTGTTAGCGTGGATGTTTTATATTAGCATTTCAGTGTTAAATCTAGTTGTCATATACATCCACACAATTTAAAGACGTTATTTTTAGCATCAGCAAAAGAGTAAACAATATTTTTGATTTGTTTATCAGATCATTCAGCCATTAGTTTTTGTAAACTTTTTTCAGTACATTACAATACCAAGCTCAATATCGATTTACTCGACTAAAACACAATAAAAGGATATAAAACTAAAGATATTCTTTTATTGATTCTTAATCCTTTATGAATGATGCATAAAAACCACAGAGAAAATATAAAAGTTATTTTACCTACAAAAATACACACTGTATTATATTAAACAAAAGGGAATCCTTAATATTTTTAACAGAATACATCAAATGAAAATTAGAGAACGAATAATTGTGAACCTTTTCTTTATTTAGAATCAATGAGACTTCTGCTGCTGCATCCCTGATGATAGATAATTTATATCCGGTTTATATTTTGTAACCTTGAGAGATATACATGCGCTACTAGTTTCATCAGTAAGGCTACTTCTATTATGAGACTTAACAGAGTTCATCACTGAGAACAATGATTCACAAGAATATGTAGATGAAAAAATGGATAGTAATGTTGTTGCAAGTTTTTTTAAACAGACAAAAGTTTCTGGAATAGTATTCCAAGTCCTCAGTACCTCGTTTTCGGCATTTCTCTCTCTTACTCCCTTCTCTAATCGATCCTTTTCAATACTTTCCAAGTCAGCTCTAAGCTCAACAAATTTCTGCCTCCAAATTGAGCTAGTTTGAAATTCAATCAATTGCATTTCAAAATCATCCATATCTATCCATGAAAACTTCTGCAAGTTTAGTTCATCCAGTTTTATACTGTCTGGAAACTTAATGAATTTTGCAGTCTCTTCTAATTCTCTGAACCTAGCAAATCTTGTTGAGAACTGCTCAACAGTTGACTCAATGATGTTTACAAATAGCTTCTGAAGACACTGGCAGTCTGTTTTGTCATCCTTTGTGAGATCATTGATGTATTTCTTTAGGTTTGGAAAGTATCTAAATCTTTCACTATCTACATCCCTCTTAAAAACTCCTAGTTTCATTTCAAATGCCTTTATGTAATCAAACATAACATCAAGTGTCTTACCAGAGCCTTGTAATTTAACATTTAAGTCATTTAAATGTTCACATAAATCTGCAAAAAACATTAGTTTACAAACTCACACGATGTCAGACATTTCTTTATAAGACATTTGTTGGTTAATCAGAAAGAGATTTATCTCATCCATGCATTCAACAAATCGTTTCAAAACAAATCCTCGACTAAGCCAACGAACATTGTTGTACATTGTTAGTCCTTTGTACACCGAATCCACCTCATTCAATAAATTCCGAAATTGTCTTTTATTTAAGGCACGTGCAGAAATATAATTAACAACCTTGGTGACTGTTTGCATCACTTCTTGAAGTTCCCTTAGACCAGCTTTAGCACATAAAGCCTCCTCATGTATGATGCAATGAAAACCTATCAGCTGATGACCAACATGTTTTGCAAACAGATTTACAAATCCTGCTTCCTTACCAATCATACTGGGTGCACCATCTGTTGTGACGGATACTACTTTTGAAATGTCAATTTGTCGAATAGATAATTCGTTCACAACTGCTTTACATATGTCAGCCCCAGTGGTACGCTCAGGTAGTGTTACAAGGTTAATCATCTCTTCGCATACCTCATCATCCCTACAAAATCGAGAAAAAATTGCTAGCCTAGCTGATGATGTAATATCTGTGCTTTCATCAACACAAATAGAAAAGAACTTACATGAAGCTAAATCCTTTGTTAATTGGTCAGTTGTATTCATTTCCATCTTAAGTATCCTATCCTTAACTGTTTTTCTACTCACAGACAAATCTTTAATGCGCTGAATAATCTTGTCCTTTTCTGAAAGGTTATCAAAAAGGAAAGGAGCACATTCTAGCCATGCTTCTTTAATATACTCCCCATCACTGAGTGGCTTTCCATGTTGGGCAATAACTTTTGAAACCTCAAAACCAGCAGCAACTAAGTTGGAACTTAGCCTACCTGAAATAAATTTCATCAAAACATCAGACTGTTTTTTTGTCTTGATCATTTCACAAGAAATTAATTCTCTTCGTTCTTGCTCAGTTACGTTACTTAAGTTTTTATGAACAGTTTCAAAATGTCTCTTCACAGAAGAAGTCCTACAAACAACTGATTCAGAACATAAAATGCATAATGCTTTATTATCTTTCTTAATCATGCCAAATTTTTCAGTCCAGTATTCTTTAAATTCTCTAATATCCTCTTCATTTGTATGACATCGTTTCTTGGCTGGTGGTCGTGACATTCTGTACAATCTGTAAATAAGGGGTAGAAAGCAATCATGATGTGTAAAAAAATAATTGCTCTCTTCGCACACTTTCCAACTTTAAGTTATACTTACTTTTAACACCAACAGCTATTTCATGATTTTTGTGTGGTTATATAGTAGAATGCGTTAATACAAAACTATTTTCTTTTGTAACACTTTTGGTAGAAATGCATAATAACCGAGACATTAATTTATAAATTATTAAAAAATATAAATAAAGAAATAAATCTGTATATATATATTCTGTATTCACATAGTATTATAGTAGAATGCTTAATACAAGATTATTTTCTTCTATAACACCTTTGGCCAAAATGCACAATACCTGAGTTATTATTTTATGAAGCATTATTATAAAAAAAATAATATCTCGGTTATTATAAATTTTGGCCAAAAGTGTTACAAAAGAAAATAGTCTTGTATTAATGTATTCTACTATATAACCACACGAAAAACATGAAATAGCTGTTGGTGTTAAAAGTAAATATAACCAAAACCGGTTCATGGGGTGTAAAAATGTGGACAGAGACTTGTGGACTCAGACATTCTCTTCACAATCACTCTCTGCATACATATATCAAGGTTTATGAAAATCAGTTGGTGGATAATAAAAAAAATAAAAAATAAAATAAATTGGTACAATTATAGGCATGCCTACACAATGCAAATCAACGAGAAAGGCATGCATGCTATCTGATCACGTGCAGATAACACTTCATAATCCTGAATATTAATAATACATTTCCCTTAGCTTTAATAATAACTTATGTTTATGGCACATACAGTATGCTGAAGAACAGGCTTCATTAACCTCTTTTGGACCTTCTGACCAGTGTGCCAGATATGTCACGCTCCATAAATATACTCACTACCAACAAGTTCATAAAATTTTCAGCAAAGGTTTGCTTTACTCACTTAAGCGGGGTGAGATCCATTATTCAGCTTAAAAAAGGTCACATTTTAGGGGCAAAATTTAAATCGCCTTGCTAAGGTAAGTTGCGCCAAATTTTCCTTGTGCACAGGAGTATACAGATTCAGCAGTGTCTTAGGAACATCGATAAATTTATGGGTAAGCATGACAAACACTATGACAGCTGATAATTTGGACAGTAAATAATAACTTACTTGCACGTGGTCAGCGATTCTCCCTCTTGCTATGTTTACTTTGCTGGTTCACACTTCACACATTCACCACCAGAGGAACAATGATTAGAGAGAACGGATATGCATGTGACATTTATGGGACACTGAGCAAAAAAGCCATGTTCCCTTCCATGAAAGTTAAGACACCTTTTAAGTTAATGTGCCATATAATGACCCAGTGATCTAAAAGAGGTTGACTTTTGATATAATATTTTTAATGCAATCTCTGATAGCCAGATAATTATTACAGATCTTGGTGTAATATTTGTTTTTCTTTTAATTAAATTTAAACATTCATATAGCTGAACTTGGATTTTGCTAACCGATAAATTCTTTGCGAAACTGCAAAACTCGAAAAAATATATAAAATATTAATGATGGTAAAGGAGTCACACCACGTCTGGCCGCATGGCTAATTATTTAACAACAGAACGGGAAACAATCCTTCTACCCGCTGCCGCCAAGGCGGCATGCGGTTGCCATATAAAGGTTTTTTTTTATTGAGGTGAGCCCGGGTCTCGCGTGCCGGAAAGAAGCCGTTAGCGTGCCATGTTTGGCACGCGTGCCAAGGGTTGCCTAGGACCTAGGCGCTTTGAACTCCCAACACCCAACCCTTGGACATCACAACAGAAACCCTGCTGGAGTAGTACTGCACAACCTAATTGAGCAAGGCAGCATTACACACCTAGGACCAGACTTTCAAACATTCATAACACCGGGAAACTCTGGGAATCCCGACATAAATCTGACAAACAGACACCGCCATTTTCACACACACATAAAACTTGGACCCGCCAGCACCAGTGACCACATACCCATAATAGCAACTTTTTCCACATCTACAATACAAATTCCCTCGACACCAAGATATTCATTTAATAGAGCTAACTGGGAAGTTTCAAAACAGCTCTCAACACCGACGAAATAATAACTCTCCACAACAAAAACACCAACGAGATCGATATTGCCTTAGAAACCTGGTATTCGAAAATCACAATAGCCATGAAAAGCAAAATCCCAAAAACAACATATCGCACACTACCATATGTACAACTAACACACAAAGAAAAAATCATCCAAACCAGATTCACCAACCTACATGAATTTATAAGAATCACACGGCTGAAGCCCAAACATTACTGTATTATATGGAAATCTTAAAGAATAACTACTAGAAAGATGCAAAGTAAAACACAACGAGAAATGGAACCAGCTAATAAACAACACACAAGCAGACTACAGAAACCCAAAAGCCTTCTGGAGTAAAATAAAAAATCTTATGGGAACCAACTCACAGGAGAGCAACTACCTTTTAGACAACAACTGCAAGAAGATCACAGAACCTAAACTCAAGGAACCAATATTCAGAACTTTCTGGAGCAGCATCTACCAAATCACGGATGATAACAACCGAAACTGATGTAGAGAAACAGAACACCTGGTGGAAACACACTTGAACCAAAACACAGACAAATAGCAACGATCCAGGACAATCAACCTCAACACGTTAGATATTAACGACCCACTAATTGCTCCAATAACCACACATGAAATCACAAAAAACAATTGCCAGCTTCAAGAATAAATCGCCCGGAATAAGTCAAATAAACAAAACCGTGCTGCAAAACATACCACCACAAATGCTCAAACAGCTTGCAGACATATTCAATGCATCAATAGCAAGCGAATTATTCCCATCCAAATTTAAAATGGCAAAAATAAGACTCATTCCAAAACAAGGAAAGAACCCAACACAGGCAGAAAACTACAGACCCATATCACTCCTCGAAACACCTGTCAAAATCCTTGAATAAATAATAAACCAGAGACTAAGAAACCACCTAAAGTATAAAGATAAATACAACCATAGACAACACGGGTTCAGGAAAAACTGAGGCACCAACACTTCAATAGCCTTAATATACGAATCCATCGCAAATGGAGCCAGCAACAGAAACCAATGTAACATAGTACTCAGAGATGTCAGCAAAGCCTTCGACAAAGTATGGCATGAAGGGCTCCTCTGCAATTTCCTTGATAACAGACAATGCAAACTCACCATCGACGACTACATGGGTCAAAACTTCACCCTCTACAGTGGAGTACCCCAAGGCAGCAACATATCACCAACACTATACAGTATACACCATATATACAGCGGACATGCCTAAACCAAAAAACTCAGAGTACATTGCATTCGCAGACGACGTAACCCAAATTATACAATACCCAGGGAAATCCAAACAAATGATGGCAATCAGAACTAGCAGAGAAATAGAAACCATAAACAATTATGAAAGGAAATGGAAAATTAAAACTAACTCACAAAAACTGAAGATCATTCATATAGCTAAAACCAGACCTTACCCAATAAATGGTCAACAATCAAAACATTCCATACGCAGAAAATGGAAAAATCCTCGGTCTCAAAATTACAAGGAACGGCATACTACCACATGTCACAGAAAGAATTGCAAAAGCCAAGATCCAACTAACTAAACTCAGAAGATTCCGCAAATTAAACACCAATATACAACTACACCTTTACAAAGCACAAGTCAGACCACACCTGGAATATCCCCCAATTCCTCTCAACACTATAACAAAATCAAATAAACTCAAAATACAAGCAGTTCAAAACATACCCTTCAGAAGAGCAGCAAAACTCAGACCACCATATACAAAAAATTCCCGAGAGCTGCACACAGAACATAACCTAACCACAATCAACATCAGAACAGATAATCAAGCATTAGCAATATGGGAAAAACTACAAGAACTAGAAGACATCATATTCCAACAATTAATGCAAGAAGACATTACCAGAACACACAACTGGTGGCCAAAGAGCATAACATTTGACAACACAGAACCATAACCAACATATACGAAATGAAAACCAAGAGACTCAAAATACATGGAGGGTCCCCCTCCCCAAACACAACGAACTACCTTTGCTTATACTAACTTGGCTTCCCTTCCCTCCCCTTGCTGTAGTGGACCTGAAAGGCTGACATGGCAGACTTAACCCCGTCCCCGCAAGGTGGACAGCCCACCTGCTATCACTCTCCCTCTTTATTTCCCACTTCCTAACCTTTCCCTTCCTCCTACACCCTCTTCCACCTTCCTGAGCCGATAGCTCTCTTCTCTCCATCATCATCATCATCTCCTTAGTCTGTACTCACCCCTGAAGATGTGAGTTACACGAAAGCGCTTGGGAACTTGGCGTTTTCTTGTTTAGAACATAAGAACATAAGAAAATAAGGAGTCTGCAATAGGCCGGTTGGCCAGTGCATGGCAGCTCCTGTCGAGAGTTACTACCACTCTCAATTATCCATGAATCTATCCAGCCTCCCTTTGAAACTTTCCAGCGTTCCAGCACTTACTACAAAGTTGCTAAGCTTGTTCCACTCGTCCACCACCCTATTTGTAAACCAGTTCCTTCCTATCTCCCTCCAAAGCCTAAACTTATCCAACTTGAAACCGTTGTTCCGAGTCCTATCCTGCTCGGATATTATAAGAACTTTATCTATATCACATTTATTGATTCCTTTCACCCACTTGAATACTTCTATCATATCTCCCCGCACTCTTCGTCTTCCTAGGGAATGCTAGTTTAGTTTCTTTAACCTATCCTGATATGGAAGGTTTCTAAGTCCCGGAATCATTTTCGTCATTCGTCGCTGCACCGACTCTAGTGAATTGATATCCATTCTATAATAAGGACACCAGAACTGAACCGCATAATCGAAGTGCGGCCTAACTAGCGCAAGATATAGTTGCAATAAGACCTCTGCACTCTTATTACTTACACTTCTAGATATAAAATCGAATACTCTGTTTGCCATATTTCGAACATTAATGCACTGTTTTCCATTCCGTAGGTCCGGGCTTACAAGTACCCCTAAGTTTCTTTCACAAGTCGACTTCTCTAGGTTGATGTTGTTAAGGCTTTATACATGGACAGTATTTGTTCTTTCAATATTAAGTACCCTGCACTTGCTGGTGTTAAATTTTATTTGCCATTTTTCTGAACACTCCTGCGGTTTATTTAAATCCTCTTGTAGTGCATTTGCTTCCTGCCCTGAATTAATCTGCCGCCCTATTTTGGTGTCATCAGTAAACTTGCTTATGTCACCGCTGATCCCAGTATCTAAATCGTTTATGTGAATTATGAAAGTGGGAGAGGACCCAGTACTGATCCTCGGGGATCCCCACTGGTTACACAGCCCCACTCAGATTTAACACCATCTATGCTGACCCTCTGTGTTCAATTTAAACTTTCCCCTCGATACCATGAGCCTTAACTTTTCTCAGAAGCCTCTGTTGCGTTACTCTGTCAAACGCTCTGCTAAAGTCTAAGTAAATAACATCGTAATTTTCGTCATTATCTACTACCTCAAACACTTTCCAAAAAAGTCAGCAGATTTGTTAGACAAGATTTTGCCTTTGTAAATCCATGTTGAGAGTTATAGATTAATTTGTTTTTCTCTAAATGCGATCGGATGTTATCTGCTATAATTGATTCAAGAAGTTTCCCCACGACTGACGTCAAACTGATCGGCCTGTTATCAGCATATATATATATATATATATATATATATATATATATATATATATATATATATATATATATATATATATATATATATATATATATATATATATATATATATGTATATATATATATATATATATATATATATATATATATGTTATATATATATATATATATATATATATATATATATATATATATATATATATATATATATATATATATATATATTTCATGTAGGTCCACAATGAAAACGTGGATAAGATAAATCTTGATAAAATCACAAGGGAAAAGAGAAACAACGGAGCACCTTAGCTTTCATCTTTATTCAAGACATCTTCAGAGGCAATTGAAGATGTCTTGAATAAAGACGAAAGTGAAGGTGCTCCGTTGTTTTTCGTTTCCCTTGTGATTTTATCAAGATATTTATATATATATACTGTATATATATATATATATATATATATATATATATATATATATATATATATATATATATATATATATATATATATATATATATATATATATATATATATATATATATATATATATATATATATATATATATATATATATATATGTAACCGGTCGGAATTTGCTGGACTTTAATTTCTCACTTGACTTGGGGTTTATTAAAATTTAATAGATGGTAAAGGCAGTGGAAGCGCCCCTTTGAGAAAAATCCCGAACCAGCACAAGAACACTTAAATCTACTACACAAAATGAACTGTCCGTGACCCGTGGAAGGATAGCGTCTGTGACTGGGATGAATGAGACACACTGTAAAATTTAGACACTTATATTCCCTCCAACACTACAAACACAATCAAATAATGGTACACCAATATGAGCACCTCTTAACTTAAACTTTAAACACTACTCTGGGGAATAAAAGTTATACATGACATAGAAATTATTAGAAACACAGGCAACAATAAATTTGAAGTATTAAGAAATGTTGTTTGCACACATGAACAGGCCTTAAGGGCTTTCACAAAATAATATCAGTCACTTAGGAAATGGTACTAAAAAATAAGAAATTAAATACTCCACAATGAATAGGCCTTAAGGGTCTTCAACAAAATAATATCAGTCACTGAGGAATGGTAATAAAAGATAAGAAATTAAATACTCTACAATGAATAGGCCCTAAGGGCTTTCAGCAAAATAATATCACTCAACAAAATTATAGCACCCCAACAGGTGTACACTTCCTAACCTAACCTAACCACTGCTCTGGGGAACAAGGTTATACCTGAGATCAGAATTATGAAGAATTAGAGGCATTAAAAGAATCAAATCACAGTATCACTCTGGTTCCACTTAATAGCACAAACATTCAAAAAAACACTACTATCAAAATTATTTAAGAAATATTAAACTACACACGTCAAGATAATATCAGTCTGAGGAATGGTGTTAACTACACCCGTGATAAGGAAGATAAAATGTTCCTCTAGGTATCTCCTAGAGTCCTAGACTCACGGTCTCAGTGTGTGACCATTAATATACTCAGATAGCCTCAGTGTACTCCCAGTGCGTCCATGGGCAGGAAGAGAGTGAGCCAATCAGACCTTGTGCAGTTGAGAGAAACTTTAGCTTCCCGTTAGCAAGAGGGTTTCACTAGCTGACCGAGGACACGTGGTGTTGTGCACCGGAGTGGTAAGAACTGATCACCCACTGCCGATGCTGGTCCCGTGTCGTTTTAGTTGTCGGGAGCACTCGTTCACTCAAGAGATCCTTTGCTACCCCGCTAAACAGTGACAGGCCTACACTGATCGGTCCAATGGCGACAATCGCCACCCTCAATCATCAACGGCAGTCAATCTCTCGCAGTCAACTAGGCCACGTGACTATTTCTGATGGACGCGCGGAACGTCTTGTCTGTGTGAATGCTCTCCGGGACTGGGCCTAGCCAGCGTCGCGTCTCCTCAAGGCGTTACCTTAGGTCTACGTGATATATTTACCGCCTAACTAATAACTCCTTGGGACACCCGTAATATTATTCAGACTGCTAAACGATCTATAATAATTTCAAATTCAATAATAGTCCCTTAACTTCATGAATCGCATCATTATTAATTCGGTAAATTACATTTAATATCATATAGGCCTAGTTCCGCAGTCTCTCGCTACGAGCAGGCAGCGCTCCCTCCCCTCAGATGACCTTGAACGCTCAGTATCACTCATGGCGGGGCATTTGAAATTACTCTGGAACGTCAATGTTGCATTTAAAAACTCAAGCACTGTTAAACAAATGTTAATCAAGAACTCCCCCCAACAATACAGATGGCTGCCTTTACAACGTCCCTTGCACGGAATGTATTATGTTCTACTTAGGCGAGACAGGTAAAGATCTTGTAACTAGACTTAAACGACATAAATATAGTGTTAGGACAGGCCAGGAATCTAATGCTGTTCGTTCATTTGAGGGAAAATAAACATTGCATTGACTGGGATAATGCCTCCTCAATATTACCTTGTAATTCAATTGACAGTAGGAACATTATAGAATCTAGTCTCATTAAACATACCGAATCCGTTAACATGAATTTGAGTAATGGTATGTACAAATTGGACAATTTTGTAATTAAGAAGATTTGTAACCAGGTGAGAAGGTTGGGTCAGTTTTCCCTCTGACCTGACAACCGACAGCTGCAGTGCTTTTGTGAAGATTCGTAGGGTCATTACCTATACTTGACCTCTGTGGACTTGATCTCACCCTCCTCTGTATATATAACTTGTTCTGCACTTCTACTTTAGTTTGTAATCACCCGTGAAGATGTGAATTACACGAAAGCAACTTCGTGTTTTCTTTTTCCTTGTGGTTATCAGCATATAGCTGGATCACGGGCACCTACAGTGATTTATTTGCATATATATATATATATATATATATATATATATATATATATATATATATATATATATATATATATATATATATATATATATATATATATATATATATATATATATATATATGTATATGTATATATATAGATATGCTGATAATCACAAGGAAAGAAGAAAACACGAAGTTCCAAAGAGAGACGTAGGGCGGGGGGCGACCTGATAGAGGTGTTTAAGTGGAAGGCAGGTCTAAACAAAGGGGACATTACAAAGGTACTTAAACTATCCAACCAGGAGCGAACTCGTAACAATGGTTTTAAATTAGACAAATTTAGATTTAGGCGTTGAAATAGGTAAACACTGGTTTGAAAACAGAGTAGTGGTTGAATGGAACAAGTTACCAAATATCATCATTATCTCGAATACGCTGAATAGCTTCAAACATAGGTTGGATGCTTATATGAGCAATTGGGGTTGGGTGTAAACGGTACTGCCCAGTATGGGCCAATAGGCCCGCTGCAGTTTCCTCCATTCTTATTTTCTTATGTTTTTATGTTCTTTGGTGTAATTCACATCTTCAGGGGTGAGTACAGACTAAGGAGAAGTACAAAATGCATGTGTTCTGGGTATCAAGTTCTATCTACAGGAGCGAACACAAACACCTGTAGAGTTTTCGTAGGTTCTCTTTACTGGATAAACGAAGGTACACAAGGAAGGTGGCGCTCCTTACTCTGTATGGGGGGTCAACTAGCCTCCAGGCGACATGCGGCAAGTGATACATTAACAGCTCCCATATGTCGCCAGGCACATTAATTAAGCGTGTGGGACATGGTAAATATCATTGCCACACGCTGTTAGCTAGGCTGAATAAATAGTGTATATAAATGGACCACATACATATTATTCATACATAATATACATACAGCATACATAATATACACA
>NW_024746597.1:0-23560 GCF_018991925.1 Homarus americanus | reverse complement strand
AAAGGGATCAAAATAAGGTTTCACAAATATTTTAATATTCAGGCGGTAGATATCTTTTAAGAGGTCTGGGTTTGAGAGGAGTGCATGGTGGTGGTCTCAGTGGGTCTGGGTATCACAAGTTGTACGTCTGTTTGGTCTGGAATTTTAATTTATAATCATGGTAATGTAAATCCATTGGTAGTTAGTACGTACAGTATATACCCATACTAGTTGGTAAATATTTCCGCTATTTTTTTTTAATAACACTAAACCTCCAGCCATCCATTAACTTGAAAATAGTCATAGTTGTATAAACACGACCAAAAGAATATCCTATTTGAAGTTTAGCCACTAAAGTGCTACCTGGGCGGGCAAGTCCTTAGATGATTCATAAATGTTAAAATTGCGAAGGATCTTGATCTCAACTTTTAAAAATCTCGATCTCGGGAAAAAAATAGATTTCTTGCTCAAGGTTAAGTATGAGGAGTCACCCAAGACCTTAGCCTAATTCTCTGGTAACACATAAGGAACACACTAGAGCTATAGCCACAGTCAGGTAATAAAAATACTCTTTTTTGGGGTTACATATAATATAAAATTGATAACGATTAGGTAAAAAAATGTTACTCTCATATTTTAATTAAATTTACTTTTTCTACTCCTTTAGGATCAAATATATGTAAACATTCAAAGCCTGGAATAGAAGCAACCAACTGTCACCTTGTCAGTCTAAGATATCTGTTTTCAAATAGGGATTCAATTTTTGTTTTGTAAAGAAAAATTCTTTTACGTTATTTAGTATTTCCTGATGAGCCCTTTAGTTTTAGGTTACATTAAAACATATATAGAAAACAATTTGAGGATTATATTTGATATAGTCTAATAGAACTTTATCTTTGTATATTAATCTTGGTAACACGTACAGATGTTTCATGGTAGTGATAATTTTAGTCTAAGTAAAATATCACGTGAAACAGCATCTATTAAGCGATTTCTCCACATTACAGATTTATCTCTACACGGTCATTATTCCCTTATCAAACTGGTGTTTTCTTATGGGTACGGATTTACTCCACCCACTAGTTAACGAGGGCATAATAAGGTTAAAAACCTATAGAAGCTCGCCTGATGCTCAGTACATTCCGTGTTGTTGTAGCTAATGGTAATAATTTAACAAGATAAAGTCACTTAAGTCCGATGACCTGAATTAATCCAAATTTAAGTGTATTTCAAATGGGAAATAATATCAGGCATCCTTAACCATGGAAATTAGAAGCTGTTTTGATTAGTAGTCCAGACCAGGTGTATCCGTCACTGATGGCCTTATAGGTGATGGGAGGTTCGCCCATATACACATCAGTCAAAATGAAACTCACTGCGTGTACCGGATAGTTCCTCTACATAATGATTTTTTTTAAGTGTGTTAGTAATCGCGAAGTTAGTCTCATCATGTATACTTCCCATCTGTATTATTTTAAACTGGTTTATAGCCTGTGTCGGTGTCTACACTATCACTCTACTTCTCTACCAGAGCTTCTCAACTGGGGAACCACAAAGTATTTTCTAGAGGGTCAACGGATTGAAAACATAGATGGTCTTGGAGATGCCACGCGTTATAAAACAATTCCTAAATAATTCTTCTTTATAACGTTGATACAATTCTGAGAGAGTATTTCACTTCCTCATTTACCGACTTATTAAATTACTGTATGGTTATAATGGAATCATTTTATTGATAAAGTAAATAATTCTTCATTGCTCTGCTTATTGTATTAGTATAAGAATAAATAAGTGACAAAGATATACAAGAGGAGTGAATTATTCATTATAAAATAGCTTTTATACATTAACCAATACTGTATATTAAGAGAAGTGAAGCTCTAATATATAAGCACCTTACAAACTTTATATAACAGGTTCTGCTGGTTCTGGGTACAAGCTTGAACAAATTTTCCGATGTCTCTTTGTTTAAGTTAAATTTCCCCCCAAAAATAATAGTTTAACAAATCTCTTTTAACTTACAAAATCCAACATTTCAGGTTTAATTGTAAATCAGATCATAATATCAGTGTTTACATATACACAAGAGTTGAGGCGTTTTCTTGTGTTGATGACAGCAGCACAATCTCGGGTGCCAGTGACGTCGGCCTATGGTAAATTCGGCCAAGTAACCTCGGCCCGCAACCAGTGGTAACCTCGGCCGACATCCAGTGATAACCTCGGGTCACATCTAGTGGTAACCTCGGCCCACATTCAGTGGTGACCTCAGCCCATTTTAGTGATTTCGTCCCATCATAATATTGGCCGAGATCACCATCAATAATTTTCTTTGGTAATAGTTAAGCCATATGAAAAGTACCCAATGGTTAGGTTAGGTTAGGTTAGGTAAAAAGTTTAAAAGTAGTGAAATTAAAGATAAAGATCAAGTACACACGCACACTAATTGATCACCATGGAGTGGTATAAGGAGCTCTGGTGCACCTGAAAGGGGTGACATAACGAGGCTATTGTATGGCTGGCAGATAAGGTCAAATATTATACCATTCTATTTACATGTATAAGAAACTATGATGAAAATATTTGCCTAGATAACGGTGGACATTGTTATAATCAATTGGAGATGTTATTGTGTATTATTTCTACTCAAAAAAGAGTCGCGTGGAGGGTGGCTAGGCATGCATACAGTCAATAAAAATATTATAAGGCCACTTTCCGTACGTCTCATTCTGGTAACACAGGATGAAATGTTTAGAAAACTCGAGTACGTCAATCCACACATACCATGAGTGGCTGAGGTATTTGTCCATTCCCAGTTCCAACGGATCCCAGGGGCGAGGTCATTTTTTTGTTGACTGTATATCTGGTCACGTTAGACTACCGTGTGGATCCTCACACACCAACACTTCCTGGTTTACTGTGATAATTACTGTCTCGGGAAAGTTGCCACACACACACTCAAATATCTATATGAATGAGAAGCATAATATCTCACCTTAACTTTTTAAAGAGCTTTACAACTGTGAACGTGAGGCTAGAGTGTGAAGCCAACTGCCTCACTACTGCATATACTCTCCCGAAATACGTGTGGACTGTCCTCCAAGTACCATTCCAGACACTCTTTAGGGGAGGGCTGGCCAAGAAGAGTGTGTTTCAAGGGTCGTGAGTCGCCCCCTGAAGTGTCTCCTACCTCGTGAAGTGCTCTCCTTTATGTGTGTCATGCAGCTGCCTCTCTGATGAATATTGTTTAAGTTTCCTGACAACTTCTCGACAAATGAGGCTTTGCTTAAGACAACTCAAACAGTGCGAGGGAAGTTGGTGGTGCACATCACAGCCAGATACACGTACCTTGAGCGACATACATACACCCACCAGCATCCTGTGTATTGCAAAACACCAAATACAACCCTCCCCACCCCGCACCCACCTACCCCCACAAAAATATAAAGATATATGAAACGAGAGTAATTAAAATCTGCAATCAAACGGACATGGGATCAACATTTGTTTTTTTTCTTCCCTAAATCCTTCCATCAAAGAACTGTAGTTATAATAAGTAACTTATATATGGAAACTTTCGTCCATGATATATTAAAATCCTCTATATTAAAAGTAATGGAATATTGGATCTTATCATTAAATTTTTTACCTTCACTGATATTAATTCTTCGCATCAAAGACCTGGATTTTTAATTAGTGAGTTGCCGCTGGCGGTGTTAGGTTCTGAATAATAAGTTCTATATACAGGAGAGAACACAAACACCTGTATAGTTTTGTAGGTTCGGTTTACTGGATAAGAGTATGTACACAGAGGGGGGGGTAGCACTCCTCAGCTAGGCTCCTGGTCAACTGCTATAGACGACGTATGGCAAGTGATACATTAGCAGCTTCCATACGTCGCCAGGCACATTAATTAAGCATGTGGGATATGGTAATAACATTGCCACACGCTGCTAGCTAGGCTGAATAAATAATACATAAATGGAGCACATACATAATATACATACATAATATATAATCCAGCATACATAATATACATACACCTCCCTCCCCCCTATACGCTCATAGCAAAGTCTTGAGCGGACCTTTTCTTCTGGATCCGTTCTGAGCGTCGAGGGACTTCATCACTGGGAAGGGTATGGGACTCAACACTGGTGGCGGGGCCAGCAGAAGGCATTGTTACGGGGCGGAGAAAACGGCGGTTCCTCCACCACACACGACCACTGGGTAACCGCACCTGGTAGTCCCGTGACCTGCCGAGACCCATGACTACGCCTACTTTGTCCCAACGTAGGGAGGTCGGGTCCTGAACACGGACTTGGGTGCCGACACTCAACCTGGGGAGAGAACGGGCGTGGTCGTTGTAGCGGGCGACGACGTCCTGAACACGTTCGGCGGCTCGGCGATCACAATCCTCTGTCTTGGCCTGCCACTCCTTGGAGAAGGATTGAGGGTGAGCAGGGACACAAGAACGAAGGGGGCGTCCATACAAAACCTGGGCAGGGGAGCGTCCGGTGTAGTTAGGTGTGTTGCGGAGTTCAAGAAGACCCCGGTCGAAGGCCTCGCAGTCAATGTTCCCAGAAGGGGCCACCTTAAGGATGAGGTGCTTCAGGGATTTGACAGCAACCTCAGCGTGGCCGTTGGACTGCGGGTAATGGGGCGATGACAACACATGCGGACTCCCCATCGGTCAAGGAACACAGCAAAGTCCCGGCTTGTGAACTGAGGCCCTCCGTCGGTTCGCAGGCGTACAGGAACGCCCACGTCACGGAAGTAGTGGCGGAACTTGCTGATGGTGGCGGCAGACGTCGTGTCATTACCGCACTTGATGACAACCGGCCAACCAGAGAGACGGTCGACGATAACAAGGAAGGACTTTCCTGACACACAGAAAAAGTCGGCCGACACAGACTCAAAGGGGCGGGTGGGGTTGTCGTCACTCATGAAGGGTTCCTGCTGCTGGCTGGGTTGTAGTACGTGGCGGGGCTTACACACCTGGACAGCATTGGAGATGTCGGGGTCGATGCCAGGCCGGAACACAGTCTGTCTTGCACGCCGTTTGGTGGCCTCGGCTCCACAGTGACTGTCGTGGAGGCGAGCCAAGGCGTGGGGACGTGAAGCAGCAGGGACAACTACCGAAGGAGAGGTGTCACTGGCCAGAGGTAGGGGTAGGGCGGCAGCAGGGTAGTTGCTGCTCCCTTCGTGCACCCTGTTGGCGTATTTTACCTCGAGAATCGGTGTTGGGAAGTCCTGGGAGATGATGGCCAACTCTTGGCAATGTCTGTAGGACAGCAAAGGAGTCGGGACACCATTATGCACGTCAATCCAGGCCTGACACGACCTGTTACCAAAGGTGACATGTGCATAGAGTGAACCCAGGGCTGGGGCCATCTGTGAACCATCTGCCGTGACGCAGAGGTCCTTGGGAGGCGGTCCTAGATCGCTTGGAGAGAGCCCCAAGCATTGCAAATGCTGGGGACCGATGACTGTAGCATCAGCGCCGGTGTCGGGCAACATCTGAAGACGGGATGACACACCGCCGTAGGTCACGATGACGTTGATGTACTGGGGGACTTTGGTCCTGGGATGCGAGGAGTACACCCTCCTAAAATGGGTCGGGCTTTGTCCAGGGTCGTCGTGCCTCTGATTTGGCGACTGTGGGCGGCCCTCACTGGTAGAAGGGCGCTGAAGCTTCCGCCGACGCTGTCCCTTGGGTTTGTTGGAAGGGCAACACTTGTCATAGTGGCCCAGACGACCGCACACATTGCACTGGGCGCGTTTGGCTGGGCACCGTACTGTGTTTGAGCTGCTGCTTTAGGTGGGGCTGGGGGGCGTGAAGGAAGCATGGATGAGGTATCTGAACCAGTCAGTACCGAGGCAGTGTTAGAGCCAGGGGCTTGGTTAACAGTGAGGCGAGATATCAAGGCTTCAAACCGTGCACTGTCTTCCAATCTCCGTTGGTGGTCTCGTTCTGCCTCTGCTTTCCTTCTGTGTTCATCCGCCAAACGTCTTTGAGCTTCATCCTCGCGTCTCTCATCTCTCATAAACTTCAGTAAAGCAATTATCTCTGGAGACAACGCTGAATATTGAGGTGAAGGGCTGCGCGATGTTGTGGGGGCTGGAGCGTCGTGGCCGGCCTGGTCATCCATCTCTGCGGGACTATCATCCGCTTGACTCATCCAGGCGCTGGCTCCACGGCTACGTAAGGCATGAGACATAACTACTTCATCTGTGTACTGTGTCTTAAATCAGTGTTGACCGGTCAGCCCGTCGTATCAACAAGATTTCAGACAAAAAAAATTAATTAGATACACAGATAAGTAGGTTATATATATAAAATATATATAAGAAAGCCGCCGGTCAGCAAGTGTTAGTGCATGTATGTGTGTGTGTGTGTGTCCCGGGCAGGCAGAGCGTCTCGCCTCAGCTGTGAGGGGGGGTGGAGGCGGCGCTGTGAGGGG
This sequence comes from Homarus americanus, assembly GCF_018991925.1. Lineage (NCBI taxonomy): Eukaryota > Metazoa > Arthropoda > Malacostraca > Decapoda > Nephropidae > Homarus > Homarus americanus. The sequence goes on along the minus strand of NW_024746597.1, from coordinate 17,123 downwards.
GGGTTGGAGACAGCGAGGAGCTCAGTCACCCTCTGGAAACGGTCAGAGAAGGGTGCGCTGAACTCTACTCCCCACAAATGCCCAGAACATGCCGTATACGTTGGGAATCCTTTAAAACAAGGTCACACATGAATGGCACGAAACACACAATGCACTAAACACTTCACAAAAAATCACTGTCACTGACACTGCTCAAAGTTGCGAAATTCTTCGAGGAGGGATGACGGGCGGCGGTTGGTTGACGCAGGGAAGGAGTCCATAAGCCGGCTTTCCACAAACTTGCACTATCACTCGTAATAATCCAGTAAAACTACGCACTGCGCCATGTTAGGTTCTGAATAATAAGTTCTATATACAGGAGAGAACACAAACACCTGTATAGTTTTGTAGGTTCGGTTTACTGGATAAGAGTATGTACACAGAGGGGGGTAGCACTCCTCAGCTAGGCTCCTGGTCAACTGCTATAGACGACGTATGGCAAGTGATACATTAGCAGCTTCCATACGTCGCCAGGCACATTAATTAAGCATGTGGGATATGGTAATAACATTGCCACACGCTGCTAGCTAGGCTGAATAAATAATACATAAATGGAGCACATACATAATATACATACATAATATATAATCCAGCATACATAATATACATACACCTCCCTCCCCCCTATACGCTCATAGCAAAGTCTTGAGCGGACCTTTTCTTCTGGATCCGTTCTGAGCGTCGAGGGACTTCATCACTGGGAAGGGTATGGGACTCAACACTGGTGGCGGGGCCAGCAGAAGGCATTGTTACGGGGCGGAGAAAACGGCGGTTCCTCCACCACACACGACCACTGGGTAACCGCACCTGGTAGTCCCGTGACCTACCGAGGCCCATGACTACGCCTACTTTGTCCCAACGTAGGGAGGTCGGGTCCTGAACACGGACTTGGGTGCCGACACTCAACCTGGGGAGAGAACGGGCGTGGTCGTTGTAGCGGGCGACGACGTCCTGAACACGTTCGGCGGCTCGGCGATCACAATCCTCTGTCTTGGCCTGCCACTCCTTGGAGAAGGATTGAGGGTGAGCAGGGACACAAGAACGAAGGGGGCGTCCATACAAAACCTGGGCAGGGGAGCGTCCGGTGTAGTTAGGTGTGTTGCGGAGTTCAAGAAGACCCCGGTCGAAGGCCTCGCAGTCAATGTTCCCAGAAGGGGCCACCTTAAGGATGAGGTGCTTCAGGGATTTGACAGCAGCCTCAGCGTGGCCGTTGGACTGCGGGTAATGGGGCGATGACAACACATGCCGGACTCCCCATCGGTCAAGGAACGCAGCAAAGTCCCGGCTTGTGAACTGAGGCCCTCCGTCGGTTCGCAGGCGTACAGGAACGCCCACGTCACGGAAGTAGTGGCGGAACTTGCTGATGGTGGCGGCAGACGTCGTGTCATTACCGCACTTGATGACAACCGGCCAACCAGAGAGACGGTCGACGATAACAAGGAAGGACTTTCCTGACACAGAAAAAGTCGGCCGACACAGACTCAAAGGGGCGGGTGGGGTTGTCGTCACTCATGAAGGGTTCCTGCTGCTGGCTGGGTTGTAATACGTGGCGGGGCTTACACACCTGGACAGCATTGGAGATGTCGGGGTCGATGCCAGGCCGGAACACAGTCTGTCTTGCACGCCGTTTGGTGGCCTCGGCTCCACAGTGACTGTCGTGGAGGCGAGCCAAGGGATGGGGACGTGAAGCAGCAGGGACAACTACCGAAGGAGAGGTGTCACTGGCCAGAGGTAGGGGTAGGGCGGCAGCAGGGTAGTTGCTGCTCCCTTCGTGCACCCTGTTGGCGTATTTTACCTCGAGAATCGGTGTTGGGAAGTCCTGGGAGATGATGGCCAACTCTTGGCAATGTCTGTAGGACAGCAAAGGAGTCGGGACACCATTATGCACGTCAATCCAGGCCTGACACGACCTGTTACCAAAGGTGACATGTGCATAGAGTGAACCCAGGGCTGGGGCCATCTGTGAACCATCTGCCGTGACGCAGAGGTCCTTGGGAGGCGGTCCTAGATCGCTTGGAGAGAGCCCCAAGCATTGCAAATGCTGGGGACCGATGACTGTAGCATCAGCGCCGGTGTCGGGCAACATCTGAAGACGGGATGACACACCGCCGTAGGTCACGATGACGTTGATGTACTGGGGGACTTTGGTCCTGGGATGCGAGGAGTACACCCTCCTAAAATGGGTCGGGCTTTGTCCAGGGTCGTCGTGCCTCTGATTTGGCGACTGTGGGCGGCCCTCACTGGTAGAAGGGCGCTGAAGCTTCCGCCGACGCTGTCCCTTGGGTTTGTTGGAAGGGCAACACTTGTCATAGTGGCCCAGACGACCGCACACATTGCACTGGGCGCGTTTGGCTGGGCACCGTACTGTGTTTGAGCTGCTGCTTTAGGTGGGGCTGGGGGGCGTGAAGGAAGCATGGATGAGGTATCTGAACCAGTCAGTACCGAGGCAGTGTTAGAGCCAGGGGCTTGGTTAACAGTGAGGCGAGATATCAAGGCTTCAAACCGTGCACTGTCTTCCAATCTCCGTTGGTGGTCTCGTTCTGCCTCTGCTTTCCTTCTGTGTTCATCCGCCAAACGTCTTTGAGCTTCATCCTCGCGTCTCTCATCTCTCATAAACTTCAGTAAAGCAATTATCTCTGGAGACAACGCTGAATATTGAGGTGAAGGGCTGCGCGATGTTGTGGGGGCTGGAGCGTCGTGGCCGGCCTGGTCATCCATCTCTGCGGGACTATCATCCGCTTGACTCATCCAGGCGCTGGGTCCACGGCTACGTAAGGCATGAGACATAACTACTTCATCTGTGTACTGTGTCTTAAATCAGTGTTGACCGGTCAGCCCGTCGTATCAACAAGATTTCAGACAAAAAAATTAATTAAATACACAGATAAGTAGGTTATATATATAAAATATATATAAGGAAGCCGCCGGTCAGCAAGTGTTAGTGCATGTATGTGTGTGTGTGTGTCCCGGGCAGGCAGAGCGTCTCGCCCCAGCTGTGAGGGGGGGTGGAGGCGGCGCTGTGAGGGGGGGTTGGAGACAGCGAGGAGCTCAGTCACCCTCTGGAAACGGTCAGAGAAGGGTGCGCTGAACTCTACTCCCCACAAATGCCCAGAACATGCCGTATACGTTGGGAATCCTTTAAAACAAGGTCACACATGAATGGCACGAAACACACAATGCACTAAACACTTCACAAAAAATCACTGTCACTGACACTGCTCAAAGTTGCGAAATTCTTCGAGGAGGGATGACGGGCGGCGGTTGGTTGACGCAGGGAAGGAGTCCATAAGCCGGCTTTCCACAAACTTGCACTATCACTCGTAATAATCCAGTAAAACTACGCACTGCGCCATGTTAGGTTCTGAATAATAAGTTCTATATACAGGAGAGAACACAAACACCTGTATAGTTTTGTAGGTTCGGTTTACTGGATAAGAGTATGTACACAGAGGGGGGGGTAGCACTCCTCAGCTAGGCTCCTGGTCAACTGCCATAGACGACGTATGGCAAGTGATACATTAGCAGCTTCCATACGTCGCCAGGCACATTAATTAAGCATGTGGGATATGGTAATAACATTGCCACACGCTGCTAGCTAGGCTGAATAAATAATACATAAATGGAGCACATACATAATATACATACATAATATATAATCCAGCATACATAATATACATACAGGCGGGACCATCATAAATTCTTCGTCTTGGTTACTCAGGGAGACATATCATAAGGAGGAATATTCTGGCGAAATATATCTGATGGAGAAAGATCTTGGGGAGAAATATGTTGAGGAAAAAGATCTTGAAGAGCAATATTTGGGGGAGAAAGGTCTTGAGGAGCAATATTTAGGGGAGAAAGGTCTTGAGTATACACAGTGACATCATAATATAAGACTTAGGTTTTCTGGTGAAAATATTCCATCTTGGCAAAAGAGGAGAGATGGGTCATACTACCTCATAAAAAAAGCGATATGTATCTTCTTAAGAGGAGGCTGCACCACCACACTATTTCTACTATACACTCTCTCTCTCGTGTCTAGTAGTTTCCTCTTTGGGATATTGTTTTATTCCTATTAACTTTTTCTTATTAATTCATGTCTATATTTTTTTATTTTTTTATTATAAGTTACGTCTTGAAATCAATTATCTTCACTGTTTATTCACGTTTTTTATGCAGTTTCAGTTTTCAAAATTTTTCCTTATTCCTGCGTGATTTTGAGAACTTTTTTATCTGTGAAATTTACAGTGAGCAATTTCTCAGACATTCTCGTCCACAAAATTCGTCTTCACATTGCAATATATCCTTGAATTTTCACTGCATTTTCCAAGTATTTTTCTAACATTATTGTGTCACCTTTCTCGTGTGTGGTGGTAGTGGTGGTGATAAGAGTAATGGTAGAGGTGGTGGTGATGATAGTGGTGATGGTGGTGATAGTAGTAATGAGTTCTAGAAATGGTGGCAGTAATGGTTGTAGAAATAATGATGTTGATGATAGTGGTAGTGAGATGGTTGACGTGGTAGTAGTAGTAGTAGTAGTAGTAGTAGTAGTAGTAGTAGTAGTAGTAGTAGTAGTAGTAGTAGTAGTAGTAGTAGTAGTAGTAGTAGTAGTAGTAGCGGTGGTGGTGATAGATGCTGGGTCACATGCTCACGCTGGCTGCACTTCTCCAGAGAATTCCATCTTATTTTATAGCGTCCGACCCGGCATATTGCATTGAGGGGAAAACATGACGTTGTACCAAGAACCCCCATACGATTTTATATATAGTATATATGCATAAGTCTACATATATACATACATATATACATACATACTCTAGGGATTCATTATTCTAAAGGGATTAATAGAATATATACGATTATTTTGCTAACTATAACCCAACTAAAATATTGATATAAAAAATGGCAAGTATCAGACACACAAAAACTCGAATGTTTTTCATGCAACAAAATCATCCAGGAAAAAAGGACAAAGATCATACATATAAAAGCCTAGGAAGTGATGACAGATGGACGAGTAGAGGCGATGTGTGGAGCCCAAAACAGGCGATGACCTAAATTTCTTCGGCATTGGGGGTAGGGGAGAGGGGGGTGGGGGGTGGGGGTGTCACTGTATGGGAAAGTGTCGGACTTATTCATACAGACGGATGGACTATTTCATATGTGTGTGTGTGTGTGTGTGTGCTCGTGTACGTGCGTGTTGTGTATGTATGCCATCCTGCACGGGTGTCTGCGAGTCTGTCGGAGTAGGAAGTGCTTGTACCGTGTTGTGCCACTCACCACTAAGGTTGGAGGTTAGGTTAGGTTAGGTTAGGTTAGGTTAGATTAGGTTACAGTGTTTGTCTTTGTCTTTCTTTGTTTCCTTCTTGCCGAGTGTCAAAGAAAATACAGTGTTACTTCATTATATCTGTTTTGATAAATTATTATTTATTATTACTTACTACTTATTTGCCTATTGTTACTTTAGTGTCAGTTCGGGTAAATTCACCACACACACACACACACACACACACACACACACATACTTATTGGTTAATCGATTATGTTCTTCGAAATGTTTGTCTGTATAATTATGGAGTCTCATTTCGAAGCATTTGGAGGGTTCACTTCAGACGTCAAATTTACTAATTTGGTTTTATATCGTAAATCGAGGCCAACTTGTTGTAATATCTCCAAGAACTGAGGAATAAACTGAAAATGTTTGTAATATTCATTCTTTTAACAATGCATTGGCTAATAAATGAAGAGTATTCCCTTGCTGAGTTGATGTTTTGCTGTTCAGAACAAAAAAAGATTACTTAGGTGTCGATGAAGCACTAGAATATAATTATATATCAGTATTATATCTAAAAAAAATGTAGAATTAGGCCCAGCAATAAAAAGAAGAGATTACCTTTGTGTTAAAAATACCCGGAGGCTCTAAATTAATGTTTACAAATACGAGAAACTGGTTTGAGCATTTGTCAGTAAGCTCAGCAGTGAACAGGATAGGTAGTAAGTCCTCACTGTTCTTCTTGACCAAGTAGTGTATTACAAAAACCGAGGGTGTTGTAGTGAGCTGAGCGGGAACTTTGGTGGCGTGAATGTAGTTGCAAGCTGTAGATGTATCCCAGTTTGGACTTTGTTTACTGAGTGAAAAGTAAAATTAGAGTTCATAATATATTAAGAGCAACCCAGACACTGTATACTAAACCTCTGTAAGTACACGATGAGGCACACCATACGCGGGGCTGGACACGAATACCATCACTTCGTAGTTGTAAGGTTAGTTACTCCTTCACAGCTGGGTAGACTGTGAGTGCCCCCGCCCCCTCAGTACAAAGTAGCAACCCTAACAACAGAAGGAGAGCGCAATATCCACCCGGTCACCGCACCCCATGCTTACAGAGTAGAACATTAGATTATTTAACGCAGTACTCAGTCCAGTATATATGTGGTTCACGAAGACACGGTAACCTCGACCGTATGAAGCGTGTAAGGCAGGGAACAAGGACTGAACGTCGTCATCTGCTATTTGGTGTATTAGTCTTTGTCCCATCTAGAGAGTACAATGTTAAGACGGACGGCCCCGGCTCCAGGAAGAGGGTTAATAACATTTATCACACCAGGTTGTGCGGTATTATGTCTGCAATGAGCCAGACACGACACAAGGTATGAATTTGGCCGTCAGAAGTTGATGTGTTCCTTGAGGGAGCGAATCATACAAGTGACTGACCCAATATTCAGACCAACAAGTGCGTACATTAAAGGTAACGCCCTCAGTACGGTAATGCAGTGGACCGGCTAACAGAGAACAAGGTATAAATTAAGTTGTCAGAGGGAGTAGGAGTGTGATGTTGGGGAAGAGGGGGGGGGTGGCTGGCGGACACCACACTAGCACCACACCAACATCACACCAACACCACACCAACACCATCATACCAAACCAAGGACGGCGGGGAAGGGACGAGAGGAACCAATATCACCGCCATTGTTTTACACGCTCAGTATACTTGTGACACACCTGACCAGGTAAGAAAGCTTCAGGAAACTAATTATACCGAAACTGGTCTCCTTGCAATATGTGTGTGAAGATATTATTGGTGTAGTTTATTGGATCAGTTCGTTTAATGGTGCGCAGATATTATTGGTGTAGTTATTAGGTCAGTTCGTTTAATGGTGCGCTCTCTGGTTGTAAACAGCTTGTGTGGCGGCAGGTTTTAATAGCGGTGTTTGCCAGCGAGGTGAAATAAAAGTTACTGTTACAACATAATAAATGAACTCGACTGTATAATAGTGAGCCAACGGTGAAATGTGGTATTATTGTTATAGAAATGTAATATACACAAACGTACACACACGCGCATACACACACGCGCACACACACATACAGCCACTACAGAGAACATTCCCAATAAGCATACAGTACACACTCTACCTCTCAGTTCTGTGTGCGTTGTACGGAAAACAAACCACCAAACAGACAACACATAAATGACTACGTTATTGCCTCCTGTGGAAGATAATGACCCCAGAGGCCACACTGTCGAGGTCCACAACCCCGCTATCATGACCCCGTGACCTTTGACCCCCCCCCCAAGAGTAATAATGTAGATGATTAAATTACAAATGAAAACCATATGATGATGACTCGTTTACTTAATCTGTATCACCTGTTGATTAGTCATCCTAGCTTATTTCACCTGATGATAAAACACATTAACGTTACCTGAGGAGGTTAGGTTAGGTTAGATTAGATTGTTTAATCTTAAGGTGATATAAGCTTGGGGCTAATCTTTAGGTTACCTGTCATACTATATCACCAAGCAGACACACACACAGACAGACAGACAGACATCCAACCATACAAACCGTCTCGGAAGATCAATTTCCTTGCCAAGTCCGGCCTCTCGTTCACGTGAGTGAGAAAAGGAAAGATCACAAAGGAACTAAGTGCCGAATATTGATTATCATTACACTGGGCGTCCGAGTGTGTGTGTATGTGTGTGTGTGTGTGTGTGTATGTGTGTGTGTGTGTGTGTGTGCGTGTGTGCGTGTGTGTTTGTGTGTCACCAAAACTACTCTCACGACAAAGCATTTATCTCTTCTCCATTTAATGCCACAAGAACAATACAAAAGGTGTGTCTCTTAGTATCATGATGGGATTGATTTTTATTCCAAATTTATACGCGTCATGATATTAATTCATTTATATCGTCTATTTTAATGTCAAGAAGATAATAATGTTCATGTCTGTTGCTGCTGTTCTTGTTCTCGTGGTCAGAAGTTAAAAGTGGTGAATATGTAGCATTGGTTGGTGTCGTTTATATGAGGGAGCATATAAAAGGGAGTATATTGAAGGGAGCATATTGAAGGGAGAATGTGTTTACTGGGTTGTGAGGGAGGGAGGGAGGAAGGATGAAAGATGGCGAGAGTCAGATGGAGATAATGACAGACAGGACGTAGAGTTGGAGGTAGGTGGAGAGAGAGAGAGAGGGGGGTGTTGGGGTGAGAATCAGGAGGTAGTGGCAGGGTGAGGTGGTAGGTAGTGGCAGCTGGTTGAGAGACTCCACCTGTCCCCCGCGGCACACCAGCTGTCCCTCACCGTCACCACCTCACTCAATATCATAACAAACAACACCAAATTAGGAAAACCATTAAGGATGGCCTAACAGGAGACTATGTATATGTGTGCATTAGAAGGATTTTTTTTTTCATCCTCACATGGGCATTTTTTTCGTTTTTTTTTTTTTTGATTTGACGCATTTTTTATGGGTTAATGGTCAGTGAGATGTGAAGTGAACTAGTCTGCTCTCTTGACTTACCTCTAAGTGATCTAAATTATAAGTATATAAAGAAACATCAATCTATTATGAAAGGGCCAGGTAAATAAAGATCGTTTCCTGTGTGTATGTGTGTGTGAGTGTGTGTGTGTGTGTAATAATAAATAAATAATAATAATTGACGGTTTATTGAAAAAGTTCTGCAGCCCGAAGGCTGAAAATATACATTGGACATAAATGACTTATTACATACATTGGTGGTTTAACAAAAGCCTTCATTAGAGAAAGGTAAAGGAACATACAGTGAACATATAGATTATTGTAGGTGTTGAACAGCAAAAACGTAGTGTAGTAACTCCCTCCCAGATGGTGTTATGCGGGGAACCTCACGTGGTGTAGTAATTCCCTCACAGATGGTGTTATGAGGGGCCTACGTGGTGTAGTAATTCCCTCACAGATGGTGTTATGAGGGGCCTTACGTGGTGTAGTAATTCCCTCACAGATGGTGTTATGAGGGGCCTTACGTGGTGGCAATTCTCACAGAGTGCTATGAGGGGCCTCACCTCACAGATGGTGTTATGAGGGGCCTCTACGTGGTGTAGCAATTCCCCACAGATGGTGTTATGAGGGCCCTCACGTGGTGTAGTAATTCCTCACAGATGGTGTTATGAGGGGCCTCCCTGTGTAATTCCCTCACAGATGGTGTTATGAGGGGCCTCACGTTGTGTATAATTCCCTCACAGATGGTGTTATGAGGGGCCTCACGTGGTGTAGTAATTCTGTAGTAATTCCCTCACAGATGGTGTTATATGAGTGAGGTGTGGTTCCAGGCCTTCCTATCGTAGACGGATTAACACATCGCTGATTGTTGGGTCTCACGGGCCGTTATCACTGGGTACCTGGGACCTCACTGTGTGAAGGTTAACTTGGGTACTACTGTTACTGTTGAGTTGTTCTCACTGACTTAAGCACTGTTCACCACTGTTCACCTCTGTTTAACACTGGTTCCATTCCTTTCCTAAATGAAATAGTAACTTCTGGCGAGAACATGTTGATATTCCGGTGGGGAGGAGGGTTCAGGGGAGGGAGTTGGTATGGGCCAACATAACAGTTGACCTGGCTGCTCCGAGAGTAGTGTGTGTGTGTGTGTGTGTGTGTGTGTGTGTGTGTGTGTGTGTGTGTTAGTACTCTGACGTGTTCACTTAATAACTTGTCCCTCAACAACGTCGATAAACAAGGGAGTAAATTTGTAGTTTATTTATAACTTGGTAGTGTACCCTCCTCCCCATGGCACTGATCGTCACAAAAGTTTTAGGTACACTTGTGGAAACACCGATACACACACTCACATAAACAGACACACACACTCACATAAATAGACACACACACACACTCACATAAACAGACACACACACTCACATAAACATACAGACACACACACACACAAAGACTGAATGCACCTAGTAATATCAAAACCCTCTTGTCATCCACCTACACTCCCTGAGATAAGAAGAGATAAAAGACAGACACACAAACGGAGATCCAACCACAAAAAAATTAACTCCTTGGATACAAAAAGGTTGGATAGCTCTTTCTTCCTCCACAGCCTTCCACAAAGACGAGAGAAGAAGGCAAAGGGAGTGTGGACCGTTTCTTCCAAGTCACAGAATACTTGAAACTTCCTCAGAGGGGCATGGTGGTGTTCTCGAGAGCTGAGGGCCTGGAGGGAAGGACTCTTACAGTTGGTCAAAATAACCGCGAGTGGACCACCGTGTCTCATGCTTGGTCATGTGAGGGAAGTGAGCATCCTACAGATTGAGTCACGAACTATATCTTCTCTTCTGAGGCACCAAGTTGAGTGTCATGGTAGGATGGAGTATTTTAGAACATCATCAAGATATTCTAGTGTGGCGTCTGAGATCCATCTTGGCCACTGTTTAAACAACAAATCGCGCATAGAAGCACCGAAATGAGGATAACATTACACAAACACCTGAGAGTTGAAAGAGTGATACCTAAAGGGGGAGGGAAGAGTCTCCCAAAGGGCCACACCACAACCCACGGGAGGACCACTGTAATCTTTGGCCACAACAGGAACAAAGAACTATTCAACAACACCTCAAACGTAGACTGCTTTGACCTTCATTTTCTTTTGGTTTTGTATTGTCTGGTTGAAAACTCTAAGTCTACCTTCAGGATAAAACACACACACACACACACACACACACACACACACACACACACACACACACACACACAGACCACCATCATGCTTCATCTTTATGACCAGTTAAACCAAGCACCTTCTTCAGAGGCACCAAGGATGCATCACACAAGCTCTTAAGGTATGTCGGGATACTTGAAGGGGGTCTCTAAGGCCTGTCGGGATACTTGAAGGGGGGGAAGATCTGTCGGGATACTTGAAAGGGAGTCTCTAACATATATCTTCACCACATCACAAAAAGATTCAATATCAAATCTGGCCAAGAATAAAGAGACGTTGCTTGGTGTCGTGTACTTAATGGGTGCTGGCTATTCCGCTGGGAGAACGTCTTTACACGCAGTCTGCAGTTAATTGCATGATTTTTTTCTCTTCCCTCCTGGTCTAAGTGGTCTCAGTTCTTGCGTGTGTTTAATTATTTGCTTGTGGGTTTACATGTAGTCCATTGCAGCGTTTCCTCCAGGGTATATTTATTTCCTACGCTTTTTAGTGTACATTAAATTAGCCTTGTCTTCATCCTAGAGTCTATTATTCAGGTAAGTAATAATGTAATCACTGAGTCAGGTGTATAGTTGTGCATTAGTGTATTTTCCATTACAGGTGTTTTAGTGTATGTTTAATTGCCTACACCTACTTAATGACCTCCCCCTCCCCTTTCCAGTGTATATTTGATTACCTTCGTTCATTTAATTACCTGGGTATATTTAATTACCTGGATATTCTAACGATCTAATCACCTACCTTTGTATATCTGTTTACCTGTGTATATTTAATTAACCTGGATATTCTAACAACTTAATCACGTGTTATCTAGGATATATCTAATTGACTGTATATACTTAATTATCAAGGCAACCTAATAATATATAATTCTCTCTCATCTACTGGAATTAATTGTAGTCAAAACTTTACCATCTTCATTATTACACTTATTAAAACTTGGTACAAATTGTGTGACTGTTCTGGTACAACTATATTTCCTGATTCTTGTCATAAAATATATTTCGGTCGATTTATTTATTTAGTCAGACTTTCATTTGTTTATTCGTGTCTATTTTTGGGGAAATTTTATATTCTGAATAAAAGATAAAAATGACTCAATAAATATTACAAGGATTTATAATAGATTAATTCATTTTACAACAAATACGAACTTGTTGTCAAAACGAAGAATGACAAATGATTCCTTGGTATAGAAAACGAATAAATAAAAAAAAATTAAAAATCTAGTTAACAGATTAAAAACACATTTCCTGGTCTGTCACTGAATATATATATCTACATTTAATCAAGAAATGTTTATAACAAATCTGAAAATTAAGTAATATGCACATTATTCCCTCCAAAGAGTATCAATATAATTTTGTGGTAGAAAATACGACACAACGGACGAAGGATTCTGACGACCTTACCGAGACAACAGGAGTCACAGTGTTCATTTTGCAGCGAATAACATTAAGTGGTCTTACTGAAGCTAAATACAGTATATATTTATTAAATTATCAATAATAACTACAAATACTTGAAATTATAACAAAAGAAGATCATTACAGAGATTTAAAACACATATTTCTTATTACTAATTAGATCTAAAACAAATAATAAACAATATTCAAGAGAGAAAAACAAAAGAGGTGGACCACGAACAACAAGACTAAAATTATGGTAAGGCGGAGGTAAAGACTCTCTCTCTCTCTCTCTCTCTCTCTCTCTCTCTCTCTCTCTCTCTCTCTCTCTCCGTATTAAGTGTATGACGTATAATATACACCAGATAAGGGTGTTTGTATAGTTAGTATAAATGCAAAAAAAAAAAAAAAATCTTTAGCCAATTTCGTAAAAAAAACCCTACGTAACACACACACACAAGCAGATAGATAGACAGAAACACAGAAACCGATAGACAGATAGACACACAGACAGACAGACAGACAGACAGACACAGACAGACAGACAGACACACTCCCCTTGTTATACTCTGCTCAGTCAGTTTAAGAAGGATATTATGTAGATTTATCATCGTGTTATTGAAGACGATTCTGGCCATTTATTCTCCTCATTTATTTCTGATATGAGATTAAGAGAAACTTGAAACGTAATTGAACGAGAGAATAGATCAAGGGTGATGGATGCTCTCTCTCTCTCTCTCTCTCTCTCTCTCTCTCTCTCTCTCTCTCACACACACATTCATAGTATTCAGACGGTGATCCTGTCCTATCCTGTATAAACACACGTAAGCGAAAAGCACTCAGGCATACATACACACACACACGCACACGCACACGCACACACACACACTAATAATAATAATAATAATAATAACAATGGCTGCTTCTCATGTTCAAGGCTGCCCGGCTGAGAGCCATTTAGACGTGAATTTGTTTAAGGTGTAAATGCTGTCGACAACACAACGACCACACTCTGAGTTAAAGAGCTGTATGACCCAAACCAAATAATAATCCGAGAAAGATCGGACAACTCGCCAACTGCACTGGCTAACCATTACCTAATTTCACCCTGCCCGGGAATCGAGCCCAGGTCCATTCACTTACAAGGCGAGCATGTTGACTATATACACCACTTAAGTTTTTTGTAATATTAAACACAATTTTAGACACATACACAAACATTTACAAAGAACATTATTAATTCACACATAGTTGAGTGAGTGTGTGTGTGTGTGTGTGTGTGTGTGTGTGTGCGCATGTGTGTATGTGTGTGTGTGTCTGTGTGTATGCATGTGTGTACATCAAGTTATTTAAGAGTGATATTATCAGAGGTTCATAAAGCTCATCATTACCGGTAATTTTCTATTTTTAATCCCTAAAATTGGACAAAGTTTTAACCTGAAAAATATTACTTTAATCATGACACAAAAACCCTGAAGAAGAGAACAACTAATTCTTATAAAAGTAAATAACTATCATACTTTTATGTCTGTCTGTGTCTGTCTGTCTGTTTGTCTGTCTGTGGAATAGTTCTCGATCTTCCTCCCAAGACAGACCTTAATACCCCCCATCCCTCTTCTTTTTCTTCCTCCTCCTCCTCCACATACCTATTGTCCTCTTCTTCCTCCTCTACATCCCTCTTCTCCTCCCCCCCACCATAACACCATAATGATAATCCCTCATAAGCCACCCCATTATAACCAATTTTCATCGCTACACTCAACAAATCATAAACTGTTGAGGGGCCTTCAGGTTAGGTCAGGTCAGGTTAGGTTAGGTCAGGTCAGGTCAGGTTAGGTCAGGTCAGGTTAGGTCAGGTTAGGTTAGGTTCACAATGGCTCAAAGCAAATTAGAATACCGTGGTCAGGGATGCTGTACAGGTGCATTCCATAATCCCATTGGTATTAAAGGTGTGGGAGGATTAAATTATTTTATATCTATTTACGGAGTTACATAAAGTTCCTTAATATCCAATACCAATATTTACAAACACTTCCTTGTATTATGGAGTGAAACTTGATGTTATTTTGGCGATATTTATAATAAAGAGAAATGTTCGCTGACTAAACCAAAGATGTGATAAATGAACGTACATACAGAACAGCTGCCGCAAGCAAAAAATTATACCATACTAATTTTTTAAGGTCATAGGTCAAAACTCAAGGTCAAACTTTTTAAGGTCATAGGTCAAAACTCAAGGTCGGACTTTTTAAGGTCATAGGTCAAAACTCAAGGTCGGACTTTTAAGGTCATAGGTCAAAACTCAAGGTCGGACTTTTTAAGGTCATAGGTCAAAACTCAAGGTCGGACTTTTAAGGTAATAGGTCAAAACTCAAGGTCGGACTTTTTAAGGTCATAGGTCAAAACTCAAGGTCGGACTTTTAAGGTCATAGGTCAAAACTCAAGGTCGGACTTTTTAAGGTCATAGGTCAAAACTCAAGGTCAAACTTCCGATAAACTAAAAAAATAAATGAATTGTAGTTATTGTATTAATATACATCATTAACCACTATACTGTACAAGTCATTGTTTATAAATTTCTGAGACTGATTAACTACGGAAAATATGAGTCAGATAAAAAGATGAGAAAGTCACCGTTACTAGAGAGCTAAATTGGCCAAGATACCACAAGACAAGGTAAAAGAATACAGGTGAATACTGAGCAAATTTATCATACAGGTAAGACAGAAATTTTCTTAACCTAGTATTATTCCTGGATGCTTTAAGTCAGCACACGATGACGCACACACACACACACACACACACACACACACACACACACACACACACACTTAAGCTGAGTCAGAGATCAAAGTCAAACCATCACTGGTACAATACGACTCTCAACATGGGTTTACAAAGGGAAAATCTTGTCTAACAAACCTGCTAACGTTTTTTAGGAAAGTCTTCGAGGTAGTAGATAATGACGAAAATTACGATGTTATTTACTTACACTTTAGCAAAGCATTTGACAGAGTACCGCATCAGAGGCTTCTGAGAAAAATTAAGGCTCATGGTATCGAGGGAAAGTTTTAAATTGGATAAAATCATGGCTCACCGATAGAACGCAGAGGGTCAGCGTAGATGGTGTTAAATCTGAGTGGGGTCGTGTAACACTCTTGTTCATAGTCTACATAAACGATCTAGATACTGGGATCAACGGTGGCACCAACCAGTTGCGGATGACACCAAAAATAGGGCGGCAAATTAATTCAGGGCAGGATGCAAATGCATTACAGGAGGATCTAAATAAACTGCAGGGGTGGTCTGAAAAATGGCAAATGAAATTCAACATCAGCAAGTGCAGCGTACTTAATATTGGAAGAACAAATACTTATAATGTATACAGCCTTAACAACATCAACCTAGAGAAGTCGACTTGTGAAAGAAACCTAGGGGTACTTGTAAGCCCGGACCTACGGCCTGGAAAACAGTGCGTTAATGTTCGAAATAAGGCAAACAGAGTATTGGGTTTTATATCTAGAAGTGTAAGTAACAAGAGTGCAGAGGTCTTATTGCAACTATATCTTGCACTAGTCAGGCCGCACCTCGATTATGCCGGTTTCGGTTCACGGTGCCCCTATTATACAGAATGGATATAAATTCACTAGAGTCGATTTGTGAAGAATGACAAAAGGCGATTCCGGGACCGAAACCTTCCATCAGGATGCGGTTAAAGAAAACACTTGCATTCCCTAGAAAAGACGAAGAATGGGAGATATGATAGAAGTATTTAAGTGGTGAAAGGAATCAATAAAGGGAGGACATAAGATGAAATTTCAGCATAATATCCAGAGCAGGATGGGACTCGGGCAACGGATTCAAGTTGGATAAGTTTAGGTTTAGGAGGGAGATAGGAAGAAACTGGTTCACAAATAGGGTGGTGGACGAGTGGAACAAGCTTAGCAACTTTGTAGTAAGTGCGGGAACTCTGGAAAGTTTCAAAAGGAGGCTAGATAGATTCATTGATGATAGAGAGTGGTAGTAACTCTCGACAGGAGCTGCCATGCACAGGCCAACCGGCTTATTGCAGACTACTCCTTATTTTCTTATGTTCTTATGTTTGTGTTTTAGAATATCTCAAGGGGAAGAAGACCAGACT
This sequence comes from Homarus americanus, assembly GCF_018991925.1. NCBI lineage: Eukaryota > Metazoa > Arthropoda > Malacostraca > Decapoda > Nephropidae > Homarus > Homarus americanus. The sequence goes on along the minus strand of NW_024746597.1, from coordinate 554 downwards.
TACAGAACAGGTATAACATGAAATACCTTTTGAGAGTTATAGGTCATTATCAAAAGGTCACTGGAACTATACATCACAATTAAATTGTTTCCACTGCTTTTTGTTGAAATTATTTAGTAATATAAACTGATACAGAGATAACATGGAGTGACCTGTTGCCACCTGGGTTACACGTTATTAATTTTGTTACCTTTATTGTTAATATTGTCAGTAGGTAAGAATTTACTATTGTTACTATTATTGTTAACCATATTGGTGGGGATATTTTGTGTGGATCGTTGTTGGTTGTAAGAGTAAGGGAGTTTTTAGACCAATATATGAAAATACGGGTGGCTAAGAATATCCGGACTCACCTGAAGATTAGCCCCCCTCCCCCAGGCAAGGGATTCTAATAATTATATAATCCATAAATGATACAATTGCAAATGTTTTCTGGCCTTAGACTTAGTGGTTACGGTCCATGAAACAAACAACAGAATTACGGACAATATTAACCAAAGAGAGATTAAATATCGAAAAAGGTCAACAACAGATTACTACTCCAGTATTTTAAT
>NW_024746596.1:0-11044 GCF_018991925.1 Homarus americanus | reverse complement strand
GAAGAAGAAGAAGAAGAAGAAGAAGAAGAAGAAGAAGAAGAAGAAGAAGAAGAAGAAGAAGAAGAAGAAGAAGAAGAAGAAGAAGAAGAAGAAGAAGAAGAAGAAGAAGAAGAAGAAGAAGAAGTAAGAGGAAGAATTGTGGAGGGAATGAACAGTGAGATAATGTAAAGCCTCCGGGATGGCGGCAGCGTTTCTGTTATTAATATATAATAAGACAATAGGAAAATATGTTGTTGTCTCTACCTGTATTATTACCTTTGCGATAGCATGGTTCAATTTTGGGAGGACATAGGAAGGAGCAGGAGGTTAGGAAGGAGCAGGAGGTTAGGAAGGGATTTGTAGTGGGAGAGATAGTGTCTGTGATCCTCGGGTCACCACTCCTCGGATTGTGTCAGTTCAAGTTTAGAAGCTCCAACAACTTCCCCTGAATACGAATTGGCAACCTTTCGATTTACAACAGGTACCTACTTACTGCTACAGTAGGTAGGTGAACAGGGACCAAGGGGGCTAGGAAGAGTGTCCAAACAACTTGCTCCTGCCTGCCTGTGTGATGTAGTCGTGGCCAGAATTAGGTTAGGATACAGACACATCTGGCTAGTTAGTAACGCTGTACCCATACCGGAACACTCAGCATGTAAACTTGGTGATACACCTTTAAAGCACTACTATATTATTTAATGTGACACTGTCAAAGACTTCAGGCCACCTCACTTATTGTATCTTGAACTATGTCATTACTTCATTGAGGACATTACATTCTTGCTCTTTATCCCAAATTGGCTAGCCCACACTGGTAAATGTGTACTGTACTGTCAATGAATCTGATGTATTTCTTTGTGTATGAACCTGACTGAAAATAAGGTCGCCTCCCTGGCTGCTGCTGCTTCTTGCGCCCTTCTAAGTCCCGTTTAAGTCCCCCACCCCAGGCCCCCGCAGTACCCCTTCACATCTACACCATTCAAAAACAATTTCACTCAATTTCCACAATACTATGCTAATTACACGTAAAATAGAGTGTTATCCTGCAAAACGTTGATGTCGTATATTTCTCTCTTTAAGTGATATCCTGTGGCTCCGAAAGGAGCCTGTTTGGTTAGGTTGTCTTGTGTGAACGAACCTTGGGTTCTTATTTCTTCTCTGTCTTCTTGGGGAGGAGCACAGCTTGGATGTTAGGAAGGACACCCCCTTGGGCAATGGTGACTCCAGACAGGAGCTTGTTCAGCTCCTCGTCATTGCGAATGGCAAGCTGAAGATGACGCGGGATAATGCGGGTCTTCTTGTTGTCGCGGGCGGCGTTACCGGCCAGCTCGAGCACTTCTGCTGCCAGGTACTCCATGACGGCTGCAAGGTACACAGGGGCACCTGCACCAACACGCTCAGCATAGTTGCCTTTACGCAAGAGACGGTGGATCCTACCCACGGGGAACTGGAGTCCGGCCCTGCTAGAACGGGACTTTGACTTGCCCTTCACCTTGCCTCCCTTGCCGCGTCCTGACATGTTGCTGCTGCTGCTTTTCGTGATAGGAGTTAAATTTCCGCCCGCCACCTTGGTCTTTTATACCAAGCTCAGGATCAGGCCAGGTGGCCGTCTCGCGGACCCAACCAATGTAAGAGAGCCGTAGCTGCAGCCAGTCTGATCCTGAGCGGCCCGCTCGGTATATAAGGAAAAGTTAGTCGGGCCAGTTTTCAATTCTCTCGCTCCGCGCCACGAGTAACTGTGCCGCCATGCCTCCCAAAACTTCCGGAAAGGCTGCCAAGAAGGCTGGAAAGGCCCAGAAGGCCATTGCCAAGGGTGACAAGAAGAAGAAGCGCAGGAGGAAGGAAAGCTACAGCATCTACATCTACAAGGTACTGAAGCAAGTGCACCCCGACACAGGAGTCTCCTCCAAAGCTATGTCCATCATGAACTCTTTCGTGAACGACATCTTCGAGCGCATCGCTGCCGAGGCTTCCCGCCTGGCGCACTACAACAAACGCTCCACCATTACAAGTCGGGAAATCCAGACAGCTGTCCGACTCTTGCTGCCCGGTGAACTGGCCAAGCATGCCGTGTCTGAGGGCACCAAGGCTGTCACCAAGTACACCTCTTCCAAGTAAGAGGTTACTTGTGCACAACAAACACGCCATCCCACTACTACAACTTAATCGGCTCCATCGGAGCCACAGTTACATGTTAAAGAGACAGTTACCGACAGTGATATATTGAGAGGGAAATAAAAAAAATAAAATTATAATAATCTGCATTCTCTATTGGCGTAGAAACAGGACTAAATCGAAACATAATAAATAAATAAATAAATTCTGCGTGGAGTACTTTTACACCCACTGCAAAGTGACATACATGGAGTGTGTTTGGGCTTCATTTCTTGTTTGCAGCATGCCTATTTCATGTAAAAAAAAAATTTATTTTATTTTATTGTATGTTCTTTTATTTTATTTATTTCTTTACTTACTTATTCTTTATATATTTATTTGTTACTAGCTCTTGTTTGTTGCACCCACCCACCTCCCGAATTGATGACCTACTATACAATCGTACCTCCACGAATGTTACCAACTTACCGTTAGGCGATTTGGGTAACCGAAATTAACGCTCTCCGACCACCAACCATTTCGATTGTCATGAAATTATCTTCAGAACAGTTCTTTGGCCCTGAGAAGGGCCGAGTTATAGATGTCTGGTAGGTTTTGTTGTGCTTTTTGTTTTTCCCCAAGGAAGAGGACTTAAGCACGCTCTCCGCGGATGCGCCGGGCCAGCTGGATGTCCTTGGGCATGATGGTAACGCGCTTGGCGTGAATGGCACACAGGTTGGTGTCCTCGAAAAGACCCACCAGGTAAGCCTCAGAGGCTTCCTGCAGAGCCATGACGGCAGACGACTGGAAGCGCAGGTCAGTCTTGAAATCCTGGGCGATCTCACGCACCAGGCGCTGGAAGGGCAGCTTCCTGATGAGTAGCTCTGTGCTCTTCTGGTAACGACGGATCTCACGAAGGGCGACGGTTCCGGGCCTGTAACGATGGGGCTTCTTGACACCACCGGTGGCTGGGGCGGACTTGCGAGCTGCCTTGGTGGCAAGCTGCTTCCGTGGAGCCTTGCCTCCAGTGGACTTGCGGGCAGTCTGTTTAGTACGGGCCATCTCGACGACGAAATAGTCAATACGGGCGGCCCGGCAGGCGGGCGGGCTTATATACAGACATTCTCCACCTCAGTGGCCACCTCATTGGCCACGAGTGCCGCATGCGTCATCCGCAAGCTACGCCCCACCTCCAAGAGGGAGGGACGGCCTTGGATGAACGATACTACCGCTGCGTCCACAGCACGCCACCTACTCCCACCAAACCGTGGGCGAAGCCACACCAGGACCACCTGTAGTAGCAACCACAACAACATGACTGGACGAGGCAAAGGAGGCAAGGGACTTGGAAAGGGTGGCGCCAAGCGTCATCGTAAGGTGCTTCGTGACAACATCCAGGGTATCACCAAGCCCGCCATTCGTCGTCTAGCTCGGCGTGGAGGTGTTAAACGTATATCCGGCCTCATCTACGAGGAGACCCGCGGCGTCCTCAAGGTGTTTCTGGAGAACGTCATCCGTGACGCCGTCACCTACACCGAGCACGCAAAAAGGAAGACCGTCACCGCCATGGATGTGGTGTATGCCCTGAAACGGCAGGGCCGCACCCTTTATGGTTTTGGTGGTTAATCAACCTGATGGACGGGCGCACACCACCACCACCACCACGACAAACAAATATACGGACCTAATTTTAGGTCCACATTTAAATCGCTAAAGAGTTGGTTAGACACTGAGTAAATCGTTGAAAATATATCCAATCACATGATCCTCTCTAATTCTGGACTTGTGGTATGAGTATAGGTTGTGTGTGAACGTGTTGGAACCACTTCCTAATAATTGTCAGTCAGTCAGTCAACATTCACCTAACCTCCAGGTACCTCACCTAACTTCCTGTAGCGTCACCGAACCTCACGAAATGTAACCCAATGTAGTTTATAATCTATCCTAACATGACATAACATAACCACGCACTATATTACTTCGGTAAGAGTAATGAGTTTTAATACACAAAGTTGCAGTTATCATTCATACATACATACATACATACATACATACATACATACATACATACATACATACATAACATGCTAGTGGCAGGGGGGGATTGAAGTGAATTTTAGGAGGATAGAATAGGTGCAGTGGCTAAACAGCGCTTGCGTGAGGGACTTTAAGCAGCAACTCGCCTGGATGCGGCAGGATAGAGTCAGGTCAAGCGTCCGGTGCATGTTGGGTTCCGCCATGGTTTCTCAGTGTTTGGTCGGCTTGATTGTGTGTGTTGTTTTCTTGTTTGGAGGAAATGTCTTGGTATTCTTCTTCTTAGCTTGAAGTTGATTTTCTTCTAACTCTTCTCCTCTTGTTGTTCGTCTTCCTCGTGTCTGCTATCATTCTGTAAAGACTCTCTATATGTATGTAGGTATGAGTGAGTAACAGTTGCCGGTTACAGTGATACTTCATATTCGCTGGTGTTGTACTGTATGGCTTCGGTATTTCTTAATATACAAACGGCACCGTTAGGGGATTGAGGTATTTAAAAACCAGCCTGCATTACTTATATATAGAAATAAATAATGTGGCTTGGACAATAATGACGACTACTCTCTCCTACCTTCCCCAAACAAGGGCTTTTCGAAAGTATACATTGGACACAAATGACTTAGTACATCATAAATTGGTGGTTTAACAAAAGCCCTCATTAGAGAAAGGTGAAGGAGCACACAGTGAACATACAGATTAATGTTTGCACGCGTAGATCATGTAAGGTGAGATGTTGAACACCAGACACGTAGTGTAGTAACTCCCTCACAGATGGCGTTATGAGGGCCTGATGATGTAGCAGTTACCTCACAGATGGTGTTATGAGGAAATTCACATGATGATGCTGTAGCAAAACATTCACTACGTGTTGTCGTAGCATCTTGGGGACACCACGTGGTCGACATGACTCACTCATTCAAGTGGGTGAGGTGTGGTCCCAGGCCTCTCTATCGTGGAGTCTCAGGGGAAGTATAACTGGGTACCTGGGACCTCACTGTGTGAAGGTGGTTAGCTAGCTTGGGTAAGACTCAACTGCCGAGTTGTTTTTCACTGAGTTAAGCACTGTTCACCACTATTCATCACTGGTTCCATTCCTTGGCCAAATGAGATAGTACCTTATGGCAAGAACTTGTTGATAGTCCGCTGGGGAGGAGGGTTCAGGGGAGTGAGTTGGTATGGGCCAACATATAAATAATAATAATAATAATAATAATTAACGGTTTATTGAAAGAGCTTGGCAGCCAGAAGACTGAAAATATACAGTTACATATTTGGGGAATGGGTTACGAATTACAAATAATATACAAGTAACATGAGTGACACAAATAAGACATATAATAACTAGCTGGGGAAAAGCTCAAACTACAGTTCATTTCAACATAGTGACAGTGCAAGGAGTAGTGTTTACTGGGAGTGAGTACACTGATTTATTACAAGTTATCGATAATTTTTACAATGGTTGGGACTGGGCTGTTCTTATAGCGATCAGTTCGTGCACGTATGGGCTGGGCTGGATGCGGTTGTGGTGTCGAAGAGCAATTCTCGGACTAGGGATCTCAGGTGGTAGTAGGAGCCGGTGTCGGGGATGGTGTAGAAGCTTCTTACCAAATTTGCAGATGAGGTCGTGGTGATGGTCAGTGAGAGTCTAAAGGGTCAGTGTGTTGAGCGCTTCTTGATATGTGGAGTAGGAAGGGTAGAGAATAATCTTGCATGGCCTCTTTTGCACTTTTTCGAGGTGTTTACGTTGTGTGGCATTTAGGGAGGAAGACCAGGTGGAGGAGGCATAGGTGAGCTTGGGAAGTATGAATGTTGTGTAAACACTGAGGAGCTCGTGTGCAGGACCACCGAGGGACTTGAGTCGGCGTAGGAGGTGGAGACGGAAACTGGAGGATTTGATAACTTCACTGACGTGTGGTTTCTAATTTAGTTTGTTGTCTATATGTATGTGTGTGTGTGTGTGTGTGTGTGTGTGTGTGTGTGTGTGTGTATACTACTGTACTTTTTAGATCCTCCTACGCAACCTAACCTATTATAGTTAAGTATAGTAGGCTATACACTATTTTGTTAGTATGTGTTATAAAATGAAATTGCATGTTATTATTATTAATATTATTATTATTAATATTATTATTATTATTATTATTAGTAGTAGTAGTAGTAGTAGTATTATTATTATTATTATTATTATTGTTATTATTATTACATGCTAATATAATACTAAGTTGCCCGCCAGATTTCCTCAGAGATGGGAGGAGCACATTGGCGGCGGTGTTGTTTATACTCCGCCCGATTACTGATTCCTATTCACCGAGCCAGAGCTGGCGGGCGGCGTGTTATGTGCCACGTTTTGTTTCCCATTGGGCGTACCGCTCAGCTGGGGAGTAGGAGATTTCATAAAAAGAAAGTTTGAGTGGAGAGCACACCTTTTCCTTCACATACAGTTATCTTAGACCATCTACTAGTATAATAGTTTGCACAAAAATACTCTACACTCTTTCTAGGTTGTTGCTATTTTTTTTTTTTTTTTTTTGACTTCTCATCAGATTGTGCATTCAACTAATATACACTATTAGTGTGTTTATTATTATGTTTTATAGTATTATTTCGTATAATATTGGGTAACACAATTATAGTCACTAGTATAGTATATTATTGGGGGTTTATAGCAGTTTGTGGTCTAATAGTATCATGCTTTATGAGTGGTGTTCTATGTAGTGATGATTAGGCAATAAAATATGCTTTGGGTGTTTATAGCAGTTTTTGTGGTCTACTAGTATCATGCTTTATGGGTGGTGTTCTATGTAGTGATGATTAGGCCATAAAATATGCTTTTGGTTTATTGCTAACAAAATATACTTTGCTCTACCGCTGTAGTGCAAAACATGGTGAAACTTACATACACCGTTAATAAAGTATTGATGAAGAAGAAGAAGAAGAAGAAGAAGAAGAAGAAGAAGAAGAAGAAGAAGAAGAAGAAGAAGAAGAAGAAGAAGAAGAAGAAGAAGAAGAAGAAGAAGAAGAAGAAGAAGAAGAAGTAAGAGGAAGAATTGTGGAGGGAATGAACAGTGAGACAATGTAAAGCCTCCGGGATGGCGGCAGCGTTTCTGTTATTAATATATAATAAGACAATAGGAAAATATGTTGTTGTCTCTACCTGTATTATTACCTTTGCGATAGCATGGTTCAATTTTGGGAGGACATAGGAAGGAGCAGGAGGTTAGGAAGGGATTTGTAGTGGGAGAGATAGTGTCTGTGATCCTCGGGTCACCACTCCTCGGATTGTGTCAGTTCAAGTTTAGAAGCTCCAACAACTTTCCCTGAATACGAATTGGCAACCTTTCGATTTACAACAGGTACCTACTTACTGCTACAGTAGGTAGGTGAACAGGGACCAAGGGGGCTAGGAAGAGTGTCCAAACAACTTGCTCCTGCCTGCCTGTGTGATGTAGTCGTGGCCAGAATTAGGTTAGGATACAGACACATCTGGCTAGTTAGTAACGCTGTACCCATACCGGAACACTCAGCATGTAAACTTGGTGATACACCTTTAAAGCACTACTATATTATTGAATGGGACACTGTCAAAGACTTCAGGCCACCTCACTTATTGTATCTTGAACTATGTCATTACTTCATTGAGGACATTACATTCTTGCTCTTTATCCCAAATTGGCTAGCCCACACTGGTAAATGTGTACTGTACTGTCAATGAATCTGATGTATTTCTTTGTGTATGAACCTGACTGAAAATAAGGTCGCCTCCCTGGCTGCTGCTGCTGCTAAAGCTGCTTCTGCTCTGCTTCTGCGCCCTTCTAAGTCCCGTTTAAGTCCCCCACCCCAGGCCCCCACAACCGCCCTTCACATCTACACCATTCTAAAACAATTTCACTCAATTTCCACAATACTATGCTAATTACACGTAAAATAGAGTGTTATCCTGCAAAACGTTGATGTCGTATATTTCTCTCTTTAAGTGATATCCTGTGGCTCCGAAAGGAGCCTGTTTGGTTAGGTTGTCTTGTGTGAACGAACCTTGGGTTCTTATTTCTTCTCTGTCTTCTTGGGGAGGAGCACAGCTTGGATGTTAGGAAGGACACCCCCTTGGGCACCCCCTTGGGCAATGGTGACTCCAGACAGGAGCTTGTTCAGCTCCTCGTCATTGCGAATGGCAAGCTGAAGATGACGCGGGATAATGCGGGTCTTCTTGTTGTCGCGGGCGGCGTTACCGGCCAGCTCGAGCACTTCTGCTGCCAGGTACTCCATGACGGCTGCAAGGTACACAGGGGCACCTGCACCAACACGCTCAGCATAGTTGCCTTTACGCAAGAGACGGTGGATCCTACCCACGGGGAACTGGAGTCCGGCCCTGCTAGAACGGGACTTTGACTTGCCCTTCACCTTGCCTCCCTTGCCGCGTCCTGACATGTTGCTGCTGCTGCTTTTCGTGATAGGAGTTAAATTTCCTCGGGCCACCTTGGTCTTTTATACCAAGCTCAGGATCAGGCCAGGTGGCCGTCTCGCGGACCCAACCAATGTAAGAGAGCCGTAGCTGCAGCCAGTCTGATCCTGAGCGGCCCGCTCGGTATATAAGGAAAAGTTAGTCGGGCCAGTTTTCAATTCTCTCGCTCCGCGCCACGAGTAACTGTGCCGCCATGCCTCCCAAAACTTCCGGAAAGGCTGCCAAGAAGGCTGGAAAGGCCCAGAAGGCCATTGCCAAGGGTGACAAGAAGAAGAAGCGCAGGAGGAAGGAAAGCTACAGCATCTACATCTACAAGGTACTGAAGCAAGTGCACCCCGACACAGGAGTCTCCTCCAAAGCTATGTCCATCATGAACTCTTTCGTGAACGACATCTTCGAGCGCATCGCTGCCGAGGCTTCCCGCCTGGCGCACTACAACAAACGCTCCACCATTACAAGTCGGGAAATCCAGACAGCTGTCCGACTCTTGCTGCCCGGTGAACTGGCCAAGCATGCCGTGTCTGAGGGCACCAAGGCTGTCACCAAGCACACCTCTTCCAAGTAAGAGGTTACTTGTGCACAACAAACACGCCATCCCACTACTACAACTTAATCGGCTCCATCGGAGCCCACGGTTATGTTAAAGAGAGCAGATTGCACCGACAGTGATATATTGAGGGAAATAAAAAAAATAAAATTACCAATAATCTGCATTCTCAGAAACAGGACTAGAGTAAAACATAATAAATAAATCTCAAACTAAATTCTGCGTGGTGCTTTTACCACTAGTAATATACATAGGTGTGTTTGGGCTTGTTCTTGTTTTAGCATGCCTATTTTATTTTTTTTTATTGTATGTTCTTTTATTTTATTTATTTCTTTACTTACTTATTCTTTATATATTTATTTGTTACTAGCTCTTGTTTGTTGCACCCACCCACCTCCCGAATTGATGACCTACTATACAATCGTACCTCCACGAATGTTACCAACTTACCGTTAGGCGATTTGGGTAACCGAAATTAACGCTCTCCGACCACCAACCATTTCGATTGTCATGAAAATTATCTTCAGAACAGTTCTTTGGCCCTGAGAAGGGCCGAGTTATAGATGTCTGGTAGGTTTTGTTGTGCTTTTTGTTTTTCCCCAGGGAAGAGGACTTAAGCACGCTCTCCGCGGATGCGCCGGGCCAGCTGGATGTCCTTGGGCATGATGGTAACGCGCTTGGCGTGAATGGCACACAGGTTGGTGTCCTCGAAAAGACCCACCAGGTAAGCCTCAGAGGCTTCCTGCAGAGCCATGACGGCAGACGACTGGAAGCGCAGGTCAGTCTTGAAATCCTGGGCGATCTCACGCACCAGGCGCTGGAAGGGCAGCTTCCTGATGAGTAGCTCTGTGCTCTTCTGCTAACGACGGATCTCACGAAGGGCGACGGTTCCGGGCCTGTAACGATGGGGCTTCTTGACACCACCGGTGGCTGGGGCGGACTTGCGAGCTGCCTTGGTGGCAAGCTGCTTCCGTGGAGCCTTGCCTCCAGTGGACTTGCGGGCAGTCTGTTTAGTACGGGCCATCTCGACGACGAAATAGTCAATACGGGCGGCCCGGCAGGCGGGCGGGCTTATATACAGACATTCTCCACCTCCGTGGCCACCTCATTGGCCACGAGTGCCGCATGCGTCATCCGCAAGCTACGCCCCACCTCCAAGAGGGAGGGGCGGCCTTGGATGAACGATACTTGGATGAACGATACTACCGCTGCGTCCACAGCACGCCACCTACTCCCACCAAACCGTGGGCGAAGCCACACCAGGACCACCTGTAGTAGCAACCACAACAACATGACCGGACGAGGCAAAGGAGGCAAGGGACTTGGAAAGGGTGGCGCCAAGCGTCATCGTAAGGTGTCAGGACAACATCCAGGTATCACCGAAGCCCGCCATTCGTCAGTTTTAGCTCGGGCGTGGAGGTGTTAAACGAGTATCCGCCTTATCTACGAGACCCGGGCGCCCCTCAAGGTGTTTCTGGAGAACGTCATCCGTGACGCCGTCACCTACACCGAGCACGCAAAAAGGAAGACCGTCACCGCCATGGATGTGGTGTATGCCCTGAAACGGCAGGGCCGCACCCTTTATGGTTTTGGTGGTTAATCAACCTGATGGACGGGCGCACACCACCACCACCACCACGACGAACAAATATACGGACCTAATTTTAGGTCCACATTTAAATCGCTAAAGAGTTGGTTAGACACTGAGTAAATCGTTGAAAATATATCCAATAACATGATCCTCTCTAATTCTGGACTTGTGGTATGAGTATAGGTTGTGTGTGAACGTGTTGGAACCACTTCCTAATAATTGTCAGTCAGTCAGTCAACATCCACCTAACCTCCAGGTACCTCACCTAACTTCCTGTAGCGTCACCGAACCTCACGAAATGTAACCCAATGTAGTTTATAATCTATCCTAACATGACATA
>NW_024746595.1:0-24343 GCF_018991925.1 Homarus americanus | reverse complement strand
CAAGAGACACGTTCAGTGAGTAGCGTGCTTGAGGAGGTATCTGTGCAAGAGCTTCGTTAGAGGAGATGTTGAGTGTTGCTGTCCTCCATGTTGAATGAGGGCTGGACAGCGAGGAGCTTGCTTCGAGGAGGTGTTGCGTGTTCAGGAACGTAGGCCAGAATAAGTCTTAGTGGAGAGAATGCGAGCTTATATACACAGCAGCCGGAAGTAAACCCATGGGAACTCGCCGGTTTCTTGACTCCGCTGCTAGGCTAGATGTAGCAGGTGGCGATCCCCCCCGTGTTGCTAGGATACGGTAGCAGCTGGTGACGCCCCACCCTGGGCAGCTCGTTTGGTTGCTAGGATACTGTCGCATTGGAATGCTGATGTAGTTTGTAGGAGAGAGATCTACTACAGTATGACACTAGAAACTATTAAATCACATAGGGAGCATTAAACCAAGTGAATATTATGCTTTTACTGATGTTTCTGTGCAGACAAACACAGGTAGAACAGGTTGTGCATTTGTAATATATAAAGAAAAGAAGATGATAATGTCTAACAGGCAAAAGCTGAACAACTGGACCAGCACAACACAAATTGAGCTAATGGTTTTACCGCAAGCAGTAATAAGTATACAGTATACAGAGTATTGAGATGGTGGAGGTGGAGAGACCCAGAGTAGGTTGAGGTGTTGGATGGTGTAAGGGGAGCTTGTTTGCGTATAAAACACCTGAAGCAGCAAATTTGGCCAGCCAGGACTGGACATGTGACGCGGGGCAGGGCACCGCCACTGTAGCTATCCCCATCATAGAGCCAACACCTAACCTGTTTCTCTTGAGACTTTCAACACGTAAATTTAACTTGTACTTATTGTGCACACAGGTAGACTGTGTCCATTGCATCGTTTATCATTGTGACAACATAAAAATATGGCAAATTAAGTACTCATTGTAAGTGCTAAGATTAGACTAATTACATAGCTATGATTGTTACATATATATATATATATATATATATATATATATATATATATATATATATATATATATATATATATATATATATATATATATATATATATATATATATATATATATATATATATATATATATTAAATAGTTTGTGTACCATTATAATATTACTGTACTTTCACATACTCAAATATAGTATGCTTTAAATACACACCAAACATACTTAAACTTTATAAGTAACAGTTAAACAAAAAGCAAAAACGACATATAGGATAGGGAAAAAAGTAAAAAAGTGTAAAAAATTAGGACCATCTTTATTTCTGAAATGAAAACTACAACTTTCTACAAAGTAACTTTTCTTGTTTTTTTGTTGGCAAATTCTTCAATGACATTGTCCAAAACAATTTCATCTGTCAATTGTCGCTCTATAGACAGTATGGCAAGATTTCTCAACCGCATGGTGCTCATAGTAGATCTTAAGTAATTCTTGATCAGTTTTAGTTTCGAAAAACTCCTCTCACAGGTAGCAACACTAACAGCAATTGTGAGGAAAATCCTCAGCATTATTACTATATTTGGAACAGAGTTCCCAAGGTTATACTTTTGAATAAACTGCAAAAGTTCAAGGGGGCCTTCTTTCCACGTCTGTATTCTGTCTTTAATAGTTATAGCAGCAACAGCAACAAAATGCTGAAGTTTTTTTCTCTCAACGAGGAACTCCTCTTTATCAATGTCGTTGTGATCGTGATCTATTTGACACTCATATTTATCATCCAAAAGATTCAATGGGGTAAGGAAGGCATATTTCTCAGCAAGTTCATGAAGCTGTTGAAATCTCAAAGTTATTTCTTGGATCACTCTGTCCAGCGAAGAAAACATTTCTCTCCTCAATTCAATGTCGTATGGCAATTCAGCATCTCGTGATCCTTCACCAAACATTTGTTTCTTCTTTTTGGGTCGACGCTGACGCTCCATGACTATCCCCAGATCATTGCAAATTTCTTTGGCATAGTTAACTCCATTACTCACTAGCTTGTCCCTGTTTTCAACTAGAAATGTTTCTAATGCCCTGAGTTTTATATCACATTGTTGTATGTTCAAGCCCTTGGTTTGGAGGTAAGTGAAACAAAATCTTAATATTTAATCTCAGTACCGCAGCAAAAGCCACATCAATATTTTTTAACCAATACTTTAATATTTCTTACCTTAGTATTATGTCTTCCAACGAAGTAAATAACTGGATCGAAAACACAAGAGAACTTAAAAGTCGTCTAGCCTCCCCTCGTCTTGTCACGATGGAGACTTGTGCAGAACTGAAGTGAATTGCTTGTAACTGGTGGATTGGTCGGCTGTACATGAACTGATATGACCCGAGACTGCATGGTTTTGCAGCTACTGGAGACGTTAATCCTTCCCTTTGTATCGGCGGCAAGTTAATCCTCGTCGTGTCTGACCTAACACCTGACCCACACCACATGAGCTCACTGGCGTACTTGTTTGAAGTTGTTTCCTTAATCCTCAACAGGTTACAGGTTGTGTGTGTGGCGGGGGGGGGCGCATAGCAAGGGTGCAGCTCATGACGTGGCCGTGATGATGTGGGTCAGGTGTTAGGTCAGACACGACAAGGATTAACTTGCCGCCGATACAAAGGGAAGGATTAACGTCTCCAGTAGCTGCAGATATGGGTGATGAGCAGACCCAAAAGTGCCGCCCCCCAAAAAGTGCCGCCCGGGGCGGACCGCCGCCCCCGCCCCCCCCTAGCTACAGTATGATACTGTAGCTATGATTGTTATGTAAATATATATTCGATTAAACATTTATGTATGATTGCCTATGTATGATTTATTTGAAATACTAAAATTAATTGTAATCAACAAGTTTGACCGAATTATAACGTTCGAGTTTAACGTGAAGAATCTGATTAACCTTTAAACGCCCGGAAGGTGCTGACAGGTATCTACTTAGCCACAGGCTACCTCAAAGGAAATGAAGGTGGGGTCATATTCTGTGACTCTCAAAGTGCTTTGAAATCAATGAGCAGTCCGTCAGGTTCTATGTCTAAAGTTGTCTGTGATATTAAAATAAATGTGATAACTGCCAATGACAATAACTTTCGTATTGAATTTGTGTGGATTCCGCCCAATGTTGGAATTAGGTATCATGACCGTGCTGATAGACTGGCCAATGAGGCATGTAAGAAAGAAAATGTTGACAGTGACCTTGGCCTGTCCAATGCTATACTTAAAAACATTCAAGTCAGAATCATGAACTCTGATCTAGAAGAACTGAGAAATGCAGAGAGACCTAGCAGTTACAGCATTAGTAAATTTGACAAATTTTGTGACAATAGGTACCGGTATGAACATAAGAACATGGCATAATGTATGGCGTAATGTACAGTGGTGCATTGAGCTGCGCATTGTGAAATTTTTTTAGGCATGTTACCCCCCAAGTTATTTATATATAATTTTGTATAATGGTGTTTGAGCAGGGCTGGTATTTGATGCATAAAATATTTTTCTGTATGTATGTAGGTATGTTTGCAGCTTAATGTGGGATTTGATTAAGTTTAGTTTTAGGTTTGTAGTTCCCTGGAGTATGGAGCTATATCATTCACTGGCTGGCCTTAGGATTCTTTCACAGTTTGTCAGTGGTGGATACCTTTTCAAATAGGGTATAGTTTAGTATTATCTATTCAGTGCTGCTCTATTATTATTTATTTTGTGTAAAGTTCAATCAATGGTTATATTTCAAAGTAGTTCATGATTTATTTACTGTGCATATATTAGTGGTTTATTAAGGATTATATTTATTATTTATTATCTTGTTTTAATTAATCTTATGGAACCTACACACATATTATGGTAAAAAAAAATTATTAAATTTTATTTAAATCTTTTGTAATGTGTATAATTCCAAACCTTCACTCCCGAACTGTTGGGATAAAGGGAGGGCTGTGATTGAACCTTGGACTAAGTTGTGCTGAGTTGGCCATTTGTTTTTTGTTTTTGTTTTTGTTATGCAATATTTGCCCTCATTGGTATATTAATCTTTAACGTAATTCAAGTTGATAAGTTATGGCATAACAATAAGAAATTAAGGAGTCTACAATAGGCCGGTTAGCCCGTGCATGGCAGCTCCTGTTGAGAGTTACTACCACTCTATCGTCCATGAATCTATCTAGCCTCCTTTTAAAAGTTTCCAGCGTTCCAGCACTTACTACAAAGTTGCTAAGCTTGTTCCACTCGTCCACCACCCTATTTGTGAACCAGCTCCTCCTTAGTTAAGGACGTTTAGGTTACGGGCAAGTCGAAGGGAATGATTGAAACCCGTCTTTTGACGCATTCAATATTTATTGATGTGGTCAAAACCTGCAGAGGAGAAGGCGTTTTAATATTACAAGGTGATCCATCTGATACATAATTAGTTAGTCTCACACAAATTTATCTTAATTACACTTTATTAAACGTACTGACATAACACAAAGTTCATAACTCTATTAATCTTAGCTTCGCTTCATTCTGCATTGTCTTATTACTCCAGGTTAGGCAGAAACGAGTAGGCGTAATTAGTCAACAATATTTCAGTACCGAGAGGTATGTCATCACTTAGGCTGTACTTACAAGTGCGGGTCAATGCAGATCAGTATGGTGTTCCAAGAGAAAACAGTATTGCGTAAATCGTCCCAGCACAAATTCTCGGACAGGAGAAGGCTGGTCTTAACAGCATCACTAGAGAGGGCGATCTGTCTCATGGAGGGGCTGGCAACCACCGCCACCAGTCTAAGACAGTCCACTCAGCAGAACCAGGACTTGTCTGTAAACACTTCTACATCTGGCGAGGTCACAGGTCGAAAAATTTAATGGCATCACACGCCAGCACTGTAGCTGAAGCCAGCGGCGATAACACTCCCGGCATTGGGCAATCGCCCAAGATTTACGGTGTGGCGTGTTCAATAAGGTATACACGGGTCACTGGCCTTCAGAATTACCTAGATACGGTTCGCACAAGCACCTGGCTCCCGGGGCTGTTGTCGTGACCCTGCCCAATAGCCGTTTGTTGCGAGGAAGATCTTCTCCGGTGACGAAGACAAGGTCGCCTTTCTGGAGATTACAGGTTGGTACTATGTACCTCTGTCTTTTGCGGAGTAGTGGAAGGTACTTCCTCACCTAGCGCTTCCAGAAACGGTCTGCTAGGAACTGCACGTGCCGCCACCGTCGTTGATGTAAGTCTTTCAAAAAACGTCCTCCCAATGGTAGATCAGCATGTGGGCCACCGTGGAGAATGTGTGCTGGTGCACTTCACACATCGCTCCTGAACTAAGAAGACCTCTCAACAAGACCTCCTGCTGGACCCGGAACTGTGAAGACCGCCCTCTCTCTGGTGCCATTGTTGGCCATCTTCCCGGACCGGACCATCCAACACTGACATCGTCGACAACAACTCACGACCGTTTTCGGTTTATCGAGCATTAGCTTGCCCTCCCCACTGGTGGTGTGAGTGACCCACACTCCAGCTGGAGAGCAGCTGTAGCGCGATATTCCCTACGTGGTTTGAGCTCTTTTCCTTCTACTGCTATTTTTCCTTTTTTCGCTCTGGCCTAGGGACCTGCACCCTCAAAAAGTGTATTCGTCCTGCGGTCCCCCCTGTAACTGTTCACCTCCCTCCCAGGAGATTGTGAACACAAAAGGGGGTTGGAGCAAGAACCCATCCCAGCCGAGTCTTTCCAGGAAAACCGTGATCGTGCGGGTCCACCTGGAAAGAGGGTAGCAATCCTTATCCTTCCCCAATAGGCACACTTAGCTCACGTCTATAAGTGAGCAGTCACATACACTAGGAAGTAGGTTTAAACGGGGCTCCGGGAGAGAAGCTCTGGAACCACTCTACGACCACCACCCGGCCATCATTGCCTGTGGGGAGTGCTGAAATTCCTCTGCTAATTACTCAACCGGAATAGGTAGGTTCTAAACAAAAAAAATACGAAAGAAACCAACAGGTTCTAAAAAAACAAAACAAAAAAAACACCACAACAACCACCGGTTATGGAGCGCGTACGCCCTCCTAACCGCCAACCTGACGACCCGAACCACGACAGGCTCCGCACAGAGAAAGCGGACCAGTTACGCGCCTTCAACGAAACGCTGAAAAGCAGGAACACTGCCACCACCTCCAACAACTCCACCACCACTGCTACCGCCACTGAGGACGACAACTGGACGAAGGTAGAAAAAAAAACGCCGACGTGCTTTTTCGGGAAACGAATGCCGTCAAGCAGCCCAAAAGGCACCCATCACCACCACCAGCTCACCTCCAACGACACTACCAAAATTCCGGATCTCGAAAACGGACACAAAAACGACATATGCGGCCATCACAGAGATGGAAAAACTAAATCCACTGGACAAGTTCTCAGTGCAACCCAACCTAAAAGGGGAGATCATTATTCACCCCATAGACAAGGACTCCGCCACCACCCTCGACACTTACCTGCAAAACACCACCACCGTTGCATCAACCAAGCTGGACCCCGCTCAGAAACTGATGAAGTCGGTAGTCCTCCGGTACCCAAAGGAACTACCCCTCGAACCCCTAGAGAACCACCCGAAGATCCTAAAAGCCGAGAGATGCTCTCCCCCGTCCGACAAGACGGCCACCACAAAATAAGTGCTCATAACGCACTACGGTTCACCCCCCAGCACCATAGACCTCAAAACCTGGGGGATCTACGAAGTGAGGCCCTTCGTCCCAGAGCCCCTGCGGTGCTTCAGATGCCAGAAATACGGGCACCATCAGACAAGGTGCACGTACAAGGAAATCTGCGCAGTCTGCGCACAGAAGCACGCACACACTCCTGCCTCACCAAGCTGAAAAATGGAGAAAAAATTGCCCCCAAGTGTGCCAACTGCGGGGGCAAACACCACGCCTGGAACCCTGGATGCTCCGAGAGGACAAAGAGGGTCCAGGCAAACCGACCAGCAGCAAGACCGGCCCCCACCGCCTGCACACCAGCCCCACCAAGTACCTTCGTGTGGGGAACCCAAAGGCCAAAACAACAAAGCCAACCTCCTCAGCCGGTCAACACCCAAAGTGCAGCCCAGTTTCCTGGCCTCACTACGGCCACACCTCAGCCACCCAAGCAGCAGACAACGACAACCACGAAAAAGACAAAAGAAGCACACACCAAGGCACCAGAAGGAATGATACACGTATCAAACCTAGCCAAGGTACTGACAACCTTCGCGGAGGGCCTAGCCGGACTACTGGGCCACAAGATCCAACCCACACAGCTCCAAATACTCATGGGGAGCGTCCTCGGGCAAGTCGCCACAGCTCCAGCCACCTCAGTGGAGGAAGCCACGCCGGTCCTCACACGAGTGACAGCCAAGGTACACTCTACACCGGAAAAGGCCACCAGAGAACCCAAGATACCGACAGCTCCCAGAAAGAAATTGGACGTTTCAATTCCCCTGAACCGAACCACGGCCCAGAAGGCAAAAACCACAGAACAAGAAGATATGGACCTGATCCAGTCGGAATCGGACTTGAACATTTCCATCGAGGACCACCAGACGTCCTCGATGAAACAGTGGTGGAAAATATCAGCACCCTGAACATCCTTACATGGAATGCTCAGGGCATCAAAAACAAGAAACACCTCCTGCAAGAAGCAGCAGCCAAGGACAAGCTTGACATCATACTGCTACAAGAAACACTTCTACAAGAACACCACTGTTTCAAATTCAGTGGTTACAAGACATACAGGAGGCATTTCACGCAGGCGTCAACAAGAGGTTGTATGATCTTGGTCAAGTCAAGCATACCCTCCTCCGGGGTCACGCAGCAATTTCCATGTGGGGAAAACATCGAGACACAGGCCATCAAAGTAACCCTCCAAGAACGGGAATTAACTGTTCACAACATCTACAAGAACCCAAGGGGCTCACTGGAGGTGACTGAATTATTCGCTTCGGCCGCTGACCACGCCACACTCATAGGAGGGGATTTCAACGCACATCATCCCTTCCTGAGCTCGGTAAGCCCCACAAATGAAGACCGCCTACACCTATACACCACCTTTCAAGAAACACCCGAGATCTGCCTCCTGAACACCGGAGAGCCCACCCACACTAGGGGAGGAAGGCTAGATCTAACCTTCGTCTCCAGTGCACTACAGCCTTCGGCCTCCTGGCAGCTACACCCCACGCAGACCAGCGACTACTTCGCCACCCTACCAACGCTGAAGGTGAACAAACTCCCCACTCCACCCCCGCCGAGATGGAGATACAATACCCAAAAGGCAGACTGGGGACTCTTTAAGAAACACCTGGCTAAGTGGCGCGAAAAATCACAGCCTGCCGGCGCAGCACCCGTGGACGAGACAACCCTCCACCAACAATTGGTCGAGGCGTTCCACCAAGCGGCAGAAGAGGCTATCCCAAAAACAAAACCCACATCAAGACAGTACAATGATTACTGTTACTACTGTCCCAGGGTGAAAGAACTCAACCACAGAGTGAACATGGCCCGAAGAAACTACAGGAGACATCCCACGGAAACAAACAGACATCTCCTGCAAGTCATAGTTAAGGATACCAGGGAAGAGAAGGAAGAAATAAAAAACGTAAGCTGGCTCAAGTGGTGCTCCTAACTGAACGAGCACACCTCCCTTGGCAAGATGTCGGCCCAGATCCGAAGGGCATCTGGGAAGGCAACACCACCACCACCAACCCATCCCCACCCAGAAGAGGAAGCCGAGAGACTTGCAAAACTGTTCTCTGACCGAGCAGCAACGAAAAACCTCCCGAGACAGGCGGAGGAAACACAACGGCGTCTGCGACAGGTCAGACTCCAGATGATCGAAGAGGCCTGCAACAGTGAAGATGACACCGACAGACCTTTCAACCAGCAAGAACTCCAGAAGTCGCTAAAACGAAGCAAGGACACAGCACCAGGGGCCGACAGGATAACCTACTCCATGCTTTCCCATGCCGGTACAGCCGGACACGAGGCTCTGCTACAAGTCATCAATGCTTCGTGGACAGCACAAAGACTCCCACCGGAATGGAAGAAGGCAGATATACAGCCCATTCCGAAGCCCAGAGAACCAGATAAACCGAGGCCCATCTCCCTTCTCAGCTGCATAGCGAAGACGGGAGAAAGAATGGCTCTCAACCGACTCAAGTGGAAAGTAGGCAGCCCATACCCTCACATCTTTGCTTACACCGAGAACACCGGCACAGGCAACAACATCGCCGAGATACTCAGCACAGTGGACTACAAACCAGCTCTGGTGGTCTTCCTCGACCTGGAGAAGGCCTTCGAACTAGCAAATCCACTGGCCATTACAACGACGCTCGCTGAAAAAGGCGTCAAAGGAAGGTTGCTGGGGTGGATCCAGAACTACCTCACACAGAGAGAAGCAAGAGTACGCTTTCAGGGAGCAACCTCAAGCTACAGGGTCCATGAAAACGGAACCCCACAAGGAGGCATCCTCAGTTCAATGCTGTTCAATGTCCTGATGGAAAATCTTGTCAAACTTCCTTTCAGACAAACAGCCAAGTTCCTATGCTATGCAGACGACTTACAGCTTATAGTAAGAGGATCAAACAGACTAGCCAAAACGCAACACGCACTCCAACTTATAGAAGAGGAGTACAACAGACTTGGACTCAAGATAAATCCAGCCAAGTCGAAAGCGATGGCCATCTGCTCAGACACACCAGACAAGATGCTCTCCATACAAAACACGCCGGTAGTCTGGACCAACACCCACCAGTGTCTTGGAATCTGGTTTGACCAGAAACTCACTTTCAAGCCGCAACTCGAGTATCTCACGCACAGGACGAAGAGCAGACACAATATAATGAGGTCGCTCACCAGCACAACCGCAGGAGCAAACCTTCATGTGCTCAAAGCTTACTACACGGCCGCCATCAGATCGCTGGTAGATTACAGTGCTCCAACACTCATTGGACTGAGAGAAGACCAAATAGCTAAGCTAGAAGTCATCCAAAATAATGCTCTCACGACCATGCTCGGAGCACCCATGTGGACTAGAATTTGCAATTTGCAAATGGAAACTGAACTACCACCCCTGGCAGTACGAGTCAAGCAGGTGATAGCCGGTCTCCTCGCAAAAATCTGTAGATCAGATAAGCCCACAGCTGCCAAAATTCGAATCAGTGCCTCCCTCCACCTCGACCACAGAGTGCGACGGGCCACCTGGTCGCACGAGGCAAGCGAGGTCATTCGACACCTGCAAGCAGAAACACTCGTCAAGAACAACCAAGACACATGAGACAATGGTTACGTAGTTCCTCCACCATGGAGCCCTCCACCAGCCACATTCAAAATTACCGACGTAGGTGATAGCAAAGCCAACCTCCAGAAGGAGGACCTCAAAAAAATAACTCTGGAAGCCATAGCCACCGAGACACCTGCTGATGCAGCATCATACTTCACAGACGGCACGGTGGATCCAAAACATCATACATCCGGAGCGGCCTTCTACACCCAAGGTCAGACCCTCCGATGGAGACTTTGTAATGACTGCTCCACCCTACAAACAGAGCTGGCAGCAATCTCAAAGGCCCTACAACACGCTGCAACACAACACAACAAGTCCATCATAATTCACACGGACTCGAGATCGGCCATGCAGGCGCTGCAACACAGTCAACCAAGAGACAACGTCCACATCATAACCTCGATCCTCGCACAGCTACAGGAATTCCAAAGACAAAACCGCCCAGTCGTCTTACACTGGATTCCCAGTCATGTAGGATCGGAAGAAACGACGTGGCAGACGAAGCAGCCAAGGCAGCTACACGTTCTAGTAGCGTACACATTCAAGTTCCAGCAAGCGTGCAACAGATCAAGAATCACCTCAGAAAGACTAGCAAGCTCCACATCAAAAAGAGCTTCCTTCACGCATTCAACGCTGGTTCCCAATCAGCCAAATGGCACCTGGCGTCTACAAAAGGGGAACCACCTTTCTCGGACAAGAAAACACCAAGACAAACCCAAGTCAGCCTTCATCGACTACGACTAGGGTACAAGTGCTCCTGGCAGATGATCGGAAATGACGTCATGGAATGCACCTACTGTCAGGAGCCAGCAGCCAACCCACATGAACACTATCTCCTCGACTGCGAAGTCACACAAAGCCTCCGAAACAGAACTCAAATCTCCCAAGAAGCACACACAACACCAGCGGCCACTCTAACCCGAAAGGCCCACACAGACCACATTCACCACCTTCTCCGGGTCATCACACGATACCCACCACCCAGATAGCTTAGAAAGTATCCTCTCCCTGCAAGTGCGGACCCCGGTTCGGGGGGCGCGCCACTCCGAAACTGACGACGTCTAAGAGTGGGGTTGGTGGTAAGCGTCCACTGATCGGGGGTCCGCTCACACTTGCAACCTGCAGTATCCTTCCAAATCTGCAGGTGGGACCACCTCCAATCCCAATCCGGTCTGGCTGCTCCAGGAGCTCCAGCCGGAACCACCAAACGGGCCGCCTATAAGCAAAGGCCCGTGTCGGACTACGGTCCGACAATCTCAACAACAACAAACTGTGCTGGTGTAAACGCTTCCAGGTCTCTCATGTCGCTCGACGCAGGTGTGATGGTTCGACTATTTATTATTGTTTCCACTTCACAAATAGCATCTGCAGTCGGTATTCATCCAGGACCTGTGACCCCAGAATCGTTCTGAGAACCTTCTGACTGTTCAAATTTGCCATTCCCAAACTCCAAACGTCGTGCTGCTTCTCTTTCTTCCCCCTTTGTGAAATACGCCTCCAGCATTTCAGTCACAGTTAGTTCCACTTCTGCCATCATGTTGGACCCGGGATTCTGGTCAGGTGCTGAGCATTCAGGCTCAGGCAGAGAGTGGCCCCCTTCAGCTTCTGTTGCCGTAAAGTCGTGATTGTTCAGCTCTGGAGGGACAACTTCTACCTCTGGGTCTCGGTCACCTTTGTCCTTGTTCACCTTTCCCTTTCGTCTCTCTGGATCCATTTCCACAACCTCTTGTCCTTTTATTGATATTCATTTGCAGCTCCGGTTAGGTCTCAAAGTTTGTTCGGTGAACCACTGCTCACCGCCTGTATTTGGTGGTACAGCTCGCTGGTTGTATTTATGTTTGATGATAGCAGGTCACTGTTGGTTGCTCGTGGTGTTACAAGTGGCACTTCACTGCTGGCTGCTTATGGTGTTACAAGTGGCAGGTCACTATCGATTGCTTATGATGTTACACGTGGATCACCACAGGTTGCTTACGGTGTTAAAAGTGATCACTGCAGGTTGCTTACAGTGTTACAAGCCGATCACAGCCGATTGCTCACCAGGTCACTGCCGGTTGCTTACAATGTCACAAGTGTCATGTTACTGCCGGTTGCTTATGGTGTTACAAGTGGCATTTCACTGCCGGTTGCTTACGGTGTCACAAGTGGCATTTCACTGCCGGTTGTTTACGGTGTTACAAGTAAATTTAATCACGCTTACTGTGTACTTCGTCTAGTTGGTTATTTGTTGCCTTAAAACCGGTTGAAATAAATCAATTTTCCTTTCCTTCGTAATTTCAGTAGCGGCGGCAGCTCTGCCTGTACGAAAATGAATACTCGCAACCTGTGGTCCACACTCATATGACACTGACCAACCAAATGAATGTAAATTTGTTTAATAATTGTAGTGCCTTGTGTTGTGTTGCGATACTTTGTTTTGTGTCGTTTCATTGCTTTGTATTGCGTTGTGTTGTGCTGCCTTGCAATGCGCTGTACTTAGTGCATATTGATAGAGGTAAAATACTCTTTACTGTACCGTTATTTTCTTACTTGCTCCGGAATAGTGAACACCTTGGATATCTTTATTATAATTGACATTATCGGCACGTTAAGTTGTATTGTTTATTCAGTAATAGTTAAAAGGAATAATAGTGAAGATAATTCAATGTGCTGTAAAAATTTCGCCAAATGCGTAGAGTGAGGCAGCCATCTCCTCCTCCCGGTCACACAATCATTTAATATTTATGTCACTCAACTTTGGCCTAACTTGTCCACACTCTCTCTATCTTAGTCTAACCTTCTCTGATATGTTACCCACCTCCCCAACACACTCTGATGTGCTCTGCTCCTCCCCAACACACTCTGATGTGCTCTGCTCCTCCACAACACACTCTGATGTGCTCTGCTCCTCCCCAACACACACTGATGTGCTCTGCTCCTCCCCAACACACACTGATGTGCTCTGCTCCTCCCCAACACACTCTGATGTGATCCTGCTCCTCCCCAACACACTCCTGGTGTGCTCTGCTCTCCCCAACACACACCGATGTGCTGCTCCTCCCCAACACACTCTGATGTGATCTGCTCCTCCCCGCTTACACTCCTGATGTGCTCTGCTCCCTCCCAACACACACTGATGTGCTCTGCTCCTCCCAACCACACCTCTGGTGTGATCTGCTCCTCCCCAACACACACACTGATGTGCTCTGCTCCTCCCAACACACTCTGATGTGATCTGCTCCTCCCAACACACTCTGATGTGTCTGCTCCTCCCCAACACACTGGTCTTGATCACTCCTCCCAGCACACACTGATGCTCTGGGTCCTCCCAACACACTCTGAGGTGTGATCTGCTCCTCCCCAACACACACTGATGTGCTCTGCTCCTCCCCAACACACTCTGATGTGATCTGCTCCTCCCCAACACACTCTGATGTGCTCTGCTCCTCCCCAACACACTCTGATGTGCTCTGCTCCACCCCCAACACATTCTGGTGTGCTCTGCTCCTCCCCAACACACTCTGATGTGCTCTGCTCCTCCCCAACACACTCTGATGTGCTATGGTTTGCTCTGATCAGTAGCCCCACAACAGTGTTTCAGAATAAAACCCGAAACAGACGATGATGCTGATTGTGAGTCATGGAAAAGGATGACAAAATAACAAAAGAATTAGTCTCTATTTTTAACTTGGGTTCATAACAACTAGGGAGGTCCTCGTCCTTCACCCCTCAACACTGAACACTCACCCCTTACACTTTACCCCTCACCCCTCACCCCTCACCCCTCACCCCTCACACTTTACCCCTCACCCCCCCCCCTGTCATCATGCCATAGATGAGCGTGAGTGTTAGGTAAGGGCACGAAACGTGGCATGTTCTACACACACACACACACACACACACAGGTAAAGTAGCGAAGAGGAACAGGTGTTGAGTCATATCTTAATTGAGACTCGTGCGAGGATCATCATCAGGTGAGGTAACACTCAAGCACCACCACACATAACACTGCACTGACTCACCCTTGATCTGTGGAGGACGGAGTGGAACTAAGTGGTAGAGATAGAGTAGAAGGAAATAAGTGGTAGGATGAAAGAGGAAGGAAGAAAGTGTCTAGGATCAATGAGGAGGGAAGTAAGTGTCTAGGATCAATGAGGAGGGAAGAAAGTGGTAGGATGAAAGAGGAGGGAAGTAAGTGTCTAGGATCAATGAGGAGGGAAGTAAGTGTCTAGGATCAATGAGGAGGGAAGAAAGTGGGAGGATGAAAGAGGAAGGAAGTAAGTGCTAGGATGGAAGAGGAGGGAAGTAAGTGGTAGGATGAAAGAGGAGGGAAGTAAGTGTCTAGGACCAATGAGGAGGGAAGTAAGTGTCTAGGATCAATGAGGAGGGAAGAAAGTGGTAGGATGAAAGAGGAAGAAAGTAAGTGTCTAGAATGGAAGAGGAGGGAAGTAAGTGGTAGGATGAAAGAGGAAGGAAGTAAGTGCTAGGATGAAAGAGGAGGGAAGTAAGTGGTAGGATGGAAGAGGAGGGAAGTAAGTGGTAGGATGGAAGAAGAAAGAAGACGAAAGATAATTGGATTGAATGGGATAATGGCAGGAAAAGTGGGGTGAGGAGAAGGAAATTGAGAGAGAGAGGAAAGGGAAGGGAGAGATAAGTTAACAAGATGGACACTGGAATGATTAAGGAGGGAAGGAAGGGTTAGGGTAATGGAGGTGAGGAGAAGTTAGGGTGATGGAGGTGAGGAGAGGTTAGGGTGATGGAGGTGAGGAGAGGTTAGGGTGATGGAGGTGAGGAGAGGTTAGGGTGATGGAGGTGAGGAGAGGTTAGGGTGATGGAGGTGAGGAGGAGTTGGGGTGATGGAGGTGAGGAGAGGTTAGGGTGATGGAGGTAAGGAGGGGTTAGGTGATGGAGAGTAAGGAGAGGTTAGAATTGATGGAGATGAGGAGAGGTTAGGGTGATGGAGGTGAGGAGGAGGTTAGAGATGGAGGTGAGGAGAGAGGTTAGGGTGATGGAGGTGAGGAGGTTAGGGTGATGGAGGTGAGGAGGTTAGGGTGATGGAGGTGAGGAGGTTAGAATTGATGGAGATGAGGAGAGGTTAGGGTGATGGGTGAGGAGGTTAGGGTGATGGAGGTGAGGAGAGGAGTTAGGGTGATGGGTGAGGAGGGTTGGGGTGATGGAGGTGAGGAGAGGTTAGGGTGATGGAGGTGAGAGAGAGGTTAGGGTGATGGAGGTGAGGAGAGGTTGGGAGTGATGGGTGAGGAGAGTTGAATTGATAGGTAAAGGGAGGGGGTTAGGGTGATGGGAGGTGAGGAGAGGTTAGGGTAATGGAGGGAAGGAGAGGTTAGGGTGATGAAGGTGAGGAGAGGTTAGGGTGATGGAGGTGAGGAGAGGTTAGGGTGATGGAGGTGAGGAGAGGTTAGGGTGATGGAGGTGAGGAGAGGTTAGGGTAATGGAAGGAAGGAGGGGTTAGGGTGATGGAGGTGAGGAGAGGTTAGGGTGATGGAGGTGAGGAGAGGGTTAGAGATTGATGGGGTGAGGAGAGGTTAGGGTGATGGAGGTGAGGAGGTTAGGGTGATGGAGGTGAGGAGGTTAGGGTGATGGAGGTGAGGAGAGGTTAGGGTGATGGAGTGAGGAGGTTGGGGTGATGGAGGTAGAGAGGTTAGGGTGATGGAGGTGAGGAGAGGTTAGGAGGTGATGGAGGTGAGGAGGGTTAGGGTGATGGAGGTGAGGAGAGGTTAGGGTGATGGAGGTGAGGAGAGGTTAGGGTGATGGAGGTGAGGAGAGGTTAGGGTGATGGAGGTGAGGAGAGGTTAGGGTGATGGAGGTGAGGAGAGGTTAGTGTGGTGGAGGTAAGGAGAGGTTAGGGTGATGGAGGTAAGGAGAGGTTTGGGTGATGGAGGTGAGGAGAGGTTAGGGTGATGGTAGAGAGGAAAATAGAGAAGGAAAAACAGAAGAATTGTTTTGTTAAGTACTTGCAACATTTTGATCAACAACATTGTCGGCATTGCAGTAATAATAATGATAGGCTAATAACAGTTGCTATAATAATAGTAATAATAATAATAATAGTAATAGTAATAGTACTACTACTAATAATAATAATAATAAGTATTCACGTTGCAACTACTAACATACACATTTAGTTGACCACATAGTTACATATATATAATATATACCGGCATCCCTCCTACTACTACCACGACCCCTTAGCGAGAGTAATAAAACACGTCATAATAGTTCCAATGTTTATGGTCTTGTGTAAATATTAAGACCGGCTCATTGGTTCCTAAAGACCTGAAATACATTAAAACAAAAACCAAGGAAGATATTAAGTAGTGGTGAACGATGACGTCAGTAAACACGAAGGCTTGATGGATGACTAGACTTTAAGAGGCTGAAAGTGTCCGGGGCTAAGGTAAAAACTGTCAGGGTATATGATGGACCGCTCACTATCACGGCCCCGTCTCTCCTCTTACCATGCAAATGATGCTTGAGTTTGTTCTAAGGTGGTTGTCTGGAGGCTGGTGAGGGAGGAAGAGGCTGCCACAACAACACTCACTTAGGGAGTTGTGTGACCCGGTGTTAAAGGAAGGACTCAAGAAAATCAGACAATTATCCATTCAGCTGCATTAGCGAAACACCTCCCTGGAATTGGATCTTATTACCAAGTCTTTAATTACTGGTGGGAGACAGAGGCAAGGTAAATAATTGTATGAAGACTTGCCCAGACGCCGCCCCCCCCCCCTTCCTCCCCACCATGATCGGATGAGATGTGAATATGTTGACTCTTATACATACAATAAAAAAACTCTGAATACCGGACTCCCTGGTACAGGATACTGGAACAAGATATTCGTTTTTGTTCGGTATTTATTTTATTGGTTGTATCGGACCACTACAGCACGGTTAAGGGGATATTTTTGTTCAGTATAATCCATAATTTAACACGTGAGACTGAAGCCTCTAATTGTTTAACAGTGTAAAGAATCTGTCCTTTGATCAAGAGAGTCTGTGTGTGTGTATTTGTTGACATTACTCGCAGTCTATCAAACACCTCGCTGCTGTTACCATTGTCTGATCATAGTAGAATGTATCAGGTCTTTCTCGCCACATATTACAGTAGTACAGTACTATAACAGTGTACGTGAGGTCTGTTTTTACTGTACAGCTTTATATTGGTATGTTGCTTAATGATCGGTAATTGTTTATTTTATTATGTATTACTGCGATAGATAGAATTTTGCCTTGATTTTCATTTTATTGTTAGAATATTTATAAGGTTCCTACAATTCACATCACCTGAGGCGGCTGATGTATATATTACAGTTCACCTCTTAGAGCTGCTATAACACACACACACACACACTCCCTCAAGCTCTCGGACTAAACAGCACATGATCTCAACACTGATGTATCATGCAATTTGCCTGCACCTGAAACTCAATACCGTTGTCTATTCACCCAGATTTAACATTCAGTTGCAATATACACATTCTACCTCGATTTATGCTAATGTAGAACACCAAGGCAGCGTGTTGCATTTGTGTTGAATGGTTCCCTGGTCCCAGTTTACTTTGTTTCATGCAAGATATCTCTTAATGATGACATTTGTAGTGAACAGCAGCCTGACCTATGTTTATTTTTGCATTTATGTTTCGTGCAGCTCAGCCCTCAGTGTTGACGTTGTAAGAACATCTACTTGGACACAGTTTATACCTCTTCATGCAGCTTAACTCTTCATGATGAAATGTGTAATAACAGCTGCCTCGCCCAACTTTATACTTCTTAATGATCTTAACTCTCAATGTTTACAGTTATAATGGACAGTTGACTGGCCTAAGTTTATATTGCTTTTCAAAACTTAATTCTAAAAGCGAAGACGTTCATTACTGTTGCTTTTGCAGTATTGTAATTTATTTTAATGTAGTTTTGTTCTGCTCTTAATTTGGCGATCATTTTTTGTTGTAAATAACCCTAAAAAAATCCACACATAAACTTTACTGAAATTCATAAAATATTATACAAGTTAATACAGTTTTTATTTATGAATCTTCCTGTATTTATGCATCAATGATAAAGTTATGCTGAAGATGACATGGGTCCTGGTTATAGACTTGCAGTACGAGAGAACTTTTTTGATAGTCGGGTTGTTCTAAAGCACACACACACACACACACACACACACACTGACTGTTGTACAATAAACATGGTGTCTTCATTGCCATCTTGAGGACACATTCCTCCTGGGAGTAAAACAAACGCCAGCAGACAAGACAAAGAGAACTTCATAATCGTCAAGAGCGTGAAGTGCACTAGTGACAAATACTTCACCCAACTGAGTATATTTGGGGCTAGTGAAGGTGAAGTGTAGCAGGCGTCAACCACTCTAGGTGCACGGTGCCTCATGGTGAAACACACACTAGACTCTAGAGTAATTTGCACCTAGACACCGGACGTGACGTGACTCAGACGTGAGTCAAGTGCAATATGGAAGCTTAATTCATACTTTCTGTATTTTCCTTTTCTAAGTAATCCTTCATAATACCGCCAGTTTCAATATCCATTAAAATAATAAATCATCATTTTTTTCCTCATTCACTAGCATTATGTACATTATACTTAAATAAAATTTTAATGCTCAGAAATGAGAATAATGAGTTCTGGATTTTTCATTACAGTTCATTTTACCGTCAGGTGAGATGCACTCTACTATGGTGAAAAACACTCTAGAGTGCATCTCACCTGGTGGTAAAAGGCACTCTAGAGGTGCAAATTACTCTAGTGTGTGTTTCACCATGAGCCACCGTGCACTCTAGAGCCCAGCCCACCTAGAGTGGCTGACGCCTGCTACACCGGCCTCCACTGAGACAACCCTCCTCACTCGCTAAGCTCTGTTCTCAAAGGCTTTACAAGGCGGAAAATTCCCACAGTCAGTCTGTGTCTCCCTCGAGAACAATGCTTTAGTTTCTCACCAACGTCATATGTATATTTTACACACGTATTTTGCATGGTGGTGGCTAAGATGTAGTCAACATGACACTTGAGGATATCTCTTATGTATGTGCACGGTCTTGTGTCGTGCTAGAGAACGTGTACCACCGGGAAGCTCAGCTGCCGCGGTAATGTGTGAACAAGCACATGGGCGGCGCCTCACTATGAGTGAGTGATGGTCTAGTGTTTACTTCCACACTGTGAGTGTCCCACAACTTTGAGTGTTAACTGACTTTTACTATAATACTAAAGTTGATGCATAAATTAATGTGTGATGTACGATGAATATAATGACATCACCTTAATTCTTGATTCAATTATGCCAGTTTGTGTACCCAACTTTATCAAGATTCGGGATCATCACAAAAGCACATCACCCTGTTTTACGTACACACACACACACACACACAAGAAAATGCAAATAGAATGCAACTTCATACAACATGCTCCATTTACTTTTTCCTGACGTCGTTCTGTCAACACTCGATAACACCTGTTCATGACAGAGTGACCCCTGAACACCGCCATTTACATGTGCTACCCCGTGTTAGGTTAGGTTGTCTGGTGTTGTTCAGTGTGTCTAGAGTTGGTGGCAGTATTTAATGAATTATACATGTACTGCTTCACATCTTGGAGAATTATACAACTACTGCGTCACATCTTGGAGAATTATACATGTACTGCGTCACATCTTGGAGGATTATTATGACGGCGTTATATAAGAGAAGCATTTTAGGAACATCCGACCAGAAGTTTGATTTATTTATTTACCTCATGGGCAAAACAACATAGGCGTGGCTTATGATGTTAAATATTTAAGGCAATTATATACATTAAGGTAGACTACAGGTAGGAAATATATATTGAAGGATGATGACTTATATTGTGTGAGAGAGACTGTATCCACCTTGTCTCACCTGCACACACACCGTATTATTGTGTGGGAGAAGGAGAGGGAGGGAGGGAGAAGGAGAGGGAGGGAAAAGGAGGGAGAGAGAGGGATGGAGGGAGAAGGAGAGGGAGGTTCTTACACTGTACCATCACATGAAGGTGGTCCTTTATTTGTATTTAATGACGTTGTTGGAGGGGGATGGGAGAGTGCCAGGCGGAACACCCTGACTTACTGACTCAAATACTGTAGTTGTGACAGAGAAGAAAGACCAGATAATTAAGAGAAAGAAGAAGGGAATAAGCAAGAATACAATATTTCTCATAAATATTACATACAATACCACTTTCTGCCTCATAAGATATGTTGATCAAGTGATCATTTGTGGTCAAGTTTTCCAGTTACCTGAGATAATCTGAGTTGATCATCATTTGTAGCTTTCTTTTCATCCTTTCTATGTTGCCTGCATCTTTACTTTCTCTTAGTTCCCCTCTCAGGTCCTTTGCTTTCTTTCCGGTTTTCTTTGCAGATTTTTGTGATGCTACTCAGCGGTTTTCCACGCCCTTGAGCTCTCTCTCTCTCTCTCTCTCTCCAGGTCCTTTACAGTTCTTCCACAAAACCTCTTAGAAAAATATCGTCGTTTCCTGAATTGTATATTGTATAGGTTTCAGGTACCGAGGGTGAGAGTTGAACAACACACACACACACACACACACACACACACACACACACACACGTACCATTATTTCCACATATTTTCCTTGTATGAATAATAGCAATAAGAAAATAAAGGCTCCTCGGCTAGTGGGTAGAGGATCTCGTTTTTCTTGTGGTTCTGTTTATATTTTTTCACGAAACGACTTCCTGAGCCGAGGCTTCCTAGGCGGGGATATGGAAGAATCTTGTGTATTGAGCGAGGAAGTGTATTGTGTGTCTTGGTGAGGGGTATTTCCTCGTGTGGGTTAAAGTATATGTGTTTGGGTGTATGAATGTATAGTGTGTGTATAAATGTAGAATGTGGACATTGAATAGTGTATAATTGTATAGATAAGTAATGTGTAAATAGGTTTGAGTGTGTATGAATGTATAGATATGTAATGTGTAAATAGATTTGAGTGTGTATGAATGTATAGATATGTAATGTGTAAATAGGTTTGAGTGTGTATGAATGTATAGATATGTAATGTGTAAATAGGTTTGAGTGTGTATGAATGTATAGATATGTAATGTGTATATATGTTTGAGTGTGTATGAATGTATAGATATGTAATGTGTATGTATGTTTGAGTGTGTATGAATGTATAGATATGTAATGTGTATGTATGTTTATGACCAAGAGAGTTTATAGAAGCATTATCGTGTATATCCAGGATAAGAAAGCTGACTAATATGCATAATTCTGTAACAAGAGATAGGTTTATACCTTACATTTAAACAGGTGATGACTTATATGTAATAGCTCTCTCGCTTTTGTTGAGGTTTGCAGTGTGTGTTGGAAGCCTGTATGAGTTCAATTATCCTCAAGCCAGACAGGTTGATCCAGGGAGGCGATTCAGGTTTATTTATAGAGATACAGAATAAAAAAAATCCTATATGAAGTTTCTTTAAGGATTCTTTCTTTAAGGGCATTAGCCCACCCGGGCACGGGTCATTTTTAATGACCCACATCAAGGCCCGGGGGGCGAAAATATAATAAAACAATAATAATAATAATAATAATAATTATGCCAATGATGATGATAATGGTAATAATAATAATAATAGTAATAAAATTAATATAAATATATTTAATAAATAACAATTATAATAAAAGAAAATAATAATAATAATAATAATAAAATTAATAACAATATTTAAAAAAAAATTATAATAAAAGAAAATACACATACAGTAATAATAAAAGTCTATAAAAATTATAAATAATAATAATAATAATAATAATAATAATACCCCCTATAATAATAAAGAGCCATGAATAAATTCAAAAACAAAAAAATTAAAATATCAATAGTGAGAAATGATATATGTATGTTGTGTTGTTAATAGTAAGAGTAACAATTAAGACCCTGCAATTGTGTGTAAATGAGGCAGAAAGTCAGATCAGCAACCTGGGACTTGGTCACAATTTTCGTGATGCCATATGGCAGCAGGGTCTACCATTAGACAACACATTATGCTTCCAATATCTTCCCAGATGGTAGTACCTCCCTGTTTGTGAAATGGTTTAATCAAGAGTAAATAGATCTGTGGTAAAGTTGCAGGTAGGGTGTGAATAAAGCTTAGAATGGATCTTATAGGAAATAGAGTTCAGAATACCAAGTCTCTGGTAGACAAGGAGGTGAGGGTTTGGGTGGTTCAGTTTGGGACGGCCCGTGTGAGGGAACCAGTGACTCTTATAGTACAACACCTTGGCTGCCACACTGAGTAAGAATCACCAAAACCATTCCATGTGCAATACTCTCAGGTGACCTACAACCATGGTGACTCTTGTCTCAGTATATGTTGACTAGTACTACCTGAAGCCAGACTATATCAGAACATTACTAATGGCGACTTTGAAGTTGATTGGCTTATTATAATGATGACAATAATATTAAGGAACAATAACAAACGAAGAGAGAAATTAGGTATATAAATTATTTCTCTTTAATGTTTGGTTTATGACTTTATGGGTTGAATTTAAGACATAAAACACATTCCTCTCTGCATGGAATAGGTTTATTGCCTCTTACGTCGGTTTATGGCAGATTTATTTACTAATTTAGTGGTTGGCGGCAGCAGTCACGTGATATCACATCGTAATGTTTTAATACTGTTTGCCGTGTTAATACAGTTCGTCTTAAATCTGTTAGTACGCCAGTGATGTTTCCTTAGGGGAATATAATGATAAAAATGTTGTAAAACGGAATTAACTGGAAATACAGTAAGGATTACAACATAAGCGTGGTGTGTGTTTGGTCGCGTGTGTGGGGACCTGTTGATGAAGATCGAGGCAGAAGTTAAATGAGATTCTCACTTAAACTCTGAGTTACTCGAGAGTTCACGACTGCTGCCGAAATTGACCAAGTTAGGATGACCCGAGAGACCAAGGATTAGGGGGTAGGTCTGGTCAGCGTAACGGGGGAGGGAGGGGGGGGTGTCGGGGCTCAGGGACTTCTGGGGTCAAAGGGTAACTCGGGTCAAGGTGAGGCTTGGGTAGTTGTGGGAACGGCTGAGGTCATTATCTGAAATGAACCAGAGTGAACAAAGACGGCTTGAGAGAGAGGGTGAGAGAGAGACGTGGTCAAAGAAGTTATTAACCTAGAACGAGTATTTTTTTTTCTTTACCTCGGCTCTGTCCTTCAGCTCTCACCCTTAGCCCTCATCCTCACCCTTCACCCCTCCCTCTCAACTTTTATCCTCGGCCCTCTCCCTCACCCTAACTCTCACTCCTCCCTCTCAGCCCTCACCTCAGACCTTGGGACAGCTACCTGGGTCAGTAATAGATCTCAGGTAGGATCTGTGTGACGCACCTGGTAAGTCCCCCACCATCATGCTTATGGTTGCTGCTGTTACTGTTACTGCTGTTAATATTGTTACTGTTGCCGCTGTTACTGTGGTGTATTAATGGTCAGCATGCTCGTCTGGTAAGCGAGCGGAGCCGGGTTCCATCCCCGGGCAGGGTGAAATTATGGGCAAGTGTCTTTAAGCCATTTGCCTCTGTCTACCCAGCAGTAATTGGGAACCTGGATGTTAATCGATTTGCGGATCGTGTTCCAGGGTTATGGTGAGCCAGTGCAGTTGGCGAATTGTCCGGTCTTCTTGGACTATTCCTTGACACTGAATCATGCAGCTCGTTAACTCAGGGTGTGGTTGTTGTGTTGGCGACAGCTTCTACACCTTTAACATATTCACGCCTAGTTGGTCCTTGGGTCGGCCATCCTCGGTAACACGAAGAGCAACCATTATTATTTTAGTGTTGTTGATGCGGTTATTGATAGTTTTGTTGTTATTGTTGATGCTGGTGTTTGTGGTGATAACTGCTGCTGTTGGCTGTTGTGTCTATTCTTCTTTATCGTGGTATTTTATGAGGAACTGGACGAGTACACTGCCATATATATTATCATGACGGTTTTCTTGTTCTATATTGGTGATAAATGTCTTAAAATTAGTTTAAGTTAGGTTAGTTTAGTTTACTTTAGGTTAGGTTGACAGTCTTAATTGGTATGGATCTATAGGGATCT
>NW_024746594.1:0-32895 GCF_018991925.1 Homarus americanus | reverse complement strand
AAAAGCAGCTAGTTTCTCTCTTAATGCCACTTCTTTTGATCTAAACTCCGATGTTAAGGTGACTTCTATCTCTCTTACCTGTAGTTCTTTCAGTCTAACCTCCTGCTCCAACTTGGCCCGTTCCGACCTTTCTTCAGGCTCCAACTTGGCCTGCTGCTCCAACTTGGCCTGTTCCAACTCGAGTTCTTTCATTTTGATTTGGAACTCGAACCTAGCTCGTTCTAGTTCCAAGGCGTCTATTCGTTGTGTTTTTTCTTGAGGGCTCGCCAGACCTGAAGCAACTTCTGAGTGAGGAGGGGTGGTGGATAGTGGTTGAAGTTTCTTGGACATGGGCGTTAATCTGTCAACAGCGGATTCTTTTAAAACTTCATGTTGAACCAGCACTTCAATCACATGATTTTTTAACATTTCCTTAGTCAGTTGCTGTGAAAATGGGATATTATAATAGTTGGCTATTTCTTTCCATTCTTTCTTCAGGATATTAACACGTAATTTAGCTACGGAAGGATTTTCAATAAAATCCTGGAGATCAAAACCTGAGGTGGCCATTGTTAAGAAAAAATAGGATAAATTAACTAATGGTCAAAAGATAAGATAAGTGGATAACCTTAGAAAATATCACGGCAGTGGATAACCAGAAAGTTCCGGAAACTAACCAAGTTATACCTAGGGAAATTACACTTATGATTATTGTTCTTCTGAGAAGATCCTTAGATAAGGATAAGAGACTTGAAAGAGGTAGGGCGTATTACGGCATTAATATAAAGATCCGGATTAACAACCCTGATATACTTGAATGAGGTAGGGCGTATTACGGCATTAATATAAAGATCCGGATTAACAACCCTGATAAATGGTATGATTGACCCTGAATGAGATAATGAGAAGAACAATAATTGAGGCTTTATAATTATGGGGTCCTGGTAGAGCGTGGCGTCCCAAGATATCACTTCACCGTAAACTAGTGACTATGGAACAACCTACTCTGGAGTGAGGGTACGGCATTAAACAGATCCGGATTCTTCCCAACACTCGATAAGACTTACTACACAACTGCCACGTGTAATAACAGGTAAGCCTTATGACACTTGGAAACTAATATCCTACGTCTGTCACTCTTACTATACGATAATACCAATATATGCACACACATATGAAGGAAACTTTAAACTACCGTAAAGCAATTGTGAACAGAAGTGACTGGGAGGAATAATTAACACTGAGTAACAAGGGAGGAAGGAATATGGTACTTAAGGTCGAGTCCTGTCACGGTCGCCATTTGTTACGAGTTGGGGATTTAGAATATAGTTATACGTCTACCCAGATCCCAACAGGTAACAACAATAAAAAAAACAAAGACAATCGGACTATAAAAGGGTAGACAAAGGATGCGAGTTTTCGTTGTATATAATAGAGTACCATAAATCCCTTAACAAAATATTCAGCTTATAAATTACCCTTAACCAAACTTAACCTAAACATTAACAGTATATACATATTAATACAACATAAACAATTTTGAAGCAAGTGGACGTGGGGGAGGTAATACAAGATACATGTACTTAAGTGAGGAGCTGAGATGGCTGACGAGTAAGGCTGAGTATTGTAGAAGACGGTAGGTAGTCACTGCACGTAGGTTTAGAGGATAGATGATCCTGTGGTCACTTCCCAGAGCCAAGTGCCTCTCCTCGAATTGGAGCTGACAAAGAAGACTTTGAGGAGGTGACGCAACCCAGGATATGGAGAAGGGAAACCTCGGAGTGGTAACTAAGACGAGTCATACACGTGTCTCGTCCCTAGATGGCGTTGCTCGTGGTGGTGGGTAGGTAGATCAGGACAATAGATGGCGTGGTTCGTAGTGCGGGGTGGAGGGGTTCGTAACACAGTGGATGGCTCCGTCTTCCCTTGAGGGGAACGACATACCTATTCCGTTCTCCCTCGATGGGTACACTACTCAGAGAGTAGCACTCCCAAACTTACATCGAACGGAAGGTAGGTGGCCCCCTTTCTCTCTCTTCACGCTTATAGATAGCGGAAGACATGGTGATTTACACATCAGGAATTGCAGCTCGTGTGAGTATGAAAACGACATGTAAGTCTACGTACCAAGGCGTCGGTGTTTTGTGAAACTAGAAAAACAAACACCCTACAGTGACGCGTTACAAACAATATCCGAGTGTTAAGAATATCCCGTATTGAGACGATAATTAGTGAGTGTTTCTCATTCTGTCGCCCAAAGATGGTGCAGAATTATTCCCAATAACCGCAATTGAGTTATTGTTGACGTGAAATCCCTGTTAACGACAAGTGAGAGCGGTCAGGAAAGCGTTTGCCAGCACCTGACCATTCTGTGGAAGGTATTCCCCTGTCGTAAAGTAGATTCACC
Organism: Homarus americanus; assembly: GCF_018991925.1. NCBI lineage: Eukaryota > Metazoa > Arthropoda > Malacostraca > Decapoda > Nephropidae > Homarus > Homarus americanus. Next base: position 30,509 of record NW_024746594.1, on the reverse strand, counting down.
CGGCGTTCGTCATGCAGCACGCCGGGACTCACAGTGGGAGGGAAGAGTGCGTTACCCACCCACCACCCACCACCCTCCACCTAGAACCATCTGTGGATCGCGTTTTCCATACAGACGCCCTAACTCCTGTATTAGGTATTTAAAGAGTAAAATACTTTACACACAGTGAGACTCTACAACTTCTCAAGTGATTGTTGCAACTAACAGTCATCTCACCATATACACAGTTGGTAAAGGTAGAGAAATTATGTTCTCCCCATGACTGTGGCATACTGGTTTAGAAGAAGAAGATATATATATAAATCGTAAGTGTAAATATGAAATAGCATTCAAAGATATTGTTATATGTGTTACATTTACTACCGCCTGTTAAGATATTGAAAGTATAATGTGTTGTCTAATGGTAGACCCTGCTGCTATTTGGCATCACGAAAATTGTGACCAAGTCCCAGGTTGCTGATCTGACTTTCTGCCTCATTTACACAGAATTGCAACACAACATATATATTGTTTTCACTCTTGATTTTCTTTTTCAATTTCTGTGTGTGTGTATGTATGTATGTATGTATGTATGTATGTATGTATGTATGTATGTATGTATGTATGTATGTATGTATGTATGTATGTGTGTGTGTGTGTGTGTGTGTGTGTGTGTGGACCTCGTCACACATGACAGCCTTTACATCAGACCTGTGTGGTCTGTCATCTCTCCACCTCGACCCTCCACATAAAACCTTCACTGGACGAAAAGTTTATAATTTTTAGCCCCTCTCCTCAGAGTTATGAGTTAGTGTTAAAATGTATTATAATTGACCTTCCTTCAGTTTCGTTTATCGTTGTGTGCTTAAGAAAATACCTAATGTTGTATGGAAACAGTTCCCGTAGTTTGATATATACGTTATGTCAAGGTGTTCGGTACATCAAGGTCACTCAGGTCAGGACTTATGGCTTCAGCTGAGGAGTGGGATGCACGTAAACGTCGGGGAATAAAATGGTCTTGTGGTTGAGGTGTGTTTCTTCGTCCGTTACTGAGGTGACCCTATGCACTTGTGTGTGGAGGAGGGGGGAGGGAGGAATTGGTTTTAATTTCGCTAATATTTTTGTTGTTACTTCTTGCCACAGTATTATCGGATATATACGAGAATGATAATAAGTGGCTGTATGAGAATACTTTGTCAGTAATGTACGCTTTCCTAGTATTACAGTATGTTATCTGCCAACCTTCATCTACGAAAAATATAAATGTTTTAACCCAGTTATGTGTATCTGAAGGTTTACTAGTGGACATAATCGTTCTTTGAGTAATAACATAATCACACACCCGAGCGTGAATTTTAGAACGAACTATTTACTTTTGACATATCAATACTATACTATTGCTCCGAAACTATTAATAATTTCTAAGTATACAGGCGCGTATTAGTTAAAATATACAGATTAAAGTAATGACTTCAGTTAATAAGGACATACACGATATATTACTTTTATAATTAAGTGATATTCTGGTAACCAAACCCACTATAAATGACAGAAACATACATGAACATATATTCTTATTTATTATAAGTTTTTGTTAACATACTGTTTTTTATGAACCTTTCCAAGTACACCTAAAAGATATCTCATGAACACGGAAATATTGTGCCTACTTTTTAACACTAATTGATGACGTCAGGCAGCTATCAGGGCTACCAACATATCGGAAAAAATCAGTAGTATTATATGAAAACATTATTGTTATTAGTATTGATATAAACGCTATTAGGGTCTCCTCCAGGTTATCTGTATATAAGCCTACTAGGTTAGGGTTGCCATATCTGAACACTTTGGCGCTATGTAACCTTGAAGCAGTCGTGACAATTAATTTTGCATTTTTGCATAACATTAATATATATATATATATATATATATATATATATATATATATATATATATATATATATATATATATATATATATATATATATATATATATCTCTCTCTCTCTCTCTCTCTCTCTCTCTCTCTCTCTCTATATATATATATATATATATATATATATATATATATATATATATATATATATATATATATATATATACACCAGTATCGGTGTACTGTATTGCATTATGTTTTTAATGTAAGCTATTACCTTTGCTTAAGGCTGAATATCTTCATTCCCTTAGCTGCAGTCTTCTTCCCCCACTGTGTGTGTGACCTGATGTGCCTATGCACATCAATATTATGGTTGAAAATTGCTTAAATGCAGGACAAGGAAAACAAAGGCTACAGTGTAAAAAAGCCATAAGAAAAATATGGTATACTTTCAACATTTCATTTATGGTTAATAGCGCTAAATACAAAAACAAATTTCATAATGCGTGTGGCAGAAGAACAAGGAAAAGCAGTAAATGGCACTACATGCTACCCAAAAATTGCTAGCAGCTAAGTTGACAACACCGTACAGGCGTACACGTGGCTTATCAGCTGACGAAAACTGAACGAGATCTCTACGGTTTCCACCTCCCCTCTCTCTCTCTCTCTCTCTCTCTCTCTCTCTCTCTCTCTCTCTCTCGTCATTACAGTTTCATGGGTTTTTTTCCGTGGAGAAAATGATGGAAGCTGAAATTCCGGACTTTTAAAGAATTTTAAAAATTACTTCCGGACGAAGATTTCGAGACCTAAATAGAGGACATGTCCGGGAAAATACGGACGTATGGCAACCCTATACTAGGTATCATGCATTCTGACGTAGTTGTAGTACGTCTCACGCATCTGACGTAGTTGTAGTGCGTCTCGTGTATTTTCACTTAATTGTAGTGCGTCTCATGTATTCTGACGTAGTTGTAGTGTGTCTCATGCATTAGGACGTAGTTGTAGTGTGTCCCATGCGTCTGACGTAGTTGTAGTGTGCCTCATGCATCCTGACGTAGTTGTAGTGTGTCTCATGCATTAGGACGTAGTTGTAGTGCGTCTCATGTATTCTGACGTAGTTGTAGTGCATCTCATGCATCTGACGTAGTTGTAGTGCGCCTCATGTATTCTGACGTAGTTGTAGTGCGTCTCATGTATTCTGACGTAGTTGTAGTGTGCCTCATGCATCCTGACGTAGTTGTAGTGTGTCTCATGCATTAGGACGTAGTTGTAGTGCGTCTTATGTATTCTGACATAGTTGTAGTGTGCCTCATGCATTAGGACGTAGTTGTAGTGTGTATCATGCATCCTGACGTAGTTGTAGTGTGACTCATGCATTAGAACGTAGTTGTAGTGTGTATCATGCATTAGAACGTAGTTGTAGTGTGCCTCATGCATTCTGACGTAGTTGTAGTGCGTCTCATGCATCCTGACGTAGTTGTAGTGTGACTCATGCATTAGGACGTAGTTGTAGTGTGCCTCATGCATTAGGACGTAGTTGTAGTGTGTATCATGCATCCTGACGTAGTTGTAGTGTGACTCATGCATTAGGACGTAGTTGTAGTGTGCCTCATGCATTCTGACGTAGTTGTAGTGCGTCTCATGCATCCTGACGTAGTTGTAGTGTGTCTTATGCATTAGGACGTAGTTGTAGTGTGCCTCATGCATTCTGACGTAGTTGTAGTGTGTCTCATGTATTCTGACGTAGTTGTAGTGTGTATCATGCATCCTGACGTAGTTGTAGTGTGCCTCATGCATTCTGACGTAGTTGTAGTGTTTCTCCTGCATTCTAAAGTAGTTGTAGTGTGTCATGCATCTGACGTAGTTGTAGTGCATCTAAAACACCCCTGACGTGGTTGTAGTGCGTTGTATATACCTTCTGACGTAGTTGTAGTGTGCCTCATGCATTAGGACGTAGTTGTAGTGTGCCTCATGCATTAGGACGTAGTTGTAGTGTGTATCATGCATCCTGACGTAGTTGTAGTGTGCTTCATGCATTAGGACGTAGTTGTAGTGTGTATCATGCATCCTGACGTAGTTGTAGTGTGCCTCATGCATCTGACGTAGCTGTAGTGCATCTAAAAGACTAAAACACTCTTGAGGTAGATGTAGTGCGTTATTTACATTCTGACGTAGCTGTAGTGCGTCTTATACACTCTTGACGTAGTTATAGTGCATCTAAAACACTCATGTCGTGGTTTGATGTGCGTTATATACATTCTGATGTAGTTGTAGTGTATCTAAAACACTCTTGACGTAAATGTAGTGCGTTACAGTATATACATTCTGACGTGGTTGTAGTGCGGTATGTTGGTGAGGGGTGGTTTGTGGGGGGTGTTGGTGAGGGGTTTGTGGGGGTGATGGTTAGGAGTGTTGGTGGGGGTGTTGGTGAGGGAAGGTTGTGGGGGTGATGGTGAGGGAAGGTTGTGGGGGTGAAGGTGAGGGGTGGTTTGTGGGGGTGTTGGTGAGGGATGGTTTGTGGGGGTGTTGGTAAGGGATAGTTGGTGTAGTGTTGGTGAGGATGTCTACCATTTTCGTTCGATAATGACTGGTGTACTGTATATGTTAACCTTACAGACCGTGTACTAACCTAGAGATGCGAACTAAAACACCGTTATAGTTGTTGAAACAGTAATAATACCATAACCTCAAGAACAACAACAACCTACGGCGCCTTACTTGATCGGGTTGTGTTGTAGTTGTGGATCCTCGTGTGATGTAGTACTAAAGGAAGCAATAAAAGCAGTATCTATCCCTCTGATGTACAGTTGCCAGCAAAAGTCCTCCCACAGCCCTGCTACACAGGGCTGTGGTAGGACTTTTTTCTGGCAACTGTACTTAGAATCATAATCAGATGAGATTTGACAAAGTAGTCATTTAGTATCACTCCGAGGGTACAGCCAGCCTGGTATGTTATCAGCGTGGAGCGTCACAACAGTCTTGCTCTAATGATGTGATGTAATCAGCGTCCAGGTAAGGCCGGGGTAAGACTGGTAGGGGTGTTCCTTGTTGTAAATTGTCCACCGCGTCCCCCCTCACCCTCCTCTACCCTCGTGCCTGCTCCCGTTCATCTGATGGTATTGATAGCGTCAGGTTTTATTACGGGAGAGTATTTTGAGGGGTGGGGCGCCCCATCCTCCCAGCCCTATCCCACCTCGCCCTGCCCCGCCCAAACCCAGCCCCGCCACCATACCCCTCGACCACAGACTGCCTACCTCCACACCTCGCCTTAGTTATCGTTAAGAAATGCATTAAAATATCTTCTTTCAGATTGAATTTTCAAAATCAGTCTGGTATTTCGGTATTGTTTTGTAGATTGAAGTTTTACGGTGGTGGAGTACCTTGCCAGGCAGCCTGAGGGTCGTGGCCACCCGTCACCGTTTTACACGTCAGCTAATATATTATTCAACAAAACACAATGACACATTTCATCTGCATCCACTATTTTTGTTGGTTTTCATATTTTGAATGGCATCTTTGATTAGTTCCTCGATATATCGACAGAAGTCCATAAACTTTCGTTCACACATGTGTGACAACATACTGAATCCGCATCTGATATCACATCAGATCAATGGAAGTTCTCCAAAAATGAATTATTTATGATCTATCATTATGACCAAAATATGTTGACAATTTTACCGGGTAACTGTCTTTAATTTTTTGCTTTATATCTTCAAGATTTCAGAATATTATTTGGAAAACGATCATAGGTTTGAGGGAGACAGTAGCACACTTTTCACATTTCTTTTGTGGCCATCTTTGTCCGGGGGACAATCGTCGCGCGGCCGCTACGCACCGCCACATTGAAATTTTTAACCCCAGTGTTGCCGCATTCACGGTTTTGTACCATTTTTAGTTTCGTATTTTTCCTAAAATCAGAAAAATATCAAAGCTATCGGTATGTTAAAATGACCTTTCCCTCTCCGGACAATATGGACCAAATTCATATCCCCTTTCCTGATAGCCTCTCGACATGGAACACAGTCGCATACTTTCACCGGTCCCGATGAGATATTTGCCAGAGTATTAAAGGAATGTAAGGAAGAGCTTGTATGCCCTTAGCAAAGTTGTTTAACATGTCCTTAAAACAGGTGTAGTACCAGAATCCTGGAGGATAGCGAATGTAATACCGATTTTCAAGAAGGGAGATAGATCACTATCCTCTAACTACCGCCCAATCAGTCTAACATCAATAGTAGGCAAATTACTGGAAGCAATCATTTCAAACTATTCGAAATCACCTGGAGAAGCACCGATTGATCAATGATTCCCAGCATGGCTTCACAAGCGGGCGTTCTTGTCTAACTAATCTATTAACATTCTTTTCATCAGTTTTCGAATCGGTGGACGAGGGGCACAAGTATGATGTGGTATATCTCGACTTTAGCAAAGCCTTCGACAGAGTCCCCCACGAAAGACTAATTAGAAAGGTAGAAGCACATGGCATCAACGGTAATATCCTTAAATGGATTAGGGCGTGGTTACAGGACAGGAAACAGCGAGTGAGCATTAACGGCACTAAATCCCATTGGAGCAACGTCACTAGTGGAGTTCCCCAAGGCTCAGTACTTGGACCATTATTATTTATTATATACATAAACGACATAGATATCGGCATAGACAGCAACATAAGTAAATTTGCTGATGACACCAAAATAGGCTGTATAATTAAATCTGATGAGGACTCCACAAAACTATAGGAAGATCTAAACAAATTTTTCGACTGGTCTGAAAAATGGCAGATGAAATTCAACGTGGACAAACGTAAAGTACTCAGTATAGGAGATGTAAACAGGGAAACCAGTTACCAGATGAACAACGATGCCATTGAGAAATCCGACTGCGAAAGAGATTTAGGAGTAATGATAAGTAGGAACCTTAAGCCAAGTAAACAATGTATATTTGCGCGAAACAAGGCTAATAAAGTACTTGGGTTCATACAAAGGCGTGTTAGTTACAAGACTAGCGAGGTCATCCTAAAACTATATCTTGCGCTTGTGAGACCTCACTTGGATTAAGCAGTTCAATTCTGGTCACCTTATTACAGAATGGATATAGAATCCTTGGAAAGAATTCAGAGGAGAATGACAAGGCTAATCCCGGGCATTAGGAACCTTGAGTACAGAGACAGGTTAAAGCATCTTAATTTGCACTCCCTCGAGAGACGTAGAGTGAGAGGCGATATGATAGAGGTGTATAAATGGAAGTCAGGGCTGAACAAAGGGGACATTACAAAGGAACTCAAACTATCCAACCAAGAGCGAACTCGTAACAATGGTTTTAAATTAGACAAATTTAGATTTAGGCGCGAAATACGTAAACACTGGTTTGGTAACAGAGTAGTGGATGAATGGAACAAGTTACCAGATATCATCATTAACTCGAATACGCTGGATAGCTTCAAACATAGGTTGGATGCTCATATGAGCAGTAGGGGTTGGGTGTAAATGGGACTGCCCAGTATGGGCCAATAGGCCCGCTGGAGTTTCCTCCATTCTTATGTTCTTATGAGACTGTCCCCTATGTGCGAGAGGACAGAGTCGAAATTCCCTTTTCTTTTGGGGGTATAACGGTCGATCCGCGGCCTTTCCCGATTCACTAGTTTTTACTAATGCAATAGGAGGCAGAGGACCCGAAAACCCGGACTAAAACGAAATGGGGAAAACTCACTCGCTCCTCAACCCCGCTGTAACAAACTCTTAATGTGTTGTGCAGGTCGAGGTGAGGTGGTGCGATGTGTACCAAGAGTGACGGTCACCGGGCAGGACATAGGGCGCTCTGGTGCCTGGTCACGACGCTCACCACGCCACCGCCATCACACCGAGGTTCCGGGAACTGATTCATTCATATCGATTGTTAAGTACAGTGACGCTGCCAGTTACGAAATGTCCACGTCTTCGCCCGACCACAGCTTGGTCATGTCTACAGCTTGGCCATATTTACAGTTTCATGTCTACAGCTTGACCATGATTACAGCGTCATGTCTACAGCTCGGCTATATCTACAGCTTGGCCATATCTACAGCTTGGCCATATCTACAGCTTGGCCATATCTACACAGCTTAGCCATGTTCACAGCGTCATGTCTACAGCTTGGCCATGTCCACAACCTGACCACATCTACAGCTTGGGCAAGTCCACAACCTTTCCACGTCCACAACACGGCCATATCATAGCTTGGCCATATCATAGCTTGGCCATATCATAGCTTGGCCATATCATAGCTTGGCCATATCATAGCTTGGCCATATCCACAGCTTGGCCAAGTCCGTAGCTTGGTCGAGTCCATAGCTTGGTCGAGTCCACGCAGTTAGGCCGAGTTCATAGCTTGGTTGAGTCCACAGCTTGGCCGAGTTCATAGTTTGGTCAAATCCATAGCTTGGTTGAGTCCATAGCTTGAGTGAGTCCAAAGCTTGGCCATGTCTATAGCTTGGTCATGTCTAGAGCTTGGCCATATCCACAACCTAACCAAGTCAACAACTTAGCTATGTGTACAGCTTGGCCATGTCCACAACCTGACCAACTCCATAGTTTAGTCATGTCCACAACTTAGCCATATCTACAGCCTGGTCATATCTATAATCTGGCCATGTACAACAACCTGACCACATTTGCAGCTTGGCCATGTCGCCAATTAAGTCTGGCCATATGAAGAGACTGGCTGTGACTTCAGGCTGACAATGATCACATAATAATGGCTTCACTTTAGCTTCAGATGTACATATATATTAGCCTTATTTATAGCTGCAACTTTTTTATAGCTTCGCCTTATCTATAGGTACACTTTATAGCTTCACCGTAATAATAGTTTCATCGTATTTATAGCCTCACCGTATTTATAGCCTCACCGTATTAATAGTTTCTGCATATTTAAAGCTTCACCGAATTTATAGCTTCACCGTATTTATAGGTTCACCATATTTATAGCTTCACATTATTAATAGCTTCACCATATTTATAGCTTCACTGTATTCATAGCTACCTTATTTATAGCTTCACTGTATTTATAGTTTCACCTTATTTATAGCTTCACCGTATTTATAGGTTCACCTTATTTATAGCTCCACCATATTTATAGTTTCACCTTATTTATAGCTTCACTGTATTCATAGCTACCTTATTCATAGCTTCACCGTATTCATAGCTACCTTATTTATAGCTTCACTGTATTTATAGCTTCACCTTATTTACATCTTATACAGTAAATATCGCGTCGTTGTACCGATGTTGTGTCGTATTTACACATTTACACGTATGTGTGCGTATAGATTTATTCGTTTTGTTTATCATAGATTGCAATCATAACTAATTTTATGGTCCTTTCGTTCCCTCTCTATAGATTTTCATAATTTTGTTTGGTCTTTATTATTATTATTATTGTTTTTATCTTTTTTTTTGGGGGGGGGGTGTCATTCTCTCTCTCTCTCTCTCTCTCATCCAGATATGTATATTTGACTGAAATACTTTTAATCTCTTCATGAACTTTTATTACAATACTGTAATTATAACTTGAACATCGTATTAGAGGTTTACATTATAAAGTGACTTATCAGAAGGAGAGAAATGACTGCACTGGACAATCCCTCCAGTGACGTCTTCAGATTCCTAGTTAAATCTCATACATTGTCTTCTCTTAAGGGAACTTCCAGTATGTATACAGACAGGGTCAAAAGTTCGTTCCATCCCATTATAAAGCAGCATAGACCCCAAATAAGACAAAACAGTCAGTTCGGAGACTTATTCTCGCGCGACATTCGAGCAAAGACTACGCTCCTGCTCGGTTGGGTGGCGGGCACTGGTAAACACAGCTGTGAGAGCTAGCTCCCAAATTTGGGATGTTTTCGAGCCTATTACATTATCTGAAGGATATATAGACTTACCTACTTGTGTATAAGGACCTGAGGATAAAATAAGTATCGTCAAGCAACTTTGGTGTTAGGAACTTACTGTTTACCACACGAAAATAACTGCTCGGGGTCCCATCACTCCTGGCTGGGTGTTGTGGGATGTCAACATTGCCCCATGGAAAGTGAATTATCGCTTAAGAACTCTACATGGAAGAGTAAAGAAAAGATAGTATTGGACGAAGTTCTTGAGTTGAGTAGTGATGAGTCTAATACGAGTGATGAAGCACAAGGGAAGTTCGAAAGTGAGAAAATACAGCTACAACAAGAGGTAGTGAAAAAGAAAGAAATTTCTAAAAGGATGAGGGAGACAAGTTGGCAAGAGGACAGTGAAAGCGGAGAAGTGAGAGAGGAGAAGAGACAAAAAAAATCTAGGACAAAAAACGTGTGTGGGTGGTAATAATAATGGAAATAACAGAAAGGAGATAGTGGAGAATGGATCAAGAACAGAGCAAAGTATGGAATTTGAAGGAAGTAGACAAGAACACACACAAGGTAATGTTGGTCGTGTCAGGAAGAGATTAATTTTTCCACAGTCTTGCCCGATGACCTTCCTTGAAAAATTAAAATGGGCAATACAACTAGGACGGGAACATCGCAAATTTGAGCCTCTTTTTGAAAGAAGGCACACACAAGCCTTATCTTACAGTGGGGACCATGGAGGCTGTGGAAATGTTGACAACTGTTGGGTACAAGGGATTACTGATGGTTTTGCCGGAGGAGAGCGACATACTACTTACAAAGGTTATAATCTTCAGGTACCCTGTAATACTAGATCCAGAATACTTATTGGATGACGAAAGATTTGTTTGGGTCAAGAGGCATTTAATAAGGGGAGAAGAGAGAAGCCAGGTTATTGCTCTAATGAGAGGAAAGGTTCCAGAGAAAGTGTTCATCACAGGAGCAGGGTATAGGAAGGTGGCACTATATGTGGAGGGACCAATAATGTGTCTCAAGTGTTGCAGATGGGGACATAAGGCCTGGAGCTGTCAACTGGACCCACGTTGTAGATTCTGTGGGAAGAAGCACGAAACTAGTAACTGTAAGGACAAGATCAATGTAGGAGAGAAAGTGAAGCCTTGTTGTTGTAATTGTGGTAAAACTCACAATGCTAGTTTAATTGCATGCGAGATGAGGCCACGTATGAGAAGTGACCAACAAAGGAATTATTCAGAGAACACTGAAGAAGTACGCTGTGGTCTGACAGTGACAAGACAGCAGGAGAACACACAGACAGTGGAGACAGTGATCCCTGAGAATGCCTGGCATGAAGATTCAAGAAGGATACGGACTGCGCTTGCGGCCGGAAGAGTTGTTGATGCCAGGAACAAACAGAGTAATAAACAAGTAGCAAGTGAGAGTAGTGGTGCAGCCCTCCAGGTTAGTGATAAAACTGTGCAAGAAATTCTGGGAGAAGAGGTGCGTAAGATGTTTCAGCTTTTGCAAAAGTTAGGTCAGAAAATAGACGTGATAGAGAAAAGAATTGATACAGTTATAAATAAAGAAAGGGAAAACAAAGCTGTGATTTTGTAGAATTAGAAGGGAAAGAGGAAGGTGAAGAGCTCAAGCTTTTGGAAAATTCAGTGCTTAAAATAAGTATTAAGGGGAAGGAGAGGAAAATACAGGATTGTGTAGTGCAGGGAACAACAACTGAAAGTTTTAAAAATGTGTTGGTAAAGTGTAAAGATGCTGATAAAGAAAAACTTTTGAGGAAATGGGAATCTGTGCAGGAGGATTGGGCCTTCTTAAAGAATCTGATTGGAAAGGATTTAAAATGTGTAAATATTAATCATGGATCTAGCTAGCCTTAAGATGATGTCCTGGAATGTTAATGGTCTACGAAATAGAGTGACAGATGTACACTACTTTACCCTTAAAAATAATATTGACATAATTACCCTTCAAGAAACTGGGGACAGGAAAGGCGACCTGCTTAAACTGTCTGGATATAAGGGATTTCATCTCTATTCGGGTGAAGGTATAAGAGGGGTCTCAACATACATTAAGAATTCCATACCAGCAGAACTAGTTGGAAGCCCGAGTAGAGTACAAGGAATAGAAAGTGTCTGTATAAAGTTATATTTGAAGGAAGGAGAATTGAACATAGCAAATTTGTATATTTCTGGAGGCTGTTTTGACCTCAACTTCTTACCAGATTGCATGTTTTTGGACTCAACTTTGGCTGTAGGAGATTTTAATGCTCGACATCCAAGACTCGAAACAATGGGGAGAATTATTTGTAATGGTATAAAATTTTGGCAATTTTTACAAGATCACCCAGATGCTTACTTGTTAGGAAATCAGGAAGTGACTCATATTAAAGGAGGAAGGTTAGACTATGCTTGCATGATAAGCAGTCAGGGAGTCCAGGGAGAATGTGAGATAATAAGGGAGCTAGTCAGTGCCCATTTTGTTGTGTATGTTCAATTACCATTAGGGAAGAGACAGGTGAGATATAGGAGGAAGAGATTGAAACTAAACAAGGATGACACAGAAGTGTTTACCCAAAATATAGAGAAATGATACAGAAATTATACACCAGTCTGTATGGATAGCTTTTATTATGACTTAGTTGGGGAGATAGAAAGATATTTAACTAAGTCAACACAGAAAAAGATAAATGATAAGACACATGGGGCTAGGAAACACTGCTATACCAATGACAAAATGTTGAAGGGATGGACACAAATGTTAAGGGCAGCACATAAAGATTGGGTACAGAATGGTAGAAGAGAAGAAGATAGGGAAATCTTCATGGATATAGCCAAAATATGTGGGCAGGCTAGGAAGGAGGCAAGGGAGAAATATTGGCAAGACTTTGCACAGCACATTGGGGAGAGTAAAAATCTCAAAGAAATATGGCAGGATATTAACAAAATTAGAGAAAAAAGGAGTAATTTTATTCGTCATCCTCATCCAGAGGAAGAAGCTAATAAACTGGTTGCCAAATGGGCTAAAGCAGCTAGTGTTGCCTCCCTGCCTAACAGGACAATAGAAGCATTAGATGAGTGGCAAAATGAAAGAAGAAGATTTATTTCATCAGCTCTAAATACTTGTGATGTAACATGTGTAGATATTACTCAAGATGAGTTATTAAATGCTGTTAAAAAAGGAAAATCTACAGCACCAGGCGAAGATGGTGTGACTTATGAAATTTTGAACTGCTTAGTTGGTATGGAAAATAGTCCATTATTAGATTTATTCAACATGAGCTATACAGAGGGTAGATTACCAACAGAATGGAAGAAAGCGATAGTTATTCCTGTCCCTAAGGCAACTGGTGGATACAGGCCGGTGTCTTTAACATCTTGTTTTTCTAAGTTGATGGAGAGAGTATTTTTCAATAGGCTTGTATATATTGTGGGGGAAAATCTATCTTGTAATTTATTTGGTTTTTTGGAAGGGAAATGTACTTAAGACTGTGTTATAAAATGTTTATCAAATGATGCAGACAGATGTAGAGTTTTTGTGGATTTACAAGGAGCATTTGATAAAGCTCACAGTGAAGTAGTTATGAATGAGCTGGCTGCTCTAGGGGTATCAGGAAAGTTGTTACACTGGATAGGTGACTACTTGCATGGAAGGAGAATCTGTGTATGGTATCAGGGGTGTTTGTCTGAGGAAAGAGCACTTGAACTAGGCACTCCCCAAGGGGGAGTATTGAGTCCAATGTTATTTAATGTGTTAATGAACAAGATAGCCTCACACAAATATCCCAAAGGAGTTGTAACCATCATTTATGCAGATGACATCTTATTTCAAGGAAACTCTGTACAAAATTTGCAGATTGCATTAAATAATTTTAGTGTTCTTTCTCAAAAGATGGGTTTAGTTATCAATGAAGAAAAACCAAGTGTGAATGTAAAGGAAGAGGAACTGAATCCGCTTTTATAAATGGAAAAATTGTTGAGAAAGTGTCAAAGTATAAATATTTAGGAATGTATATTGGCTTTACTAGTGAAAATAAAGAGGCAGAAATATATCATGTCCTCACTCAATGTAGAGCAAGATTACAGCCCTTGAAGGCTCTAGCATGTTGTGGTAAAGGTGCTGGGGTACCCATACTGAGAATGATGTATATTTCTACCATCAGATCACTTATAGACTATGCAGCACCTGTCCTCTCTTGTACTGGTGAAGGAAGGTTACGGAAGCTTGAGGTCATGCAAAATGAAACAATGAGAATAATTTTAGGGTGTCAAAAGAATGCAATGATTGAGATAATGAAAATGGAACTAGGGTTACAGAGCATTTCACAGAGGGTCAATGAAATTAATACAGTTGCAGCAGTTCGATTAATGAGAGGGAACAGTGGGGGTAAATTTGTACAAGATATAAATGATGGTTTAAAAGATAAAAGGACCTTCTGCAGGCAAGGCAAGAGAGGATACATGAATGGATTAGTAAATATTATTAAAAAATGTAATCTGGCAGACTGGTGTACAGCTGTTCAGAAGAGTTGTAAGAATCCAGCCTGGGAAGAACGAGAAGTAGAGCTAGACAGAGTGCCTCTCACAATGAAGAAATCATTACATGAACCAGGACAGTTAAGGGCTTTATATGGGAATAAGATTAGTAATTTGCCAAAAATAAACACATTGCATGTATATTGTGACGGTTCAGTCATGTCAAATGGCAGGTCAGGGTGTGGGATCCTTATAAGACAGTACACAGAACATGGAAATGATGACATCAAAATTGAACTTCGGTTGAGCAGTTTTATATCTTCAACACAAGCTGAGTTATATGCAATGTTAGTAGGATTGGAAAATGTTGTAAATATGTATAAAGATGCATATTTTTTTGTTGATAGTAGGGCAGCTTTGGATTCTTTGAACAGTGGGAGTCCAGTCTTTGAACACATTATTGGTTCATGTAGAAAATTAGTAAATACAACAAGGAAAAATGGCCATAATGTTCAATTTGTATGGGTCCCTTCACATGTAGGCATTGGTCTTAATGAAGAAGTAGATATAATAGCAAAAAGAGCCACGGTAAAGGCCGAGATCGACATAATATGTACTAAAACCTTGAAACAATTAAGGAGCAAATTACGGAAAATACAATCAATAGAAGACAATTTCAAAAGGAATGAAATACACGAGAAAAGTGAAACAATGAAACATTACCATCATGTTCTCATGAACACAAAATTTACATATGGGAAAAATAGGAGTAGGTGGAAAGATTCAGTGTATATGAGGTTAAGATTAGGATATAAATATTATTGGGAACTTGGAGCTGAGAGAAGTGAACAGGATAAAGAATGTAGAGTTTGTAGAACACCCAGATCCCATACCCTGCCACATTATATACTGGAATGCCCATTGCTTAGTGTATATAGAAATGTCCATATAAATAATGTCCCCATGCAAATAGAGTGGATGTTTAAAAATAGGAAAATTGATGAAATATTAAAGAAATATAGAAATTTTGCATCTAGAATATAACTATGTACTATAACTGATTATATGAAATATTAGGAATTTATGTGAGTCCTGAGAGGGACATTCCTGGACTGGGGTGGAGATGACTTATGTCACTTCATCCCTTTGAGATGTATTCATGTTTTTTGTATCTCAATAAACGTATCAATCAATCAATCATTCTCACGACTCGGTGTCACCACAGGAGCGAACTTTTATCCATGACTGTATTTTATTTATTTTTATTTTTTGAGAATAAAATCTTGACGTACTATTTGCTTGTTTTAGCATTTATTTATTTATTTATTTATTTATTTATTTTGGGGTGGGGTGTGGGGGGGTGTATGAAGGTTTGTCATTAATTCTGGACTTAAACCTTATGATGGGAGTGCTTAAGAAAAGTATGTTGCCTCAGTAGTTTTTTTTTCTTTTGATAATTGCAGAATGTAAACACCATCATTTGAGAGCCGCTTCAGCGCTTAATGCATTGAGTGACGTCATCAGCCACTCGAGTTTGTCAGAAATTTAACCCCTTGAGTACGATGACTTAACCCTTTGAGTACGATCACTTAACCCTTTGAGTATGATCACTTAACCCCTGAGTACTATAACTTGACCTCTTCAATACACTGACTTAAATCAGCTACGACCTATTGCAATCACCCCAATACCCAGCCTAATCTGTGAAAGTTTTGTGTTCGACTGGGCTTAAGCTGATATTGCAGGAGTCGTAAACCCTCAGCAATTTGGCAATATGAAAACTTCCTCCACCACTCACTGTCTTGTCAGCTTTCTCGATTACATATACCGCCATCTCGAGAAACGAAAAACGTCTGTAGCTGTCGCCTTCATTGATTTCACTAAAGCGTTCGACCTAGTCGACCACAATATAATCATCAACAAAACCATTGACCTCGGTCTTCGGAGAAGTCTTATACCATGGCTTACAGACTTCCTCAGTGACCGACGCCAAGCTGTACGCTTCCGAGGGGCTGTCTCCACCTTTCAGTCACTCACCTGTGGCGTCCCCCAAGGCACCAAGATGGGACCACTCTGCTTCCTTATGCTCATCAATGATGCCCTAAGAGAAACCCCTGCTCTCTGGAAATATGTCGACGACTCCACTATTGGGATCAGCGTCAACAATTCTGCTCCCGACTATACCGCCCCTCAGGATTTATTGAACAGTCTCCAAAACTGGGCCACCAACAACTATGTCACTATCAACCATACCAAGAGCATGGTTATGCACATCAACCTCTCCTCCGACATTGTCCCACCTCCTTCCATTACTGTAGGTCCGAACACACTCCAGGTTGTAGATTCCACGAAGCTCCTCGGCGTCACCATAGACAACAAACTAAATTGGAAACCACACGTCAGTGAAGTTGTCAAATCCTCCAGTTTCCGTCTCCACCTCCTCCGCCGACTCAAGTCCCTCGGAGTTCCTGCACCCGAGCTCCTCAGTGTTTACTCAACATTCATACTTCCCAAGCTCACCTATGCCTCCCCACCTGGTCTTCCTCCAAATGCCACACAACGTAAACACCTAGAAAAAGTGCAAAAGAGGGCATGCAAGATCATTCTCTCCCCTTCCTACTCCACATATCAAGAAGCGCTCAACACACTGACCCTTTCGACTCTCACTGACCATCACCACGACCTCATCTGCAAATTTGGTAAGAAGCTTCTACACCATCCTCGACACCGGCTCCTACTACCACCTGAGATCCCTAGCCCGAGAATTGCTGTTCGACACCACAACCGCATCCAGCCCATACGTGCAAGAACTGATCGCTATAAGACAGCCCAGTCCCAACCATTGTAAAAATTATCAATAACTTGCAATAAACCAGTGTATTCACTCCCAGTAAATACTACTTCTTGCACTGTCACTATGCTGAAATGCCCTGTAGTTTGAGCTTTTCCCCATCTAGTTATTATATATCTTATTTATATCTCTTATGTTATTTGTATATTATTTGTAATTCGAAACCCATTCCCCAGATATGTAACTGTATATTTTCAGCCTTCTGGCTGCCAAGCTCTTTCAATAAACCGTTAATTATTATTATTATTATTATTATTATTATTATTATTATTACTTAACCCCTTGAATATTTGAGGAATAAGTCGTCATACTCAAGCGGTTAAGTCATCATACTCCTGTCGTTAAATTATCGTACTCGTGTCGTTAAATCACCATACTCATATATTTAAGTCATCGTTATTCAAGGTGTTGAGTCATAGTACTTATGGGTTAAGTCTTCGTACTCAAGGGGTTGATGACGTCACAACAGTCATTAATCGCTGAAGCGGCTTTCAAGGTTAGGTTAGGTTTGTTAGGTTAGGTTAGGTTAGAATTTCACAGAACATTATGTAATTTGCTGATGTTTTAAGCTATTGGACTTTGATTGGGCTTTATTATATATAAGTAGTTGACAGTTATTTCACACAGTTATCTGGATTCTGGTAAGGCCTTTCTTTAAAGTGGTATCAACAGATGTCTTTGAGCTGGTTTTTATCCCTGAGTGTGTGTCCTTTAGAGGCACAGACGAACTTGTTGGTTGGTTGTGCTCGCTGGACAACAGGTGGAAGGCTGCCGGACACACCTGCACCAGCTTACATGCTCAACCTGTAGAAGAAGTAATTGTCTTGTTGTTCTAAAGTGGATGTTTGATGTTTTTCAGATGTTTATAGTAGGAGTCACAGATGGTGTAAACAGAGTAACGATCAGTACAACAACAGATTTACCAAAGTATACTATTTATACACACAAAATACATATGTAAACATGTATTTTGTTACTGTGATTTCTTCTGAGATATCATAACAGTGATAAAGACCGCTTAATTTTCCTGATGTTGGGATAATTGTTTGTCTTATGTGTACGGATGTTACTGCTGTCTACACACACACACACACACACACATACACACCACATTAACAAACGTGTATATACTGTACATGGCGCGTCTTCACGATACTGTATATAGACAGGTAGCATCAAGTGTTGTGTTGCGCAGCAGAGACGACTGAGGGGTCACATGGGTCCCAGCTTTAGGTCCTGATTATAAAAGGACTTCATCGTACCTAGGACTGAGACGGATTAGAATTAAGGACCTACTAGGATCTTGGTAGGTTAGGTTAGGTTAGGTTGGAGTCTATGTGGACTGGGCCCGTTTAAGCAATCACCCACACAACCACCAGACCAGGGCCACAACAAGACCGAAAAGTGTAAAAAAAAACAAAAAAGTTGACTCAAATATTAAAAATGTCTACACAATGACAAATATCGCCTCTTAATCATTATTTTTCGAGTCTGACCACACGATAAAACCCTCCAGCGTCTGATAAAGGTTCTCCAGATACCGCTGACAACACGATATGGCCATTTAAAACCCAGCGGGGTGGAGGGGCGGGGTAGTGACTCAATGTGGCCTGGCAGGTTTTTTTTTTTTTTTTTTAACGGGGCTTAGCCCACCCAGGCACAGGTCACTGACCCACATCGGGGCCTAGAGGGCCAAAATGTAATAATGATCATAATAATAATAATAATAATAATAATAATAATAATAATAATAATAATAATAATAATAATAATAATAATAATAATAATAAATAATAATAATAATAATAATAATAATAATAATAATAATAATAATAATAATAATATATAATAATAATAATAATATATATATAATAATAATAATAATAATAATAATAATAATAATAATAATATAATAATAATAATAATAATAATAATAATAATAATAATAATAATAATAATAATAATAATAATAATAAATAATAATAATAATAATAATAATAATAATAATAATAATAATAATAATAATAATGATGATGTAATGATATGTATTAATAATATTAATAATGATAATAATAATAATAATAATAATAATAATAATATGTGTAATAATATATATGTAATATATATGTAATTATAATAATAATAATAATAATATGTGATAATAATAATAATAATAATAATAATAATAATAATAATAATAATAATAATAATAATAATAATAATAATAATAATAATAATAATAATAATAATAATAATAATAATAATAATAATAATAATAAGAAATGCAAAATGAAAAAAATCAAAAGTGAGAAACAATATATGTATGTTGTGTTGTCAATAGTAAGAGAAACAATTGAGACCCTGCATTGTGTGTAAATGAGGCATGAAGTCAGATGAGCAACCTGGGACTTGGTGTGTAGTAGTACTGTGGGGGTGAAGGAAGTCCCTCTACTCTCCCACTACCATCTCACAGACTCCTAACCTAAATTAACCTAATCTAAAATAAAATGAAAATCCAGTTTGGTTTATTAAAGAAACAGTTATAGGGTAAGAGAACTCCGTATTCAACCTGTATAATTTTATTTTATCGGTCACTAAGGTGTGTCGTGTTCCCACACCCTGTCAGTTACTGTGACTCCCCAAAACCTCACGCTGTTGCTTGTTACTGGTACCAGGCTCTTGATAGTAATGTCAGATGTTCCTTGCTTTATTTTCATATCACTAAGGCTTATTACTCTCTCTCTCTCTCTCTACTACCACCACGTGATGGTCGGAATCCACAACAAATACTAGATTCTCTGTTCCTTTAATGTGTTATTCGTCTTTTCTTACTGATGTGAAGGATGTGTTGTGTTGTAGCTCCGTTATTGGTTCAGGGTCCTCATGGTATCACTCTAGTTTAATATCTGTCTCGCTTCCCATCACATAGAGTCACCCATCACCAGCCTGTTCTAACTGTCCGTCCCACCACTTAGCATCACCCATCACCAGCCTTTTCTAACTGTCCGTCCAACCACTTAGCATCACCCGTCACCAGCCTGTTCTAACTGTCCGTCCCACCACTTAGCATCACCCATCACCAGCCTTTTCTAACTGTCCGTCCAACCACTTAGCATCACCCGTCACCAGCCTGTTTTAACTGTCCGTCCCACCACTTAGCATCACCCATCACCAGCCTGTTCTAACTGTCCGTCCCACCACTTAGCATCACCCATCACCAGCCTGTGTTTTAACTGTCCGTCCCACCACTTAGCATCACCCGTCACCAGCCTGTTCTAACTGTCCGTCCCACCACTTAGCATCACCCATCACCAGCCTGTTCTAACTGTCCGTCCCATCACTTAGCATCACCCATCACCAGCCTGTTCTAACTGTCCGTCCCATCACTTAGC
Organism: Homarus americanus; assembly: GCF_018991925.1. NCBI lineage: Eukaryota > Metazoa > Arthropoda > Malacostraca > Decapoda > Nephropidae > Homarus > Homarus americanus. The sequence goes on along the minus strand of NW_024746594.1, from coordinate 10,061 downwards.
ATCACCCATCACCAGCCTGTTCTAACTGTCCGTCCCATCACTTAGCATCACCCATCACCAGCATCACCAGCCTGTTCTAACTGTCCGTCCCATCACTTAGCATCACCCATCACCAGCCTGTTCTAACTGTCCGTCCCACCACTTAGCATCACCCATCACCAGCCTGTTCTAACTGTCCGTCCCACCACTTAGCATCACCCATCACCAGCCTGCTCTAACTGTCCGTCCCATCACTTAGCATCACCCATCACCAGCCTGTTCTAACTGTCCGTCCCATCACTTAGCATCACCCATCACCAGCCTGCTCTCTAACTGTCCGTCCCCACCACTTCTAGCATCACCCATCACCAGCCTGTTCTAGAATCCGTCCGGGCTCCACCACTTAGCATCACCCATCACCAGCCTGTTCTAACTGTCCGTCCCACCACTTAGCATCACCCATCACCAGCCTGTTCTAACTGTCCGTCCCATCACTTAGCATCACCCGTCACCAGCCTGTTCTAACTTTCCGTCCCGTCACTTAGCATCACCCATCACCAGCCTGTTCTAACTGTCCGTCCCACCACTTAGCATCACCCATCACCAGCCTGTTCTAACTGTCCGTCCCACCACTTAGCATCACCCATCACCAGCCTGTTCTAACTGTCCGTCCCACCACTTAGCATCACCCGTCACCAGCCTGTTCTAACTGTCCGTCCCATCACTTAGCATCACCCATCACCAGCCTGTTCTAACTGTCCGTTCCACCACTTAGCATCATCCATCACCAGCCCGTTCTAACCGTCCGTCTCACCACTTCAGCATCGTACCCATCACCAGCCTGTCTTCTAACTGTCCGTCCCACCACTTCAGCATCACCCATCACCAGCCCGTTTTAACTGTCCGTCCCACCACTTAGCATCACCCATCACCAGCCCGTTCTAACCAACTGTCCCACCACTTAGCATCACCCGTCACCAGCCTGTTTTAACTGTCCGTCCCACCACTTAAAGCATCAGCCATCACCAGCCTGTTTTAACTGTCCGTCCTGCAATTACTCTAGCATCACCCATCACCAGCCTGTTTTAACCGTCCGTCCCACCACTCTTAGCATCATCCATCACCAGCCTGTTTTAACTGTCCGTCCCACCACTTAGCATCATCCATCACCAGCCTGTTCTAACTGTCCGTCTCACCACTTAGCATCACCCATCACCAGCCTGTACTAACTGTCCGTCCCACCACTTAGCATCACCCATCACCAGCCTGTTTTAACTGTCCGTCCCACCACTTAGCATCACCCATCACCAGCCTGTTTTAACTGTCCGTCCCATCACTTAGCATCACCCATCACCAGCCTGTTCTAACTGTCCGTTTCGTAAACCACACGACGTCTGGCTCTCCTAGATGTGCTGATTGACAACGTGAAGGTATGTTAGTCAGTGTGAGTTAAGGAGAGTGACTTCTGTAGTGGGGAAGGAGTGAGTTAAGATTGAGTTTAGGCCCCAGTTCTTAAAAGGCCCCGATCCATTAGGTGTGGGGCCCATTTGACGAGCCACCAATAATTTAGTAGTGCGGTAGTGAGAACGTCATCACCTCTCACAGTTGCAGCAGTAGAGACGACATAAGGGAAGTGTGTTGACATAGTCTGTCGTGTTATTCACCCAAGCGATACACCCGGGTCACACAACAATGTTTCTTATTTGATTACAGTACCCAATATTTTCGTCCCTCCCCCAACACATTGCCCTTACATCTATCATGGTTATTACCCTCCCACACATCCCCTTACATAAACCTCGACTACCCTCACACATACAGTCTCCCCACATATACACTCCCCCCTCACACACACACCCTTCATAACTCGTAGTTAACCTGTGTAGTCACTCCTTGTCTATCTCACTTTATTACCGTAACTGTTCTGAAACTGTTTAAAGATCCAGTCCTCCTTGTCATCATATACAAGTAATATTATTTACCACTAATATTACTTGTGTATTTCTTGACAACGAAGTGACCCACTCATCTCTGTTTAGTTTGTATTTTCAGTTTTTTGCCTGCCATATTTTTCAATAAACCGTTAATTATTATTACTACTACACACTTCCAACGTTTCCCGACACCCACAATCTGACATTGTCCAGTTTATCCTATGTTGTTTTTACGTGTTTTTCTCTATACGAAAAACTATAATAAATACTAAATTGCTGTTATTAATAACTTATATACTGTAATTATATGTTATGGGAGGGTAGTGTGGAGCGATGGTGAGGCGCGGTGGGGTGGTTGTGGGAACAGGGGCAGTGTAGAGGGTCGCCATCAGTAGCCAACACACACACATGCCAGTCACCACTACCGCCACCACCAACCACACACTAGTACACACCTTCCTCATATCGCAACACCATCATCATCTTCATCATGTCATATGTGATAACACGCGGTGCCAGCCAAACAGTCGCCTCTTTTTATCATCTTCCTTCCTCGCCCAATCACACGCGAGAGTGGGAATGGCGCGTTTTATATCAATCCCAAAACCCGCCCCTTTCCTGTATGTGATGTAATTATTGGAGGCCGGCGGTAATGCGCGGCGCCCCATTGGTTGAGGCTGCAGCTGCCGGGTTATTCAGGTAATAGGAAGGTCCTTATAAAGAAGTCGGAACGTGATTTATCGGCGAGTGTGTGGGAGCCATGGGGAGGATGTGTGTGTCTCCTCCTCCATTTAGTGAAGTTTCTCTCTTACATTGTATTATCACACCACCTGAATGATCCCCTTCACACATAACTCACCAAGTCTTGTATTTTATTAGTTAGTGATGATGTGATAATATTTTTGAGGCGTATATGATAAGTGTATTTGGTAGTGTATTCTAATCCTCCATTACATAAAGTGGGTGTGTGAGATACCACCGTCCACCCCCTCCTTCTTCACTACCTCCCCCTATACACTCCTTCCCCTCCCTTCACCCCTTCCCCTTCTCTCCATCCCCCTTCCCCCACCACCTCCTCTAACCCTTACCCTTAGCGGTGAAAAATCCCTCATTGTGGCTCCAAATCTTTTAAAATGGCAAAGAAAACCTTTTCCCATGAGGCGGACGGACGGGTGGAGCCAAAAGAGCTTTCCTGAAATTCGTTATGATTTTCTCGGCTAGTCCATCCCTCGGGCCACGGCGGTTTCTTTAGGGTTTTCTCAGGGACTCTCTCCGGTTTCTGCGAGTGTTCCCAGGGCTGAGGTGTTTACAGGTCGAGACGTTTTGTGACTGTTAACTGTCTGGGAGGGAAGGAGGGGGTGACGGATGCCGAGGCTTTGTTCTGTCCCCTTCCGCCCCGACGTGTCACCTGAGACCCGCCAGCCAGTTACGACAGGACTGTGTGACCATTGCTATTATCACCACCACTACTACTGCCACCACTACCACTGCTATTATCATCACTACCACCACCATGTCTGTGACTACCACCACGTATCACCACTCACCACCACGTCATCTGCACCACATAAAATCACCACTAATACTACTACTAACGTGACCACTGCTGTTATCACCACCACTGCCACCACCGCCACCACCACCACCACCAACACTGAAACTTGCTACTGTTCGCTTTGTGTCCATTCTTCTCCCCTCCCCTTCTCTGTCTTTCTTCCATCTTCTTTCTCTTCTCTCCTCTTTCTCCTCCTTCTTTCTTCCTTCTCACTTTCCTCCTACTCCTTATCTTCTTCCTTCTTCTTCCTCTTCCCCTTTACGTCCCTCCTCTTCTTCCTCCTCTTCTCCTTCTCCCCCTCCCCTTCCTCCCCACTCCTCCTTCCCCTACCCCTCCTCCTTCTCCCTCCTCCTCCCTCTCCTCACCCAGGGAGAGATGGACGAGAGATACAAGTCGTGTAATATCCGCTGAGGACGCTGCTAGTGACGGCATCATCTCAGGCCTGGCCTGGCGTGGACTTGGAGCCTATACCTATAGTCTTAGTAGCCCCATTGCTTACATTGCCCCGTAGCGCGTCCTCGACAAGCTATACCTGATTTATGGGTTGATCGTGTAGCCCCCTTCCCTCCCTCCCTCTCTCCCTCCCTCTCGCAGTAGTGGCTGTATAAGAAACGTATAAAATACTCCAGCTATATAGTAAACGTGTTCGTATGTATAGCCTCAGTTGTGCTACATGATGAAAGACTACTAGACGATGGCAGGTCTGTGGCACCTTGGGGAGTCTAGCCAGTTACACCAAGTTACCTCCGTGAATTTCCGCCTTTATTTAGTTGTGGTCGTATTGTTTAAGACGCTAGTTGTTAACATTTAGGTGAGAATAAGTAAATATTATCAAAACAACATTGAAAAACTCATAAGTGACTTTGTAATATAATTCAGTCGAGGTTGATCGGTGTTTTTTGTCTTTTTTTTTTAATTGTTTCAATATGTGTTAAAGTCATTACTGTGTTGACAATATAATATAAAAGACAAAGAACATTTAAATATACGGATTTAGTTTCAGGGTTTAATTAGTTATTTATTAATTACATTTATTACTATGATATTTGTTTTCGTCTCATGTGTACAGTTTAAGTCTTTACTGTTGTTTTAAGTAACTTTAGATTTAGTTGTTTTTCTCCCAAACTTATGTTGACATTTACATTGTTTAGAATATATCATATAACGCGTCATGATCATCCTGTGTTTATAAAGATCAGAGTTAAGTAATATTCCTTAAGGTTAAGTTACTTAAACTATTCACGTGGACCTAATATGATGACCTACATGGTCACCTATGGCCAGTGTGTGTGTCCGCTAAGTAGGGGTAAAGGAATACTTTTTATTGTTATAATAATGTAAATTAATTTACACATAATAATATTATTACTGTTTCATATAAGACGACATTTACAATCATAAGATATTCCAATATACCTAAAGCAGGTTACGTTACGTTACGTTATGTTTTGTATGAAGCTTTTCATTTGTATGTATTACTGCTAGGAAAAAATGACAATAAGTGTTAAATTTAATACAAATGTAAACTAAAGTGTAAAAAAATCAGAAGGAAAAATGAAAATAAAAATTGGATTGTCGGCCATTAACTTGGTAACACCTTTTGTATTAACCGATACTTGATGCCTTAATGAGCCTTAAGACACTGGTGCCGTTCTCACTGTAAGGCTGCTATAATTCTCTGACGCTGTTGTACACAACCGACTTAGTTGTTCCCACGGGTGTAGAGATGAACCAATGGCCTCCAGGCTGCTGGCACGAGGAACAACATTGATGGCCATTAAAAATTTAGATTGTCTAGGCCGAAATAATTTTAGTTACCAAACACTGCTAGCATGTATTGGCAAGGGCAGCCCGGAACCGTCAGGAAATCCGCCGATTGGATCCCATAGGCCACCCTTCTTCGCCAATCTCCTTAGGTGCTGAGGCAACTGAGGGTCTTCAGGACTCCGCCGAGAGGGCCAGAACAGCCGTCCTCACGCCCCCAAGGAGTGATGCTAGCGAAGGTCCCGCTGGACCCCCGAGTAAGGTTGCGACTTTTCCTCTATTTCTCTTTAAGACAGAGAGGCAACACTGGCTAGTGACGCTAAGAGTATCTACTGTCATATCTTGATATATTATTACTTATTTTATAGTGGCGTCCACAACACACCGAGACTTTGGTGTTTGTTTCTGTGAGTTAAGGAGATACAGTGAGTCAACCTGAGACGTTAGTCAGCTGGTGCACAAGTTTTGAATTACGATCACAAGTACTCATATTTCATTATTTCTATTATCCTCGCTGGGTGGGAGATAAAGACTGATGTTATAGTTATAAATATAGGCACCAGTAACTCATGTAATGTTATCGGTATTCAGTCCCCAGTAACTTATTGACAATTTCTTCACATTTTTTTTTACGGGATTAGTCAGGTCACAGGTCAATGACCCACATCAGGGCCTGGGGGTCGAAAATATAATAATAATAATAATAATAATAATAATAATAATAATAATAATAATAATAATAATAATAATAATAATAATAATAATAATAATAATAATAATAATAATAATAATAATAATAATAATAATAATAATAATATTAATAATAGAGAGAAACATTATATGTATGTTGTGTTGTCAAAGTAAAAGAAACAATTGTGACCTGCAATTGTGTAAAAATGAGGCAGAAAGTCAATAAGAAGTGTGACGTAGATGTTTCATATTTATATCAGTCAGCATAATGAAGTGATGATCTTCACGGCCAGGAGGAGTTGTGCTGAAAGCCCGACGGTGTATTCAGTGTCTTCCAGGAGCAGTATGATAGTGTGTAAGTTGGTGGATGATAAAGTGGCAACACACTGTAGGAGCCTCCTGAGGGATCCTCCACGTAATAAATGGTGAGTTATTGACGTGGGTCTTGTAAAATAATAATAATAATAATAATAATAATAATAATAATAATAATAATAATAAACGGTTTATTAATAGAGTTGCAGCCGGTGGCTGAAAATATACAGACTTACATTTGATTTAGACATAATGATATAATATGCATTGAATACATTTACAGGGCTGTACAGTACATAATGAGGAGTTGTTTTTTATTTTAACAATAGAGGGGATGGTGCTGTTCTTATATCTATCGGTGCGGGCTCTTATGGGCTGAATTTTGTTGTAGAGGCGGACTGCGCGAGTTGGGTGGGGGGCTGCAGGTGGCAGGAGGTGGCGATGGCGAGGGTGGTGCAGTAGTCCACGGCCAAACCTTTCCAGTGCTTGGTGGTGGAGGTTACTGAGGGATGGCATGATTCTGCAGGCCCTTTTCTGTACCTTCTCTAGCTGACGTTGTTGGGTGGAATTGAGAGAAGACGATCAGGCTGGTGACGCATACGTTAGTTTGGGGAGAATAAAGGCGTTGTAGATGGTCCTCAGCTCTGGCGTGGGTGTCCCAAGTGACCTAAGTCTTCGTAGCATGTAGAGACGGTACGAGGTTTCCTTGACTGTGTTATTTACATGGGCCTTCCAGTCAAGTTTGTTGTCTATAGTTACACCTTTCCGTAGTCCATGCCTGTAGCCTGTCCAGGGTGCCTTGGAGCGGTGAGTAGTCTGGTGCGGTGTTGTCCACTGAAACCCCCACAGTGCAGTCATCCACGTACTTCCACCTGTAAGGAGTGTCCGATAGAGCGTCGTTGATCAGAATGAGGAAGCACAGTGGTCCCATCTTGGTCCCCTGGGGAACACCGCAGGTGAGGTGTTGGAATGTAGAGACCAAGCCCTGATACCTCACTGCTTGGCGACGTCCACTCAAGAAATCAGTGAGCCATGAGACCAGGTTGGTAGGCAGCCCTAGTGCAATAGCCTTGTTGATAACAGTGCAGTGATCAACAGGGTCAAAGGCCTTCCTGAAGTCCACAAGGGCAACGGCCAGTGATGTCTTACGTTTCTGCAAGTTTTTGTGCAGAAAATTCAGAAAGCCCACCAAGCAGTGTGATGTAGAGGAGGTCCTCATATTGCCAAATTGCTGTGAATCAATTGACTGACAGATACTGGCAAATGCCCACTCAAAAACAAAGTCCTCACAAAATAGACTGGGTATGGGGGTGATGGCAACTGGCCTGAGGTCGTTAGGGGACTGTGGGGTGGTGACCTTGGGGATCGGGGTGACAAATGCGGTTTTCCATTCATTAGGGCATTTGCTTTGTCTGAGGGATGCATTAATAATAGAACAGAGGGGGGGGTGGCAAGTTCGACTGCAAACTCCTTGTATATTTTGATTGGGAGGTCAATTGGGGTCGTGGAGCGTTTGGATTTAAATTTCAGGAGTTTGTTGGTGATTTCATATGGTTGGACACTGGGAGGGGGGAGGAAGGTAAGTCAGCTGGGAGGAGAGTGAGGTGTGTGTGTGTGTGTGTGTGTGTGTGTGTGTGTGTGTGTGTGTGTGACCTGTGGTGAAATGGTCAGCATCCTGCCCGAGTTCAATCCTCGGGCAGGGTGAAACTATGGGCAAGTTTCTTTACGCCATTTGCCTCTGTCTACCCAGCAGTAATTGGGACCCTGGATGTTAATCGATTTGCGGATCGTTTTCCGGGGTAATGGTTAGCCAGTGTAGTTGGCGAGCTGTCCAGTCTACTCGGACTATTCCTTGACACTGGGTCATGCAGCTCGTTAACTTAGGGTGTGGTTGTTGTGTTGGCGACAGCTTCTACACTTTAACAAATTCACGCCTAGGAGGCCCTTGGGCCGGCCATCCTCGATTTCGAGGGGCTTCCATTATTATGTGTGTGTGTGCTATATAATCCACTATGGATGTGGTAATCATTATTTTACTTGGACTGATGGATGACACGTAGGAGTGGATGTCGTCGCTCTATATGCGGTGGATGAATGTTGGAGGAGGTGACGACGGGTAGCATGAATAAGCTGGTTTACATTCTACCTTACCTATCATGCCTATGGCGACTGTATCCTGCCTACTGCTCGTATCACGGTGATAGCATGCCAGGTTCGTATAATCTAGCATGGGATGAAGTACAAATAAAGAGATGAACATTTAATATACGATATAATGGACGTTACTAGTGAGCTTTGGGTATTACAAGTGGCTGGTACAGGTCGATGGTGATAGTATAGTCAGTAACCATAATTACTGGCCCATCCACAGGTCGAGCGTAGTGTGGGTAGAGGTCCTTGTGGACAGCGGCTCACACAGTAGCAACTCACACACCAACACAGCATAAGACCCTTGAATACTTATCACCAGTCGTTCAGGTTATACCTCCTTTTACTCTGAATATAAGGTAACTTTTACTACTCCCACTAACGTGAAATAAATAAATTATAATTTATGTCTCCTGGTGCAGTAACATGTTCACTACCCACCAGTAAAAGGACACAGCATCAATTTGGGAATATGTCTGAAGCCAACGCAGGAGTATCTGGTGATGTCCCGCACTACATGATCTTGTCAGGGCCACAGTACAGCAGCAGGCCAAGTCTCATGCTATATGTTAACAGATACAGTCCTCTGATACACTGAACACACCGTCGGGCTGTCAGTACCACTCCTCCTGGCCGTGAAGATTATCACCTCATGAGCTGCCTGTTTATAAATATTAAACTATGAAACATCTACACCACACCTCTAACCAGTGGTAATTAATGTTAATATTACTTATACCATAATGTGAAGCATCCGGCAATAAGTTACTAGGGACTACAAGCCTTATAACATTACATGAATTACTTGGGACTATGTATATGCCTGTATACTAAATATAAGTTACTTAGGACTACATAACTATAACATTAGTCTATATCTCCCACCCAGCGAGGATAATAGAAATAATGAAATATGAGTACTTGTGATCGTAATTCAAAACTTGTGCACCAGCTGACTAACGTCTCAGGTTGACTCACTGTATCTCCTTAACTCACAGAAACAAACACCAAAGTCTCGGTGTGTTGTGGACGCCACTTTAAAATAAGTAATAATATATCAAGATATGACAGTAGATACTCTTAGCGTCACTAGACAGTGTTGCCTCTCTGTCTTAAAGAGAAATAGAGGAAAAGTCTCAACTTTACTCGGGGGTCCAGCGGGACCTTCGCTAGCATCACTCCTTGGGGGCGTGAGGACGGCTGTTCTGGCCCTCTCGGCGGAGTCCTGAAGACCCTCAGTTGCCTCAGCACCTAAGGAGATTGGCGAAGAAGGGTGGCCTATGGGATCCAATCGGCGGAGTTCCTGACGGTTCCGGGCTGCCCTTGCCAATACATGCTAGCAGTGTTTCGTAAGTAACAGTATTTCGGCCTAAAATATCTAAATTTTTAATGGCCATCAATGTTGTTTCTCGTGCCAGCAGCCGGGCCCACGATCACTTGTTACTATCTATACCACTTACAGATTGATCATAATTTCATAATTGAAAGAAAATTTACTACTGCTACGCTTCAGGATTCACTTCCCTTAAGGATGACGTTGCATTAAGACACATAAAAATAACCACTTTGTATTATAATAATAAGCCACCTTTTATTGTCTGTTGTCACTCTTAGTTGTTAATGGCACCTGACACCTTAATAGTACAGCAGTCTGATATGATGAATTACCTGTAGGG
>NW_024746593.1:0-39586 GCF_018991925.1 Homarus americanus | reverse complement strand
GCGTGATTTATTGGGCTAATGAAATATATATGGATCCTCGTGTTTCGAAGCCGAATTTGGTAAAACGCTACTCTGACCACCTACGTGATACGGGTAGTCCCCATTTGAGGTTCACGTGGCCATAAGCTCGTTGAACAGGCTTAGTTTGAAATATAACAGAGTCTAGGACTGCTTTTAGTATCCTGGTGGTTAAAGACATAGCGTTCCCCGGTCACAGTCATGGGCTCGTGGGCAGTGGGTTCGAATCCTGGCGGGGTGAGGTGTTCATTGTATGTACAAGTCCGTGTGCTTTATTGGGCTAATGAAATATATATGGATCCTCCTGTTTCGAAGCCGGATTTGGCAAAACCTTACTCTGACCACCTACGTGATATGGATAGTCCCCATTTCAGGTTCACGGCGCCATAAGCTCGTTGAACAGGTTTTGTGTGAAATATAACAGAGTCTAGGACTGCTTTTAGTATCCTGGTGGTCCAGAGGTAGCATTCCCCGGTCACAGGCGTGGGCTCGTGGGCCGTGGGTTCGAATCCTGGAGGGGTGAGGTGTTGATTGTATGTAGATGTCCGCGTGCTTTATTGGGCTAATAAAATATATATGTATCATCGTGTTTCGAAGCTGGATTTGGTAAAACGCTACTCTCACCACCAACGTGATACAGGTAGTCCCCATTAGAGGTACACGGCGCCATTTGCTCGTTGAACACGATTTGTGTGAAATATAACAGAGTCTAGGACTGCTTTTAGTATCCTGGTAGTTCCAGAGGTAGCGTTACCCGGTCACAGTCATGGGCTAGTGGGCCGTGGGGTCGAATCCTGGCGGGTTGAGGTGTTCATTGTATGTACAAGTCCGCGTGCTTTATTGGGCTAATGAAATATATATGGATCCTCGTATTTCGAAGAGGGATTTGGTAAAACGTTACTCTGACCACCTACGTGATACGGGTAGTCCCCATTAGAGGTTCACAGCGCCATAAGCTCGTTGAACAGGCTTTGAGTGAAATATAACAGAGTCTAGGACTGCTTTTAGTATCCTGGTGGTCCAGAGGTAGCATTCCCCGGTCACAGTCGTGGGCTCGTGGGCCGTGGGTTCGAATACTGGTGGGGTGAGGTGTTGATTGTATGTAGAAGTCCGCGTGATTTAGTGGGCTAATGAAATATATATGGATCCTCGTGTTTCGAAGACGGATATGGTAAAACGTTACTCTGCCCACCTGCGTGATGCGGGTAGTTCCCATTAGAGGTTCACAGCGCCATAAGCTCGTTGAACAGGATTTGTGAGAAATATAACAGAGTCTAGGACTGCTTTTAGTATCCCGGTAGTTCCAGAGGTAGCGTTCCCCGTATCACAGTCGTGGGCTCGTGGGCCGTGGGTTCGAATCCTGGCGGGGTGAGGTGTTGATTGTATGTAGAAGTCCGCGTGGTTTATTGGGGTAATGAAATATATATGGATCCTCGTGTTTCGAAGACGGATATGGTAAAACGTTACTCTGCCCACCTACGTGATACGGGTAGTCCCCATTAGAGGTTCACGGCGCCATAAGCTCGTTGAACAGGCTTTGTGTGAAATATATCAGAGTCTAGGACTGCTTTTAGTATCCTGGTGGTTCCAGAGGTAGCGTTCCCCGGTCACAGTCATGGTCTAGTGACCGGGGGGTCGAATCCTGGCGGGGTGAGGTGTTGATTGTATGTACAAGCCCGCGTGCTTTATTGGGCTAATGAAATATATATGGATCCTCGTATTTCGAAGAGGGATTTGGTAAAACGTTACTCTGACCACCTACGTGATACGGGTAGTCCCCATTAGAGGTTCACGGCGCCATAAGCTCGTTGAACAGTCTTTGTGTGAAATATAACAGAGTCTAAGACTGCTTTTAGTATCCTGGTGGTCCAGGGCCAACGTTCCCCGGTCACAGTCATGGGCTCGTGGGCCGTGGGTTTATCCTGGGGCGTTCATTGTATTAGAAGTCCGCTTGTTTATTGGGCTAATGAAATATATATAGATCCTCGTGTTTCGAAGCGGATTTGGTAAAAAACGTTACTCTGACCACCTACGTGATACGGGTAGTCCCCATAAGAGGTTCACAGCGCCATAAGCTCGTTGAACAGGCTTTGTGTGAAATATAACAGAGTCTAGGACTGCTTTTAGTATCCTGGTGGTTAAAGACGTAGCGTTCCCCGGTCACAGTCATGGGCTCGTGGGCCGTGGGTTCGAATACTGGTGGGGTGAGGTGTTGATTGTATGTAGAACTCCGCGTGATTTATTGGGCTAATGAAATATATATGGATCCTCGTATTTCGAAGCGGGATTTGGTAAAACGTTACTCTGACCAACTACGTGATACGGGTAGTCCCCATTAGAGGTTCACGGCGCCTTAACTTCGATGAACAGGTTTTGTGTGAAATATAACATAGTCTAGGACTGCTTTTAGTATCCTGGTGGTATAAAGGTAGCGTTCCCCGGACACAGTCGTGGGCTCGTGGGCCGTGGGTTCGAATCCTGGTGGGGTGAGGTGTTGATTGTATGTAGAACTCCGCGTGATTTATTGGGCTAATGAAATATATATGGATCCTCGTGTTTCGAAGCCGGATTTGGTAAAACGCTACTCTGACCACCTACGTGATACGGGTAGTCCCCATTAGAGGTTCACGGCGCCATAAGCTCGTTGAACAGGCTTTGTGTAAAATATAACAGAGTCTAGGACTGCTTTTAGTATCCTGGTGGTCCAGAGGTAGCATTCCCCGGTCACAGTCGTGAGCTCGTGGGCCGTGGGTTTTCATCCTGGCGCGGTGAGGTGTTCATTGTATGTACAAGTCCGCATGCTTTATTGGGCTAATGAAATATATATTGATCCTCGTGTTTCGAAGCCGGATTTGATAAAACGTTACTCTCACCACCTACGTGATACGGGTAGTCCCCATTACAGGTTCACGGCGCCATAAGCTCGTTGAACAGGTTTTGTGTGAAATATAACAGAGACTAGGACTGCTTTTAGTATCCTGGTGGTCCAGAGGTAGCATTCCCCGGACACAGTCGTGGGCTCGTGGGCCGTGGCTTCGAATACTGGTGGGGTGAGGTGTTGATTGTATGTAGAAGTCCGCGTGATTTAGTGGGCTAATGAAATATATATGGATCCTCGTGTTTCGAAGACGGATATGGTAAAACGTTACTCTGCCCACCTGCGTGATACGGGTAGTTCCCATTAGAGGTTCACAGCGCCATAAGCTCGTTGAACAGGATTTGTGTGAAATATAACAGAGTCTAGGACTGCTTTTAGTATCCCGGTAGTTCCAGAGGTAGCGTTCCCCGGTCACAGTCATGGGCTAGTGGGCCGTGGGGTCGAATCCTGGCGGGGTGAGGTGTTGATTGTATGTAGAAGCCGCGTGATTTATTGGGCTAATGAAATATATATGGATCCTCGTGTTTCGAAGCCGGATTTGGTAAAACGCTACTCTGACCACCTACGTGATACGGATAGTCCCCATTAGAGGTTCACAGCGCCATAAGCTCATTGAACAGGCTTTGTGTGAAATATAACAGAGTCTAGGACTGCTTTTAGTATCCTGGTGGTCCAGAGGTAGCATTCCCCGGTCACAGTCGTGGGCTCGTGGGCCGTGGGTTCGAATCCTGGCGGGGTGAGGTGTTGATTGTATATAGAAGTCCGCGTGATTTATTGGGATAATGAAATATATATGGATCCTCGTGTTTCGATGCCGGATTTGGTAAAACGCTACTCTGACCACCTACGTGATACGGGTAGTCCCCATTAGAGGTTCACGGCGCCATAAGCTCGCTGAACAGGCTTTGTTTGAAATATAATAGACTCGAGGACTGCTTTTAGTATCCTGGTGGTTCAGAGGTAGCGTCCCGCGGTCAGAGTCATGGGCTCGTGGGCAGTGGGTTCGAATCCTGGCAGGGTGAGGTGTTGATTGTATGTAGAAATCCGTGTGCTTTATTGGGCTAATGAAATATATATGGATCCTCGTGTTTCGACGCCGGATTTGGTAAAAGGTTACTCTGACCACCTACGTGATACGGGTAGACCCCATTAGAGCTTCAAGGCGCCATAAGCTCGTCGAACAGACTTTGTGTGAAATATAGCAGAGTCTAGGACTGCTTTTAGATTCCTGGTGGTCCAGAGGTAGCGTTCCCCGGTCACAGTCATGGGCTCGTGGGCCGTGGGTTCGAATCCTGGCAGGGTGAGGTGTTGATTGTATGTAGAAGTCCGTGTGCTTTATTGGGCTAATGAAATATATATGGATCCTCGTGTTTCGACGCCGATTTTGGTAAAAGGTTACTCGCGACCACCTACGTGATACGGGTAGTCCCCATTAGAGGTTCACGGCGCCATAACCTCGTTGAACAGGCTTTGTGTGAAATATATCAGAGTCTACGACTGCTTTTAGTATCCTGGTGGTCCAGAGGTAGCTTTCCCCGGTCACAATCATGGGCTCGTGGGCCATGGGTTCGAATCCTGACAGGCTGAGGTGTTGATTGTATGTAGAAGTCCGTGTGCTTATTGGGCTAATGAAATATATATGTTTCCTCATGTATTGAAGCCGGATTTGGTAAAACGTTACTCTGACCACCTACGTGATATGGGTAGTCCTCATTAGAGGTTCACTGCGCCATAAGTTCGTTGAACAGGCTTTGTGTGAAATATAACAGAGTCTAAGACTGCTTTTAGTATCCTGGTGGTCCAGAGGTAGCGTTCCCCGGTCACAATCATGGGCTCGTGGGCCGTGGGTTCGAATCCTGACAGGGTGAGGTGTTGATTGTATATAGAAGTCCGTGTGCTTTATTGGGCTAATGAAATATATATGGATCCTCGTGTTTCGAAGCCGCATTTGGTAAAACGTTACTCTGCCCACCTACGTGATATGGGTAGTCCCCATTAGAGGTTCACGGCGCCATAAGCTCGTTGAACAGGGTTTGTGTGAAATATAACAGAGTCTAGGACTGCGTTTAGTATCCTGGTGGTATAGAGGTAGCGTTCCCCGGTCATAGTCGTGGGCTCGTGGGCCGTGGGTTCGAATCCTGGCGGGGTGAGGTGTTGATTGTATGTAGAAGTCCGCGTGCTTTATTGGGCTAACGAAATATATATGGATCCTCGTGTTTCGAAGACGGATATGGTAAAACGTTACTCTGCCCACCTACGTGATACGGTTAGTCCCCATTAGAGGTTCACGGCGCCATAAGCTCGTTGAACAGGCTTTGTGTGAAATATAACAGAGTCTAGGACTGCTTTTAGTATCCTGGTGGTTCCAGAGGTAGCGTTCCCCGGTCACAGTCATGGGCTTGTGGGCCGTGGGGTCGAATCCTGGCAAGGTGCGGTGTTCATTGTATGTACAAGTCCGCGTGCTTTATTGGGCTAATGAAATATATATGGATCCTCGTATTTCGAAGCGGGATTTGGTAAAACGTTACTCTGACGACCTACGTGATACGGGCAGTCCCCATTAGAGGTTCACGGCGCCTTAAGCTCGTTGAACAGGCTTTGTTTGAAATATAACAGAGTCTAGGACTGCTTTTAGTTTCCTGGTGGTCCAGAGGTAACGTTCACCGGTCACAGTCGTGGGCTCGTGGGCCGTGGGTTCGAATTCTGGCGGGGTGAGGTGTTGATTGTATGTAGAAGTCCGCGTGCTTTATTGGGCTAATAAAATATATATGGATCCTCGTGTTTCGAAGACGGACTTGGTAAAACGTTACTCTGACCACCTACGTGATACAGTTAGTCCCCATTAGAGGTTCACGGCGCCATAAACTCGTTGAACAGGCTTTGTGTGAAATATAACAGAGTCTAGGACTGCTTTAAGTATCCTGGTGGTTCCAGAGGTAGCGTTCCCCGGTCACAGTCAAGGGCTAGTGGGCCGTGGGGTCGAATCCTGGCAAGGTGAGGTGTTCATTGTATGTACAAGTCCGCGTGATTTATTGGGCTAATTAAATATATATGGATCCTCGTGTTTCGAAGCTGGATTTGGTAAAACGCTACTCTGACCACCTACGTGATACGGGTAGTCCCCATTAGAGGTTCACAGCGCCTAAGCTCGTTGAACAGGCTTTGAGTGAAATATAACAGAGTCTAGGACTGCTTTTAGTATCCTGGTGGTTAAAGACATAGCGTTCCCCGGTCACAGTCATGGGCTCGTGGGCAGTGGGTTCGAATCCTGGCGGGGTGAGGTGTTCATTGTATGTACAAGTCCGTGTGCTTTATTGGGCTAATGAAATATATATGGATCCTCGTGTTTCGAAGCCGGATTTGGCAAAACCTTACTCTGACCACCTACGTGATACGGGTAGTCCCCATTAGAGGTTCATGGCGCCATAAGCTTGTTGAACAGGCTTTGTGTGAAATATAACAGAGTCTAGGACTGCTTTTAGTTTCCTGGTGGTCCAGAGGTAGCGTTCCCCGGTCACAGTCATGGGCTCGAGGGCCGTGGGGTCGAATCCTGGCAGGGTGAGGTGTTGATTGTATATAGAAGTCCTTGTGTTTTATTGGGCTAATGAAATATATATGGACCCTCGTGTTTCGAAGCCGGATTTGGTAAAACGTTACTCTGACCACCTACGTGATATGGATAGTCCCCATTTCAGGTTCACGGCGCCATAAGCTCGTTGAACAGGTTTTGTGTGAAATATAACAGAGTCTAGGACTGCTTTTAGTATCCTGGTGGTCCAGAGGTAGCATTCCCCGGTCAAAGTCGTGGGCTCGTGGGCCGTGGGTTCGAATCCTGGAGGGGTGAGGTGTTGATTGTATGTAGATGTCCGCGTGCTTTATTGGGCTAATAAAATATATATGGATCCTCGCGTTTCGAAGCCGGATTTGGTAAAACGCTACTCTCACCACCAACGTGATACAGGTAGTCCCCATTAGAGGTACACGGCGCCATTTGCTCGTTGAACACGATTTGTGTGAAATATAACAGAGTCTAGGACTGCTTTTAGTATCCTGGTAGTTCCAGAGGTAGCGTTACCCGGTCACAGTCATGGGCTAGTGGGCCGTGGGGTCGAATCCTGGCGGGATGAGGTGTTCATTGTATGTACAAGTCCGCGTGCTTTATTGGGCTAATGAAATATATATGGATCCTCGTATTTCGAAGAGGAATTTGGTAAAACGTTACTCTGACCACCTACGTGATACGGGTAGTCCCCATTAGAGGTTCACGGCGCCATAAGCTCGTTGAACAGTCTTTGTGTGAAATATAACAGAGTCTAAGACTGCTTTTAGTGTCCTGGTGGTCCAGAGGTAACGTTCCCCGGTCACAGTCATGGGCTCGTGGGCCGTGGGTTCGCATCCTCGCGGGGTGAGACGTTTATTGTATGTAGAAGTAAGCTTGTTTTATTGGGCTAATGAAATATATATCGATCCTCGTGTTTCGAAGGCGGATTTGGTAAAACGTTACTCTGACCACCTACGTGATACGGGTAGTCACCATTAGAGGTTCACAGCGCCATAAGCTCGTTGAACAGGCTTTGTGTGAAATATAACAGAGTATAGGACTGCTTTTAGTATCCTGGTGGTTAAAGACGTAGCGTTCCCCGGTCACAGTCATGGGCTCGTGGGCAGCGGGTTCGAATCCTGGCGGGGTGAGGTGTTCATTGTATGTACAAGTCCGTGTGCTTTATTGGGCTAATGAAATATATATGGATCCTCGTGTTTCGAAGCCGGATTTGGTAAAAGGTTACTCTGACCACCTACGTGATACGGGTAGTCCCCATTAGAGGTTCACGGCGCCATAAGCTCGTTGAACAGGCTTTGTGTGAAATATAACAGAGTCTTGGACTGCTTTTAGTATCCTGGTGGTCCAGAGGTAGCGTTCCCCGTATCACAGTCGTGGACTCGTGGGCCGTGGGTTCGAATCCTGGCGGGGTGAGGTGTTGATTGTATGTAGAAGTCCGCGTGGTTTATTGGGCTAATGAAATATATATGGATCCTCGTGTTTCGAAGACGGATATGGTAAAACGTTACTCTGCCCACCTACATGATACGGGTAGTCCCCATTAGAGGTTCACGGCGCCATAAGCTCGTTGAACAGGCATTGTGTGAAATATATCAGAGTCTAGGACTGCTTTTAGTATCCTGGTGGTTCCAGAGGTAGCGTTCCCCGGTCACAGTCATGGTCTAGTGACCGTGGGGTCGAATCCTGGCGGGGTGACGTGTTGCTTGTATGTACAAGCCCGCGTGCTTTATTGGGCTTATGAAATATATATGGATCCTCGTATTTCGAAGCGGGATTTGGTAAAACGTTACTCTGACCAACTACGTGATACGGGTAGTCCCCATTAGAGGTTCACGGCGCCTTAAGCTCGATGAACAGGTTTTGTGTAAAATATAACATAGTCTAGGACTGCTTTTAGTATCCTGGTGGTTCCAGAGGTAGCGTTCCCCGGTCACAGTCATGGTCTAGTGGGCCGTGGGGTCGAATCCTGGCGGGGTGAGGTGTTGATTGTATGTACAAGTCCGCGTGCTTTATTGGGCTAATGAAATATATATGGATCCTCGTATTTCGAAGCGGGATTTGGTAAAAGGTTACTCTGACCAACTACGTGATACGGGTAGTCCCCATTAGAGGTTCACGGCGCCTTAACTTCGATGAACAGGTTTTGTGTGAAATAAAACATAGTCTAGGACTGCTTTTAGTATCCTGGTGGTATAAAGGTAGCGTTCCCCGGACACAGTCGTGGGCTCGTGGGCCGTGGGTTCGAGTCCGGGTGGGGTGAGATGTTGATTGTATGTAGAAGTCCGCGTGATTTATTGGGCTAATGAAATATATATGGATCCTCGTGTTTCGAAGCCGGATTTGGTGAAACGCTACTCTGACCACCTACGTGATACGGGTAGTCCCCATTAGAGGTTCACGGCGCCATAAGCTCGTTGAACAGGCTTTGTGTAAAATATAACAGAGTCTAGGACTGCTTTTAGTATCCTGGTGGTCCAGAGGTAGCATTCCCCGGTCACAGTCGTGGGCTCGTGAGCCGTGGGTTCGAATCCTGACGGGGTGAGGTGTTGATTGTATGTAGAAGTCTGCGTGATTTATTGGGATAATGAAATATATATGGATCCTCGTGTTTCGATGCCGGATTTGGTAAAACGCTACTCTGACCACCTACGTGATACGGGTAGTCCCCATTAAAGGTTCACGGCGCCATAAGCTCGTTGAACAGGCTTTGTTTGAAATATAAAAGACTCTAGGACTGCTTTTAGTATCCTGGTGGTTCAGAGGTAGCGTTCCGCGGTCACAGTCATGGGCTCGTGGGCCGTGAGTTCGAATCCTGGCGGGGTGAGGTGTTCATTGTATGTAGAAGTCGGCGTGCTTTATTGGGCTAATGAAATATATATGGATCCTCGTGTTTCGAAGCCAGATTTGGTAAAACGTTACTCTGACCACCTACTTGATACGGGTAGTCCCCATTAGAGGTTCACGGCGCCATAACTCGTTGAACAGGCTTTGTTTGATATATATCAGAGTCTAGGACTGCTTTTAGTATCCTGGTGGTCCAGAGGTAACGTTCCCCGGTCACAGTCATGGGCTCGTGGGCCGTGGGTTCGAATCCTGGCAGGGTGAGGTGTTGATTGTATGTAGAAGTCCGTGTGCTTTATTGGGCTAATGAAATATATATGGATCCTCGTGTTTCGACGCCGATTTTGGTAAAAGGTTACTCGCTACCACCTACGTGATACGGGTAGTCCCCATTAGAGGTTCACGGCGCCATAACCTCGTTGAACAGGCTTTGTGTGAAATATATCAGAGTCTACGACTGCTTTTAGTATCCTGGTGGTCCAGAGGTAGCTTTCCCCAGTCACAATCATGGGCTCGTGGGCCATGGGTTCGAATCCTGACAGGCTGAGGTGTTGATTGTATGTAGAAGTCCGTGTGCTTTATTGGGCTAATGAAATATATATGTTTCCTCATGTGTTGAAGCCGGATTTGGTAAAACGTTACTCTGACCACCTACGTGATATGGGTAGTCCTCATTAGAGGTTCACTGCGCCATAAGTTCGTTGAACAGGCTTTGTGTGAAATATAACAGAGTCTAAGACTGCTTTTAGTATCCTGGTGGTCCAGAGGTAGCGTTCCCCGGTCACAATCATGGGCTCGTGGGCCGTGGGTTCCAATCCTGACAGGGTGAGGTGTTGATTGTATATAGAAGTCCGTGTGCTTTATTGGGCTAATGAAATATATATGGATCCTCGTGTTTCGAAGCCGGATTTGGTAAAACGTTACTCTGCCCACCTACGTGATATGGGTAGTCCTCATTAGAGGTTCACGGCGCCATAAGCTCGTTGAACAGGGTTTGTGTGAAATATAACAGAGTCTAGGACTGCGTTTAGTATCCTGGTGGTATAGAGGTAGCGTTCCCCGGTCATAGTCGTGGGCTCGTGGGCCGTGGGTTCGAATCCTGGCGGGGTGAGGTGTTGATTGTATGTAGAAGTCCGCGTGCTTTATTGGGCTAACGAAATATATATGGATCCTCGTGTTTCGAAGACGGATATGGTAAAACGTTACTCTGCCCACCTACGTGATACGGTTAGTCCCCATTAGAGGTTCACGGCGCCATAAGCTCGTTGAACAGGCTTTGTGTGAAATATAACAGAGTCTAGGACTGCTTTTAGTATCCTGGTGGTTCCAGAGGTAGCGTTCCCCGGTCACAGTCATGGGCCTGTGGGCCGTGGGGTCGAATCCTGGCAAGGTGCGGTGTTCATTGTATGTACAAGTCCGCGTGCTTTATTGGGCTAATGAAATATATATGGATCCTCGTATTTCGAAGCGGGATTTGGTAAAACGTTACTCTGACGACCTACGTGATACGGGCAGTCCCCATTAGAGGTTCACGGCGCCTTAAGCTCGATGAACAGGTTTTGTGTGAAATATATCAGAGTCTAGGACTGCTTTTAGTATCCTGGTGGTATAGAGGTAGCGTTCCCAGGTCACAGTCGTGGGCTCGTGGGCCGTGGGTTCGGATCCTGGCGGGGTGAGATGTTGATTGTATGTAGAAGTCCGCGTGATTTATTGGGCTAATGAAATATATATGGATCCTCGTGTTTCGAAGCCGGAATTGGTAAAACGCTACTCTGACCACCTACGTGATACGGGTAGTCCCCATTTGAGGTTCACGTGGCCATAAGCTCGTTGAACAGGCTTTGTTTGAAATATAACAGAGTCTAGGACTGCTTTTAGTTTCCTGGTGGTCCAGAGGTAACGTTCACCGGTCACAGTCGTGGGCTCGTGGGCCGTGGGTTCGAATTCTGGCGGGGTGAGGTGTTGATTGTATGTAGAAGTCTGCGTGCTTTATTGGGCTAATAAAATATATATGGATCCTCGTGTTTCGAAGACGGATATGGTAAAACGTTACTCTGACCACCTACGTGATACGGTTAGTCCCCATTAGAGGTTCACGGCGCCATAAACTCGTTGAACAGGCTTTGTGTGAAATATAACAGAGTCTAGGACTGCTTTTAGTATCCTGGTGGTTCCAGAGGTAGCGTTCCCCGGTCACAGTCAAGGGCTAGTGGGCCGTGGGGTCGAATCCTGGCAAGGTGAGGTGTTCATTGTATGTACAAGTCCGCGTGATTTATTGGGCTAATGAAATATATATGGATCCTCGTGTTTCGAAGCTGGATTTGGTAAAACGCTACTCTGACCACCTACGTGATACGGGTAGTCCCCATTAGAGGTTCACAGCGCCTAAGCTCGTTGAACAGGCTTTGAGTGAAATATAACAGAGTCTAGGACTGCTTTTAGTATCCTGGTGGTTAAAGACATAGCGTTCCCCGGTCACAGTCATGGGCTCGTGGGCAGTGGGTTCGAATCCTGGCGGGGTGAGGTGTTCATTGTATGTACAAGTCCGTGTGCTTTATTGGGCTAATGAAATATATATGGATCCTCGTGTTTCGAAGCCGGATTTGGCAAAACCTTACTCTGACCACCTACGTGATACGGGTAGTCCCCATTAGAGGTTCATGGCGCCATAAGCTTGTTGAACAGGCTTTGTGTGAAATATAACAGAGTCTAGGACTGCTTTTAGTTTCCTGGTGGTCCAGAGGTAGCGTTCCCCGGTCACAGTCATGGGCTCGAGGGCCGTGGGGTCGAATCCTGGCAGGGTGAGGTGTTGATTGTATATAGAAGTCCTTGTGTTTTATTGGGCTAATGAAATATATATGGACCCTCGTGTTTCGAAGCCGGATTTGGTAAAACGTTACTCTGACCACCTACGTGATATGGATAGTCCCCATTTCAGGTTCACGGCGCCATAAGCTCGTTGAACAGGTTTTGTGTGAAATATAACAGAGTCTAGGACTGCTTTTAGTATCCTGGTGGTCCAGAGGTAGCATTCCCCGGTCACAGTCGTGGGCTCGTGGGCCGTGGGTTCGAATCCTGGAGGGGTGAGGTGTTGATTGTATGTAGATGTCCGCGTGCTTTATTGGGCTAATAAAATATATATGGATCCTCGCGTTTCGAAGCCGGATTTGGTAAAACGCTACTCTCACCACCAACGTGATACAGGTAGTCCCCATTAGAGGTACACGGCGCCATTTGCTCGTTGAACACGATTTGTGTGAAATATAACAGAGTCTAGGACTGCTTTTAGTATCCTGGTAGTTCCAGAGGTAGCGTTACCCGGTCACAGTCATGGGCTAGTGGGCCGTGGGGTCGAATCCTGGCGGGTTGAGGTGTTCATTGTATGTACAAGTCCGCGTGCTTTATTGGGCTAATGAAATATATATGGATCCTCGTATTTCGAAGAGGGATTTGGTAAAACGTTACTCTGACCACCTACGTGATACGGGTAGTCCCCATTAGAGGTTCACGGCGCCATAAGCTCGTTCAACAGTCTTTGTGTGAAATATAACAGAGTCTAAGACTGCTTTTAGTATCCTGGTGGTCCAGAGGTAACGTTCCCCGGTCACAGTCATGGGCTCGTGGGCCGTGGGTTCGCATCCTCGCGGGGTGAGACGTTTCATTGTATGTAGAAGTCCGCTTGTTTTATTGGGCTAATGAAATATATATCGATCCTCGTGTTTCGAACCGGATTTGGTAAAACGTTACTCTGACCAATTACGTGATACGGGTAGTCACCATTAGAGGTTCACAGCGCCATAAGCTCGTTGAACAGCCTTTGTGTGAAATATAACAGAGTCTAGGACTGCTTTTAGTATCCTGGTGGTTAAAGACGTAGCATTCCCCGGTCACAGTCATGGGCTCGTGGGCAGCGGGTTCGAATCCTGGCGGGGTGAGGTGTTCATTGTATGTACAAGTCCGTGTGCTTTATTGGGCTAATGAAATATATATGGATCCTCGTGTTTCGAAGCCGGATTTGGTAAAAGGTTACTCTGACCACCTACGTGATACGGGTAGTCCCCATTAGAGGTTCACGGCGCCATAAGCTCGTTGAACAGGCTTTGTGTGAAATATAACAGAGTCTTGGACTGCTTTTAGTATCCTGGTGGTCCAGAGGTAGCGTTCCCCGTATCACAGTCGTGGGCTCGTGGGCCGTGGGTTCGAATCCTGGCGGGGTGAGGTGTTGATTGTATGTAGAAGTCCGCGTGGTTTATTGGGCTAATGAAATATATATGGATCCTCGTGTTTCGAAGACGGATATGGTAAAACGTTACTCTGCCCACCTACGTGATACGGGTAGTCCCCATTAGAGGTTCACGGCGCCATAAGCTCGTTGAACAGGCTTTGTGTGAAATATATCAGAGTCTAGGACTGCTTTTAGTATCCTGGTGGTTCCAGAGGTAGCGTTCCCCGGTCACAGTCATGGTCTAGTGACCGTGGGGTCGAATCCTGGCGGGGTGACGTGTTGATTGTATGTACAAGCCCGCGTGCTTTATTGGGCTTATGAAATATATATGGATCCTCGTATTTCGAAGCGGGATTTGGTAAAACGTTACTCTGACCAACTACGTGATACGGGTAGTCCCCATTAGAGGTTCACGGCGCCTTAAGCTCGATGAACAGGTTTTGTGTAAAATATAACATAGTCTAAGACTGCTTTTAGTATCCTGGTGGTTCAGAGGTAGCGTTCCGCGGTCACAGTCATGGGCTCGTGGGCCGTGAGTTCGAATCCTGGCGGGGTGAGGTGTTCATTGTATGTAGAAGTCGGCGTGCTTTATTGGGCTAATGAAATATATATGGATCCTCGTGTTTCGAAGCCAGATTTGGTAAAACGTTACTCTGACCACCTACTTGATACGGGTAGTCCCCATTAGAGGTTCACGGCGCCATAACTCGTTGAACAGGCTTTGTTTGATATATAACAGAGTCTAGGACTGCTTTTAGTATCCTGGTGGTCCAGAGGTAACGTTCCCCGGTCACAGTCATGGGCTAGTGGGCCATGGGGTCGAATCCTGGCGGGGTGAGGTGTTCATTGTATGTACAAGTCCGTGTGCTTTATTGGGCTAATGAAATATATATGGATCCTCGTATTTCGAAGCGGGATTTGGGAAAACGTTACTCTGACCACCTACGTGATACGGGTAGTCCCCATTAGAGGTTCACGGCACCTGAAGCTCGATGAACAGGTTTTGTGTGAAATATAACAGAGTCTAGGACTGCTTTTAGTATTCTGGTGGTATAGAGGTAGCGTTCCCCGGTCACAGTCGTGGGCTCGTGGGCCGTGGGTTCGAATCCTGGCGGGGTGAGATGTTGATTGTATGTAGAAATCCGCGTGATTTATTGGGCTAATGAAATATATGTGGATCCTCGTGTTTCGAAGCCGGATTTGGTAAAACGCTACTCTGACCACCTACGTGATACGGGTGCTCCCCATTAGAGGTTCACGGCGCCATAAGCTCGTTGAACAGGCTTTGTTTGAAATATAACAGAGTCTAGGACTGCTTTTAGTATCCTGGTGGTCCAGAGGTAACGTTCCCCGGTCACAGTCATGGGCTCTTGGGCCGTGGGTTCGCATCCTGGCGGGGTGAGATGTTCATTGTATGTAGAAGTCCGCGTGCTTTATTGGGCTAATGAAATATATATGGATCCTCGTGTTTTGAAGACGGATATGGTAAAACGTTATTCTGCCCACCTACGTGATACGGGTAGTCCCCATTAGAGGTTCACGGCGCCATAATCTCGTTGAACAGGCTTTGTGAGAAATATAACAGAGTCTAGGACTGCGTTTAGTATCCTGGTGGTATAGAGGTAGCGTTCCCCGGTCACAGTCGTGGTGCTCGTGGGCCGTGCGTTCGAATCCTGGCGGGATGAGATGTTGATTGTATGTAGAAGTCCGCGTGATTTATTGGGCTAATGAAATATATATGGATCCTCGTGTTTCGAAGCTGGATTTGGTAAAACGTTACTCTGCCCACCTACGTGATACGGGTAGTCCCCATTAGAGGTTCGCGGCGCCATAAGCTCGTTGAGCAGGCTTTGTGTGAAATATATCAGAGTCTAGGACTGCTTTTAGTATCCTGGTGGTTCCAGAGGTAGCGTTTCCCCGGTCACAGTCATGGTCTAGTGGGCCGTGGGGTCGAATCCTGGCGGGGTGAGGTGTTGATTGTATGTACAAGTCCGCGTGCTTTATTGGGCTAATGAAATATATTTGGATCCTCGTATTTCGAAGCGGGATTTGGTAAAACGTTACTCTGACCAACTCCGTGATAGGGGTAGTCCCCAATAGAGGTTCACGGCGCCTTAAGCTCGATGAACAGGTTTTGTGTGAAATATAACATAGTCTAGGACTGCTTTTAGTATCCTGGTGGTTAAAGACATAGCGTTCCCCGGTCACAGTCATGGGCTCGTGGGCAGTGGGTTCGAATCCTGGCGGGGTGAGGTGTTCATTGTATGTACAAGTCCGTGTGCTTTATTGGGCTAATGAAATATATATGGATCCTCGTGTTTCGAAGCCGGATTTGGCAAAACCTTACTCTGACCACCTACGTGATACGGGTAGTCCCCATTAGAGGTTCATGGCGCCATAAGCTTGTTGAACAGGCTTTGTGTGAAATATAACAGAGTCTAGGACTGCTTTTAGTTTCCTGGTGCTCCAGAGGTAGCGTTCCCCGGTCACAGTCATGGGCTCGAGGGCCGTGGGGTCGAATCCTGGCAGGGTGAGGTGTTGATTGTATATAGAAGTCCTTGTGTTTTATTGGGCTAATGAAATATATATGGACCCTCGTGTTTCGAAGCCGGATTTGGTAAAACGTTACTCTGACCACCTACGTGATATGGATAGTCCCCATTTCAGGTTCACGGCGCCATAAGCTCGTTGAACAGGTTTTGTGTGAAATATAACAGAGTCTAGGACTGCTTTTAGTATCCTGGTGGTCCAGAGGTAGCATTCCCCGGTCACAGTCGTGGGCTCGTGGGCCGTGGGTTCGAATCCTGGAGGGGTGAGGTGTTGATTGTATGTAGATGTCCGCGTGCTTTATTGGGCTAATAAAATATATATGGATCCTCGTGTTTCGAAGCCGGATTTGGTAAAACGCTACTCTCACCACCAACGTGATACAGGTAGTCCCCATTAGAGGTACACGGCGCCATTTGCTCGTTGAACACGATTTGTGTGAAATATAACAGAGTCTAGGACTGCTTTTAGTATCCTGGTAGTTCCAGAGGTAGCGTTACCCGGTCACAGTCATGGGCTAGTGGGCCGTGGGGTCGAATCCTGGCGGGATGAGGTATTCATTGTATGTACAAGTCCGCGTGCTTTATTGGGCTAATGAAATATATATGGATCCTCGTATTTCGAAGAGGGATTTGGTAAAACGTTACTCTGACCACCTACGTGATACGGGTAGTCCCCATTAGAGGTTCACGGCGCCATAAGCTCGTTGAACAGTCTTTGTGTGAAATATAACAGAGTCTAAGACGGCTTTTAGTATCCTGGTGGTCCAGAGGTAACGTTCCCCGGTCACAGTCATGGGCTCGTGGGCCGTGGGTTCGCATCCTCGCGGGGTGAGACGTTCATTGTATGTAGAAGTCCGCTTGTTTTATTGGGCTAATGAAATATATATCGATCCTCGTGTTTCGAAGCCGGATTTGGTAAAACGTTACTCTGACCACATACGTGATACGGGTAGTCCCCATTAGAGGTTCACAGCGCCATAAGCTCGTTGAACAGGCTTTGTGTGAAATATAACAGAGTCTAGCACTGCTTTTAGTATCCTGGTGGTTAAAGACGTAGCGTTCCCCGGTCACAGTCATGGGCTCGTGGGCAGCGGGTTCGAATCCTGGCAGGGTGAGGTGTTCATTGTATGTACAAGTCCGTGTGCTTTATTGGGCTAATGAAATATATATGGATCCTCGTATTTCGAAGCGGGATTTGGTAAAACGTTACTCTGACCAACTACGTGATACGGGTAGTCCCCATTAGAGGTTCACGGCGCCTTAAGCTCGATGAACAGGTTTTGTGTGAAATATAACATAGTCTAGGACTGCTTTTAGTATCCTGGTGGTTCCAGAGGTAGCGTTCCCCGGTCACAGTCATGGTCTAGTGGGCCGTGGGATCGAATCCTGGCGGGGTGAGGTGTTGATTGTATGTACAAGTCCGCGTGCTTTATTGGGCTAATGAAATATATATGGATCCTCGTCTTTCGAAGCCGGATTTGGTAAAACGCTACTCTGACCACCTACGTGATACGGGTAGTCCCCATTAGAGGTTCACGGCGCTATAAGCTCGTTGAACAGGCTTTGTGTAAAATATAACAGAGTCTAGGACTGCTTTTAGTATCCTGGTGGTCCAGAGGTAGCATTCCCCGGTCACAGTCGTGGGCTCGTGGGCCGTGGATTCGAATCCTGGCGGGGTGAGGTGTTGATTGTATGTAGAAGTCCGCGTGATTTATTGGGATAATGAAATATATATGGATCCTCGTGTTTCGATGCCGGATTTGGTAAAACGCTACTCTGACCACCTACGTGATACGGGTAGTCCCCATTAGAGGTTCACGGCGCCATAAGCTCGCTGAACAAGCTTTGTTTGAAATATAATAGACTCAAGGACTGCTTTTAGAATCCTGGTGGTTCAGAGGTAGCGTCCCGCGGTCACAGTCATGGGCTCGTGGGCAGTGGTTTCGAATCCTGGTAGGGTGAGGTGTTGATTGTATGTAGAAATCCGTGTGCTTTATTGGGCTAATGAAATATATATGGATCCTCGTGTTTCGACGCCGGATTTGGTAAAAGGTTACTCTGACCACCTACGTGATACGGGTAGACCCCATTAGAGGTTCAAGGCGCCATAAGCTCGTCGAACAGACTTTGTGTGAAATATAACAGAGTCTAGGACTGCTTTTAGTATCCTTGTGGTCCAGAGGTATCGTTCCCCGTATCACAGTCGTGGGCTCGTGGGCCGTGAGTTCGAATCCTGGCGGGGTGAGGTGTTGAATGTATGTAGAAGTCCGCGTGCTTTATTGGGCTAATGAAATATATATGGATCCTCGTGTTTAGAAGACGGATATGGTAAAACGTTACTCTGCCCACCTACGTGATACAGTCGTTAGTCCCCAGTAGAGGTTCACTGCGCCATAAGCTCGTTGAAACAGGCTTTGTGAAATATTATAACAGAGTCTAGGAACAAGGCGAGTATCCTGGGTGGTATAGAGAAGCGCTCCTCGTCACAGTCAGCCTGTGGGCCGGGGTTCCGAATCCTGGTGGGTGAGGTGTTGATTGTAGTGTAGAAGTCTGCGGTTTTATTGGGCTGTAATGAAATATACAGGATCTCCGCATTTCAGCGATTTGGTAAAACGTTACTCTGACGACCTACGTGATACGGGCAGTCCCCATTAGAGGTTCACGGCGCCTTAAGCTCGATGAACAGGTTTTGTGTGAAATATATCAGAGTCTAGGACTGCTTTAAGTATCCTGGTGGTATAGAGGTAGCGTTCCCAGGTCACATCGTGGGCTCGTGGGCCGTGGGTTCGGATCCTGGCGGGGTGAGATGTTGATTGTATGTAGAAGTCCGCGTGATTTATTGGGCTAATGAAATATATATGGATCCTCGTGTTTCGAAGCTGGATTTGGTAAAACGCTACTCTGACCACCTACGTGATACGGGTAGTCCCCATTAGAGGTTCACGGCGCCATAAGCTCGTTGAAGAGGCTTTGTGTGAAATATAACAGAGTCTAGGACTGCTTTTAGTATCCTGGTGGTTAAAGACATAGCGTTCCCCGGTCACAGTCATGGGCTCGTGGGCAGTGGGTTCGAATCCTGGCGGGGTGAGGTGTTCATTGTATGTACAAGTCCGTGTGCTTTATTGGGCTAATGAAATATATATGGATCCTCGTGTTTCGAAGCCGGATTTGGCGAAACCTTACTCTGACCACCTACGTCATACGGGTAGTCCCCATTAGAGGTTCATGGCGCCATAAGCTTGTTGAACAGGCTTTGTGTGAAATATAACAGAGTCTAGGAGTGCTTTTAGTTTCCTAGTGGTCCAGAGGTAGCGTTCCCCGGTCACAGTCATGGGCTCGAGGGCCGTGGGGTCGAATCCTAGCAGGGTGAGGTGTTGATTGTATATAGAAGTCCTTGTGTTTTATTGGGCTAATGAAATATATATGGACCCTCGTGTTTCGAAGCCGGATTTGGTAAAACGTTACTCTGACCACCTACGTGATATGGATAGTCCCCATTTCAGGTTCACGGCGCCATAAGCTCGTTGAACAGGTTTTGTGTGAAATATAACAGAGTCTAGGACTGCTTTTAGTATCCTGGTGGTCCAGAGGTAGCATTCCTCGGTCACAGTCGTGGGCTCGTGGGCCGTGGGTTCGAATCCTGGAGGGGTGAGGTGTTGATTGTATGTAGATGTCCGCGTGCTTTATTGGGCTAATAAAATATATATGGATCCTCGTGTTTCGAAGCCGGATTTGGTAAAACGCTACTCTCACCACCAACGTGATACAGGTAGTCCCCATTAGAGGTACACTGCGCCATTTGCTCGTTGAACACGATTTGTGTGAAATATAACAGAGTCTAGGACTGCTTTTAGTATCCTGGTAGTTCCAGAGGTAGCGTTACCCGGTCACAGTCATGGGCTAGTGGGCCGTGGGGTCGAATCCTGGCGGGTTGAGGTGTTCATTGTATGTACAAGTCCGCGTGCTTTATTGGGCTAATGAAATATATATGGATCCTCGTATTTCGAAGAGGGATTTGGTAAAACGTTACTCTGACGACCTACGTGATATGGGCAGTCCCCATTAGAGGTTCACGGCGCCTTAAGCTCGATGAACAGGTTTTGTGTGAAATATATCAGAGTCTAGGACTGCTTTTAGTACCCTGGTGGTATAGAGGTAGCGTTCCCAGGTCACAGTCGTGGGCTCGTGGGCCGTGGGTTCGAATCCTGGCGGGGTGAGATGTTGATTGTATGTAGAAGTCCGCGTGATTTATTGGGCTAATGAAATATATATGGATCCTCGTGTTTCGAAGCCGGATTTGGTATAACGCTACTCTGACCACCTACGTGATACGGGTAGTCCCCATTTGAGGTTCACGTGGCCATAAGCTCGTTGAACAGGCTTTGTTTGAAATATAACAGAGTCTAGGACTGCGTTTAGTATCCTGGTGGTCCAGAGGTAACGTTCCCCGGTCACAATCGTGGGCTCGTGGGCCGTGGGTTCGAATCCTTGCGGGGTGAGGTGTTGATTGTATGTAGAAGTCCGCGTGCTTTATTGGGCTAATGAAATATATATGGATCCTCGTGTTTCAGTTGGATTTGGTAAAACGCTACCTGACCACTCACGCGGATACGGTAGTCCCTATTAGAGGTTCACAGTTACCAAGGCTCGTTGAACAGGCTTCTTTGAGTGAAATATACCAGAGTCTAGGACTGCTTTTAGTATCCTGCGGTTAAAGACATAGCGTTCCCCGGTCACAGTCATGGGCTCGTGGGCAGTGGGTTCGAATCCTGGCGGGGTGAGGTGTTCATTGTATGTACAAGTCCGTGTGCTTTATTGGGCTAATGAAATATATATGGATCCTCGTGTTTCGAAGCCGGATTTGGCAAAACCTTACTCTGACCACCTACGTCATACGGGTAGTCCCCATTAAAGGTTCATTGCGCCATAAGCTTGTTGAACAGGCTTTGTGTGAAATATAACAGAGTCTAGGACTGCTTTTAGTTTCCTGGTGGTCCAGAGGTAGCGTTCCCCGGTCACAGTCATGGGCTCGAGGGCCGTGGGGTCGAATCCTAGCAGGGTGAGGTGTTGATTGTATATAGAAGTCCTTGTGTTTTATTGGGCTAATGAAATATATATGGACCCTCGTGTTTCGAAGCCGGATTTGGTAAAATGCGCTTCCGACTACCCACGCGGATAATGGGTAGTCCCCATTAGAGGTTCACGGCGCCATAAGCTCGTTCAACAGTCTTTGTGTGAAATATAACAGAGTCTAAGACTGCTTTTAGTATGCTGGTGGTCCAGAGGTAACGTTCCCCGGTCACAGTCATGGGCTCGTGGGCCGTGGGTTCGCATCCTCGCGGGGTGAGACGTTCATTGTATGTAGAAGTCCGCTTGTTTTATTGGGCTAATGAAATATATATCGATCCTCGTGTTTCGAACCGGATTTGGTAAAACGTTACTCTGACCAATTACGTGATACGGGTAGTCACCATTAGAGGTTCACAGCGCCATAAGCTCGTTGAACAGCCTTTGTGTGAAATATAACAGAGTCTAGGACTGCTTTTAGTATCCTGGTGGTTAAAGACGTAGCATTCCCCGGTCACAGTCATGGGCTCGTGGGCAGCGGGTTCGAATCCTGGCGGGGTGAGGTGTTCATTGTATGTACAAGTCCGTTTGCTTTATTGGGCTAATGAAATATATATGGATTCTCGTGTTTCGAAGCCGGATTTGGTAAAAGGTTACTCTGACCACCTACGTGATACGGGTAGTCCCCATTAGAGGTTCACGGCGCCATAAGCTCGTTGAACAGGCTTTGTGTGAAATATAACAGAGTCTTGGACTGCTTTTAGTATCCTGGTGGTCCAGAGGTAGCGTTCC
Source organism: Homarus americanus (assembly GCF_018991925.1). NCBI lineage: Eukaryota > Metazoa > Arthropoda > Malacostraca > Decapoda > Nephropidae > Homarus > Homarus americanus. The sequence continues at coordinate 17,654 of NW_024746593.1, read as the reverse complement.
CCGTATCACAGTCGTGGGCTCGTGGGCCGTGGGTTCGAATCCTGGCGGGGTGAGGTGTTGATTGTATGTAGAAGTCCGCGTGGTTTATTGGGCTAATGAAATATATATGGATCCTCGTGTTTCGAAGACGGATATGGTAAAACGTTACTCTGCCCACCTACGTGATACGGGTAGTCCCCATTAGAGGTTCACGGCGCCATAAGCTCGTTGAACAGGCTTTGTGTGAAATATATCAGAGTGTAGGACTGCTTTTAGTATCCTGGTGGTTCCAGAGGTAGCATTCCCCGGTCACAGTCGTGGGCTCATGGGCCGTGGGTTCGAATCCTGACGGGGTGAGGTGTTGATTGTATGTAGAAGTCTGCGTGATTTATTGGGATAATGAAATATATATGGATCCTCGTGTTTCGATGCCGGATTTGGTAAAACGCTACTCTGACCACCTACGTGATACGGGTAGTCCCCATTAAAGGTTCACGGCACCATAAGCTCGTTGAACAGGCTTTGTTTGAAATATAAAAGACTCTAGGACTGCTTTTAGTATCCTGGTGGTTCAGAGGTAGCGTTCCGCGGTCACAGTCATGGGCTCGTGGGCCGTGAGTTCGAATCCTGGCGGGGTGAGGTGTTCATTGTATGTAGAAGTCGGCGTGCTTTATTGGGCTAATGAAATATATATGGATCCTCGTGTTTCGAAGCCAGATTTGGTAAAACGTTACTCTGACCACCTACTTGATACGGGTAGTCCCCATTAGAGGTTCACGGCGCCATAACTCGTTGAACAGGCTTTGTTTGATATATAACAGAGTCTAGGACTGCTTTTAGTATCCTGGTGGTCCAGAGGTAACGTTCCCCGGTCACAGTCATGGGCTAGTGGGCCATGGGGTCGAATCCTGGCGGGGTGAGGTGTTCATTGTATGTACAAGTCCGCGTGCTTTATTGGGCTAATGAAATATATATGGATCCTCGTATTTCGAAGCGGGATTTGGTAAAACGTTACTCTGACCACCTACGTGATACGGGTAGTCCCCATTAGAGGTTCACGGCGCCTTAAACTCGATGAACAGGTTTTGTGTGAAATATAACAGAGTCTAGGACTGCTTTTAGTATCCTGGTGGTATAGAGGTAGCGTTCCCCGGACACAGTCGTGGGCTCGTGGGCCGTGGGTTCGAATCCTGGCGGGGTGAGGTGTTGATTGTATGTAGAAGTCCGCGTGCTTTATTGGGCTAATGAAATATATATGGATCCTCGTGTTTCGAAGCTGGATTTGGTAAAACGCTACTCTGACCACCTACGTGATACGGGTAGTCCCCATTAGAGGTTCACAGCGCCATAAGCTCGTTGAACAGGCTTTGAGTGAAATATAACAGAGTCTAGGACTGCTTTTAGTATCCTGGTGGTTAAAGACATAGCGTTCCCCGGTCACAGTCATGGGCTCGTGGGCAGTGGGTTCGAATCCTGGCGGGGTGAGGTGTTCATTGTATGTACAAGTCCTTGTGTTTTATTGGGCTAATGAAATATATATGGACCCTCGTGTTTCGAAGCCGGATTTGGTAAAACGTTACTCTGACCACCTACGTGATATGGATAGTCCCCATTTCAGGTTCACGGCGCCATAAGCTCGTTGAACAGGTTTTGTGTGAAATATAACAGAGTCTAGGACTGCTTTTAGTATCCTGGTGGTCCAGAGGTAACGTTCCCCGGTCACAATCGTGGGCTCGTGGGCCGTGGGTTCGAATCCTGGAGGGGTGAGGTGTTGATTGTATGTAGATGTCCGCGTGCTTTATTGGGCTAATAAAATATATATGGATCCTCGTGTTTCGAAGCCGGATTTGGTAAAACGCTACTCTCACCACCAACGTGATACAGGTAGTCCCCATTAGAGGTACACTGCGCCATTTGCTCGTTGAACACGATTTGTGTGAAATATTACAGAGTCTAGGACTGCTTTTAGTATCCTGGTAGTTCCAGAGGTAGCGTTACCCGGTCACAGTCATGGGCTAGTGGGCCGTGGGGTCGAATCCTGGCGGGTTGAGGTGTTCATTGTATGTACAAGTCCGCGTGCTTTATTGGGCTAATGAAATATATATGGATCCTCGTATTTCGAAGAGGGATTTGGTAAAACGTTACTCTGACGACCTACGTGATACGGGCAGTCCCCATTAGAGGTTCACGGCGCCTTAAGCTCGATGAATGGTTTTGTGTGAAATATACTGAGTCTAGGACTGCTTTTAGTACCCTGGTGGTATAGAGGTAGCGTTCCCAGGTCACAGTCGTGGGCTCGTGGGCCGTGGGTTCGAATCCTGGCGGGGTGAGATGTTGATTGTATGTAGAAGTCCGCGTGATTTATTGGGCTAATGAAATATATATGGATCCTCGTGTTTCGAAGCCGGATTTGGTATAACGCTACTCTGACCACCTACGTGATACGGGTAGTCCCCATTTGAGGTTCACGTGGCCATAAGCTCGTTGAACAGGCTTTGTTTGAAATATAACAGAGTCTAGGACTGCGTTTAGTATCCTGGTGGTCCAGAGGTAACGTTCCCCGGTCACAATCGTGGGCTCGTGGGCCGTGGGTTCGAATCCTTGCGGGGTGAGGTGTTGATTGTATGTAGAAGTCCGCGTGCTTTATTGGGCTAATGAAATATATATGGATCCTCGTGTTTCGAAGCTGGATTTGGTAAAACGCTACTCTGACCACCTACGTGATATGGGTAGTCCCCATTAGAGGTTCACAGCGCCATAAGCTCGTTGAACAGGCTTTGAGTGAAATATAACAGAGTCTAGGACTGCTTTTAGTATCCTGGTGGTTAAAGACATAGCGTTCCCCGGTCACAGTCATGGGCTCGTGGGCAGTGGGTTCGAATCCTGGCGGGGTGAGGTGTTCATTGTATGTACAAGTCCGTGTGCTTTATTGGGCTAATGAAATATATATGGATCCTCGTGTTTCGAAGCCGGATTTGGCAAAACCTTACTCTGACCACCTACGTCATACGGGTAGTCCCCATTAGAGGTTCATGGCGCCATAAGCTTGTTGAACAGGCTTTGTGTGAAATATAACAGAGTCTAGGACTGCTTTTAGTTTCCTGGTGGTCCAGAGGTAGCGTTCCCGGTCACAGTCAGTGGCTCGAGGGTCAGGTCGAATCCTGCAGGGTGAGGTGTTGATTGTATGTAGAAGTCCGCGTGTTTATTGGGCTAATGAAATATATATGGATCCTCGTGTTTCGAAGCCGGATTTGGTAAAACGTTACTCTGACCACCTACGTGATATGGGTAGTCCCCATTAGAGGTTCACGGCGCCATAAGCTCGTTGAACAGGCTTTGTGTGAAATATAACAGAGTCTAGGACTGCTTTTAGTATCCTGGTGGTCCAGCGGTTAGCGTTCCCCGGTCACAGTCATCGGCTCGTGGGCCGGGTTCGAATCCTGGCGGGTTGAGGTGTTGATTGTATGTAGATGTCCGCGTGCTTTATTGGGCTAATAAAATATATATGGATCCTCGTGTTTCGAAACCGGATTTGGTAAAACGCTACTCTCACCACCAACGTGATACATGTAGTCCCCATTAGAGGTACACGGCGCCATTTGCTGGTTGAACACGATTTGTGTGAAATATAACAGAGTCTAGGACTGCTTTTAGTATCCTGGTAGTTCCAGAGGTAGCGTTACCCGGTCACAGTCATGGGCTAGTGGGCCGTGGGGTCGAATCCTGGCGGGTTGAGGTGTTCATTGTATGTACAAGTCCGCGTGCTTTATTGGGCTAATGAAATATATATGGATCCTCGTATTTCGAAGAGGGATTTGGTAAAACGTTACTCTGACCACCTACGTGATACGGGTAGTCCCCATTAGAGGATCACGGCGCTATAAGCTCGTTCAACAGTCTTTGTGTGAAATATAACAAAGTCTAAGACTGCTTTTAGTATCCTGGTGGTCCAGAGGTAACGTTCCCCGGTCACAGTCATGGGCTCGTGGGCCGTGGGTTCGCATCCTCGCGGGGTGAGACGTTCATTGTATGTAGAAGTCCGCTTGTTTTATTGGGCTAATGAAATATATATCGATCCTCGTGTTTCGAACCGGATTTGGTAAAACGTTACTCTGACCAATTACGTGATACGGGTAGTCACCATTAGAGGTTCACAGCGCCATAAGCTCGTTGAACAGCCTTTGTGTGAAATATAACAGAGTCTAGGACTGCTTTTAGTATCCTGGTGGTTAAAGACGTAGCATTCCCCGGTCACAGTCATGGGCTCGTGGGCAGCGGGTTCGAATCCTGGCGGGGTGAGGTGTTCATTGTATGTACAAGTCCGTGTGCTTTATTGGGCTAATGAAATATATATGGATCCTCGTGTTTCGAAGCCGGATTTGGTAAAAGGTTATTCTGACCACCTACGTGATACGGGTAGTCCCCATTAGAGGTTCACGGCGCCATAAGCTCGTTGAACAGGCTTTGTGTGAAATATATCAGAGTTTTGGACTGCTTTTAGTATCCTGGTGGTCCAGAGGTAGCGTTCCCCGTATCACAGTCGTGGGCTCGTGGGCCGTGGGTTCGAATCCTGGCGGGGTGAGGTGTTGATTGTATGTAGAAGTCCGCGTGGTTTATTGGGCTAATGAAATATATATGGATCCTCGTGTTTCGAAGACGCATATGGTAAAACGTTACTCTGCCCACCTTCGTGATACGGGTAGTCCCCATTAGAGGTTCACGGCGCCATAAGCTCGTTGAACAGGCTTTGTGTGAAATATATCAGAGTCTAGGACTGCTTTTAGTATCCTGGTGGTTCCAGAGGTAGCGTTCCCCGGTCACAGTCATGGTCTAGTGACCGTGGGGTCGAGTCCTGGCGGGGTGAGGTGTTGATTGTAAGTACAAGCCCGCGTGCTTTATTGGGCTAATGAAATATATATGGATCCTCGTATTTCGAAGCGGGATTTGGTAAAACGTTACTCTGACCAACTACGTGATACGGGTAGTCCCCATTAGAGGTTCACGGCGCCTTAAGCTCGATGAACAGGTTTTGTGTGAAATATAACATAGTCTAGGACTGCTTTTAGTATCTGGCAGGGTTCCAGAGGGTAGCGCTCTCGGTCACAGTCATGGTTCAGTGGGTCGCGGGGGCCTAATCCTGTGGGGTGAGGTGTTGATTGTATGTACAAGTCCGCTGCGTTTATTGGGCTAATGAACATATGTGATCCTCGTGTTTCGGGCCGGATTTGTAAAACGCTACCTGACCACTCACGGATACGGGTAGTTCCCATTTGAGGTTCACGGGCCATGTTTTCCGCTGAACAGGCTTTGTTTCTGAAATATAACAGAGTCTAGGACTGCGTTTAGTATCCTGGTGGTCCAGAGGTTACGTTCCCCGGTCACAATCGTGGGCTCGTGGGCCGTGGGTTCGAATCCTGGCGGGGTGAGGTGTTGATTGTATGTAGAAGTCCGCGTGCTTTATTGGGCTAATGAAATATATATGGATCCTCGTGTTTCGAAGACGGATATGGTAAAACGTTACTCTGCCCACCTACGTGATACGGTTAGTCCCCATTAGAGGTTCACGGCGCCATAAACTCGTTGAACAGGCTTTGTGTGAAATATAACAGAGTCTAGGACTGCTTTTAGTATCCTGGTGGTTCCAGAGGTAGCGTTCCCCGGTCACAGTCAAGGGCTAGTGGGCCGTGGGGTCGAATCCTGGCAGGGTGAGGTGTTCATTGTATGTACAAGTCCGCGTGATTTATTGGGCTAATGAAATATATATGGATCCTCGTGTTTCGAAGCTGGATTTGGTAAAACGCTACTCTGACCACCTACGAGATACGGGTAGTCCCCATTAGAGGTTCACAGCGCCATAAGCTCGTTGAACAGGCTTTGAGTGAAATATAACAGAGTCTAGGACTGCTTTTAGTATCCTGGTGGTTAAAAACATAGCGTTCCCCGGTCACAGTCATGGGCTCGTGGACAGTGGGTTCGAATCTTGGCGGGGTGAGGTGTTCATTGTATGTAAAAGTCCGTGTGCTTTTATTGGGCTAATGAAATATATATGACCTCGTACTGAAGCCGATTTGGTAAAAACGTTACCTGACCACCCACGCATATGGATAGTCCCCATTTCAGGTTCACGGCGCCATAAGCTCGTTGAACAGGCTTTGTGTGAAATATAACAGAGTCTAGAACTGCTTTTAGTATCCTGGTGGTCCAGAAGTAGCGTTCCCCGGTCACAGTCATGGGCTCGTGGGCCATGGGTTCGAATCCTGGAGGGGTGAGGTGTTGATTGTATGTAGAAGTCTGCTTGCTTTATTGGGCTAATGAAATATATATGGATCCTCGTGTTTCGAAGCCGGATATGGCAAAACGTTACTGTGACCACCTACGTGAGACGCGTAGTCCCCATTAGAGGTTCACGACGCCATAAGCTCGTTGAACATGCTTTGTGTGAAATATTACAGAGTCTAGGAATGTTTTTAGTATCCTGGTGGTCCAGAGGTATGTTACCCGGTCGTTGGTGTCATGGGCTAGTGGGCCGGTGGGGGGTCGTGAACTTGGCGGGTTGAGGTGTTCATTGTATGTACAAGTCCGCGTGCTTTATTGGGCTAATGAAATATATATGGATCCTCGTATTTCGAAGAGGGATTTGGTAAAACGTTACTCTGACGACCTACGTGATACGGGCAGTCCCCATTAGAGGTTCACGGCGCCTTAAGCTCGATGAACAGGTTTTGTGTGAAATATATCAGAGTCTAGGACTGCTTTTAGTACCCTGGTGGTATAGAGGTAGTGTTACGAGTTGGGGATTTAGAATATAGTTATACGTCTACCCAGATCCCAACAGGTAACAACAATAAAAAAAAACAAAGACAATCGGACTATAAAAGGGTAGACAAAGGATGCGAGTTTTCGTTGTATATAATAGAGTACCATAAATCCCTTAACAAAATATTCTGCTTATAAATTACCCTTAACCAAACTTAACCTAAACATTAACAGTATATACATATTAATAAACATAAAACAATCTCGAAGCAAGTGGACGTGGGGGAGTTAATACAAGATAACAGTACTTAAGTGAGGAGCTGAGATGGCTGACGAGTAAGGCTGAGTATTGTAGAAGACGGTAGGTAGTCACTGCACGTAGGTTTAGAGGATAGATGATCCTGTGGTCACTTCCCAGAGCCAAGTGCCCTCTCCTCGAATTGGAGCTGACAAAGAAGACTGAGGAGGTGACGCAACCCAGGATATGGAGAAGGGAAACCTCGGAGTGGTAACTAACATTATCATACCTTGTCTTCTGTCCCTAGATGGCGTTGCTCGTGGTGCTGGGCAGGTAGACCAGGACAATAGATGGCGTAAGCCAGTGTTGGGTGAGGGGTCAAACACCCCCTCTCCAAAGATTCTCCGTGAAGGGCTGGCGCGCGAAGGAGTGTGATCAACTAGTGCTGCCTGGGAGAGTAGCTGCTTACTTCCACTGAAGCTCGATAAGGAGTTCGCAATCAGGTTATTTAACCCCTTTATGTGCCGGAATTGTATTTGGCAGGCTGGTGAGGAGAGCCCAGCGAGGATTCTGCTGGTTGGAGGTCTTGTTGGTTTGGATGAACGGGCCAGTGGGTTATGGTCGGTGAAGACTAGGTTGTTCAGGCAAGACTGGAGGTAACATTCAAACTTCTTTATTGCCAACACCAGAGCCAAGGCCTCCTTCTCTATGGTCGAGTAGTTGGTCTGATGTTTTTTCAACTTAGCGGAGTAATATGCCACAGGGTGAAGAACATCAGTGGTTGGGTCGGGTTGTAGGAGCACAGCCCCCACTCCGACACCACTAGCGTCGATTTGTAGATGGAAGGGCGAGGTGTAGTCAGGGGGGGGGACTACAGGCTTGGAGGCAAGGAAGGCTTTGAGGCGGTGGAAAGACTGGTCGCACCTCTGGTTCCAGATGTAAGGGACCGCAGAACTGGTAAGGTCTGTGAGGGGTCCGGCCACGCTGGAGAAGTTACTGCAGAACCGACGGTAGTAGCCGCACATCCCCAGGAAGCGCATGAGTTCCTTCCTCGTCCTTGGAGTGGGAAAGGACAAGATGGCTCTAACGTTTGCGTCCTTGGGTCTCACCATACCATGCCCAACGATGTGTCCCAGGTAAGTCACTGAGGCCCGGCCAAAAGCAGATTTAGCCAGGTTTATGGTGAATCCAGTCTCTTGCAGTCGTGCAAACAGTATCTCCAAACGCACCAGATGTTCGTCCCAGCTGTCCGACACCACCACCAGGTCATCCAGGTAGGCGAACGTCCCACCTAGGTCCTGAATTAGGAAGTTGATGGCCCTCTGGAATGTGGCCGGAGCATTAGAAAAGCCAAACGCCATAACCAAATATTGAAAAAGACCAAATGGAGTTATAAATGCCGAGATTATTTTGGCCCTATCCGTGAGTCCCACTTGATAATATCCTTTCAACAAGTCCATCGTAGTAATAAATTTTGCACAGCCTATGCTGTCTATTCTATCTTCAATCAAAGGTAAAGGGTAGGAGTCTGAGATAGTGACCTGGTTCACTTTACGATAATCGGTACAGAAACGAAAACTGCTATCGGGTTTTGGAATGAGAAGGCAAGGTGAAGCCCAGGGGGAGGTACTAGGCTCAGCTAAGTTATGTTTTAACAAAAAATCTACCTCCTTTTTCATAATCTCTCTTTTTTGTGGATTTAGCCGATATGCTGATTGCCTAATGGGTTGTACATCATCTGAGACATTAATAATGTTTAAGTATATTGCAAACCCTGGGAGGTCTGATGTAACTTTAGGAAATGTTGATAATAACTTAGTGAGATCTTGTTTGAGATGGATTCAGAACAGAAAATACCATCCAAGTTAAGTTGAGTATGTGACTGTTAGTAGGGTTTTCTTTTAGGTAGAGGGAAGTCTTAAATTCTCCAATAGGTCCATGTCATCTGTCTCGTTCCGGGTCTCCTGACAAAAACCGTATGCAACAGGTTGACTTATAGCCTCTGGGATAAGTCTTCCTGACTGCCTGGAATGGTAAAGTTTCATGAGATTAATGTGAACAAGTTGTGAATCTTTTCTTATCAGGAGTATGGACTTATATAGTTGAGAGGAGATACAGTTTATTAGCAACTATATAGGGACCAGTAAACTTGCTTTTAAGGGGAGAGCCTGGAATGGGTAGAAAGAGTAACACTTTGTCACCTGGAGAAAATGATCTTTTAACTAATTTAGGTTGGGACTTCACCATTTTTTCTTGGACTTTTTTAAGTTTGACTGAGCAATGGTTCGGACTTCAGTTAATTTGTCCCTTAAAGTGTCAATGTATTGGGAAACTGTTGCGGGCTTAATAGATGGAGTGTCAAACCACTGCTCCTTTACTATTTTAAGGGGTCCCCTTATTTGTCTCCCATATAGTAACTCGAACGGGGAGAAACCCAATGACTCCTGGGGACATTCCCTGATGGCAAAGAGTAACAAGTCTATGCTTTCATCCCATTCCGTTTGGTGTTCTATACAGTATTTTTTGAGCATTGATTTGAAAGTTTGATGGAACCGTTCCAAGCAACCTTGGGATTGTGGGTGGTAAGCCGAAGATGTACAATGGTCCACACTGAGGTCTTTCATCACCTGTTTGAAAAGATTGCTCGTAAAATTGGTGCCCTGATCGGATTGGATCTCTTTAGGAATGCCCACTGAAGTGAAAAGGTGCAAAAGATGTTTGATTACGTTTTTTGAATTGATGCTTTTAAGGGGAAAAGCCTCAGGATAACGTGTACTGGTATCCATAACTGAGCAGGAATTGATTTCCCTTCTTAGTCTTTGGTAATGGGCCCACACAATCCACAACAATCTTTTCAAATGGTGTAGAAAATACTGGGATGGGCTTAATGGGAGCTGCTGGTATACTTTCATTTGGTTTTCTACCATTTGACAAATATGACAAGATTTTAGGTACTTTGACACATCCTTCCTAAGTCCAGGCCAATAATAGTGTTGGAGGAGCTTTTATATGTTTTCAGGATTCCCAAATGTCCTGAAATACCATCATGGGCAAGGGCAATTAATGCTGGTCTGACTGAGGTGGGAATTACCACTTGATGTATTTCAGACCACGTGTCTAGATGGGCAAGCTCAGGGGGCCTATAAGCCCTCATCAAAACCCCTTCATGATAATAAAAACACGGAAGGGTGTTAAAATCTTTACCCTCAACTGCTGCATGATGAAGTTTAGTCAAAGATGGATCAGATTGTTGGGCTTTAACGAGCTCATCCTTACTAATAGTCTTATTGTACAGATCTTCTGTGGGTAGGAAGATATTAGAGGTGGTTTTAGATGAAGAGGGCCCATTCCGCACACTCTGTGACCGGGTGACAGCACAAGATGGGAAAAGATGAGGAATAGTTTCTTTAAGGTCAGTGGTGGAGTTGACAGGTAAGGGAGAGTCGACTGTCTTTATGTTAGGAACCACTAGATCTCCTACCAAGTCATTACCCAATAATAAATGAATGCCGCACACAGGCATTGGGTCTTTCCTTATGGCTATTTGCACTTCCCCAGTAATCAAGGGACATTGGAGGTGCACTTTAGCTAAAGGATAGGAAGAATGGGATGAGAGATCCGAAATTAGAACACTCTCATTAGTAAATGCGGTAGATATATCAGGAATGACGTTAAACAGGAGGATAGATTGTGCTGCGCCCGTATCACGTAGTATACGAATAGGGAAAGAACGAGACCCCTCCATGATTGAAATTTTTCCCTCATAGGTGAATGAAGAGAAGAGATCCTGATGGGGCCTTTCCACATTGGTGTTTGCTATTGGTTTGGATTTGGGATCCAGGGAACTACTTTTAGCAATTTGACACTTTGGGTGTTTACAATTCTGGATCGTATGGCCTGGGTTTTTACAGTAAGAACAAGTAAACTTGGTTGCATAAGGGGGGGTAGGTGTGGGACGTTTCGACCTACCACTCACGTCCCCAAGGTTATCATCAGAGGAGGACCTAACATGTCGGGAAGTACCACGTTCCCTACGGCCCAGTGACTCCACCAGCAAGGCGTACTCATCAGCCAGCTCAGCAGCACGCCCTAAATTAATCTCTAATGCCCTCCACATGCTTCAAGATGTGAAATGGTATCTTTGCTTCTTCCACCTCCAGGACTACCAAATTTAACAAATCCTGAAATGTGAGGTCTCTCAGCCTCTAACCACTTCTTTAAAAACCTAAGCTTTTCTTGAGCAAACTCAACAAAGGTGTGGGAAAATGGTTTGTTATTACGAAACTTCTGCCGGTATCCATCTGGCGCATAGCATAAGAGGTGAGGATATTCTGCTATCATAGTCATCAGTCTGGTCTAAACAGTTATAAACTCTACGAGCCTTACCATATAATTTAGGAACTAACACTGACACCCACTGGTCCTTTGGCCACTCATTCTTCCCGGCTATTTTCTCAAAAGTCCTAAATGACCCGTCCATATCGGATTCATCAAACCTGGGAACAAGGGAAGAAGCAGTAGCAGGGTTAAAAGCAGCTAGTTTCTCTCTTAATGCCACTTCTTTTGATCTAAACTCCGATGTTAAGGTGACTTCTATCTCTCTTACCTGTAGTTCTTTCAGTCTAACCTCCTGCTCCAACTTGGCCTGTTCCGACCTGGCCTGTTCCAACTTTTCTTCATGCTGCAACTTGGCCTGTTCCGACCTTTCTTCAGGCTCCAACTTGGCCTGCTGCTCCAACTTGGCCTGCTCCAACTTGGCCTCCTTCTCCAACTTGGCCTGTTCCAACTCTAGTTCTTTCATTTTGATTTGGAACTCGAACCTTGCTCGTTCTAGTTCTAAGGCGTCTATTCGTTGTGTTTCTTTTTGAGGGCTAGCCAGACCTGAAGCAACTTCTGAGTGAGGAGGGGTGGTGGATAGTGGTTGAAGTTTCTTGGACATGGGCGTTAATCTGTCAACAGCGGATTCTTTTAAAACTTCATGTTGAACCAGCACTTCAATCACATGATTTTTTAACATTTCCTTAGTCAGTTGCTGTGAAATGGGATATTATAATAGTTGGCTATTTCTTTCCATTCTTTCTTCAGGATATTAACACGTAATTTAGCTACGAAGGATTTTCTTTCAATAAAATCCTGGAGATCAAAAACTGAGGTGGCCATTGTTAAGAAAAATAGGATAAATTAACTAATGGTCCAAAGATAAGATAAGTGGATAACCCTAGAAAATATCACGGCAGTGGATAACCAGAAAGTCCCGAAAACTAACCAAGTTATACCTAGGGAAATTACACTTATGATTATTGTTCTTCTGAGAAGATCCTTAGATAAGGATAAGAGACTTGAAAGAGGTAGGGCGTATTACGGCATAAATATAAAGATCCGGATTAACAACCCTGATATACTTGAGCGAGTAGGCGTACATTTATTAATATAAAGATCCGGATTAACAACCCTGATAAATGGTATGATTGACCCTGAATGAGATAATGAGAAATAATAATTGAGGCTTTATAATTATGGGTCCTGAGAGAGGGCGGTCCCAAGATATCACTTCACCGTAAACTAGTGACTATGGAACAGCCTACTCTGGAGTGAGGGTACAGATAAACAGATCCGGATTCTTCCCAACACTCGATAAGACTTACTACACAACTGCCACGTGTAATAACAGGTAAGCCTTATGACACTTGGAACCTAATATCCTACGTCTGTCACTCTTACTATACGATAATACCAATATATGCACACACATATGAAGGAAACTTTAAACTACCGTAAAGCAATTGTGAACAGAAGTGACTGGGAGGAATAATTAACACTGAGTAACAAGGGAGGAAGGAATATGGTACTTAAGGTCGAGTCCTGTCACGGTCGCCATTTGTTACGAGTTGGGGATTTAGAATATAGTTATACGTCTACCCAGATCCCAACAGGTAACAACAATAAAAAAAAACAAAGACAATCGGACTATAAAAGGGTAGACAAAGGATGCGAGTTTTCGTTGTATATAATAGAGTACCATAAATCCCTTAACAAAATATTCAGCTTATAAATTACCCTTAACCAAACTTAACCTAAACATTAACAGTATATACATATTAATAAACATAAAACAATCTTGAAGCAAGTGGACGTGGGGGAGTTAATACAACATATAAGTACTTAAGTGAGGAGCTGAGATGCCTGACGAGTAAGGCTGAGTATTGTAGAAGACGGTAGGTAGTCACTGCACGTAGGTTTAGAGGATAGATGATCCTGTGGTCACTTCCCAGAGCCAAGTGCCTCTCCTCGAATTGGAGCTGACAAAGAAAACTTTGAGGAGGTGACGCAACCCAGGATATGGAGAAGGGAAACCTCGGAGTGGTAACTAAGACGAGTCATACTCGTGTCTCGTCCCTAGATGGCGTTGCTCGTGGTGCTGGGTAGGTAGATCAGGACAATAGATGGCGTGCTTCGTAGTGCTGGGTGGAGGGGTTCGTAACACCGATGATCGAGTATAACAAGTCCCTTGATCAAGAATAACAAAGTCCCCTGACCGAGTATAAGAAAGTCCCCTGGTCGAGTATAACAAAGTCCCCTGGTCGAGTATAACAAAGTCCCATAATCGAGTATAACAAAGGCCCCTTATCGAGTATAACAAAGGCGCCTGGTCGAGTATAACAAAATCCACTGATAGAGTATAACAATGTCCCCTGATCGAGTATAAATAAGTGCCCTAATCGAGCATAACTAAGTCCCCTGGTCGAGTATAACAAAGTCCTCTGGTCGAGTATAACAAAGTCCCCTTATCGAGTATAAAAAAGTCCCCTGATCGAGTACAACAAAGTCACCTGATCGAGTATAACAAAGTCCCCTGGTCGTGTATAACAAAGTCCCCTGGTCGAGTATTACAAAGTCCCCTGATCGAGTATAACAAAGCCCCTTCATCGAGTTTAAAAAAAACCCTGATCGAGTATAAAAAAGCCCCCTGGTCGAGTATAACAAAGTCCCCTGGTCGAGTATAATAAAGTCGCATGATCGAGTATAACAAAGTCCCATAATCGAGTATAACAAAGTCCCCTGATCGAAAATAACTAAGTCCCCTGATCGAGTATAACGAAGGACCCTAATGGCGTATAACAAAGTCCCAAGATCGCGTATAACAAAGTCTCCTGATCGAGTATAACAAAGTCCCCTGATCGAGTATAACAAACTACCCTGATCGAGTATAACAAAGTGCCGTGATCTAGAATAACAAAGTCCCCTGATCGCGTATAACAAAGTCCACTAATCGAGTATAAGAAAGGCACCTGACCGAATATAACAAAGTCCCGAGTCGAGTAAAACAAACACCCCTAATTGAGTATAACAAAGCCTCCTGTTCGAGTATAACAAAGTTCCCTGATCGAGTATAACAAAGTCCCCTGATCGAGTAAAACAAAGCCCCCTCTTCAAGTATAAGAAAGTCCCCTGGTCCAGTAAAACAAAGTCCCTGATCGAGAATAACAAAGCCCCATCATCGAGTATAACCAATTCACCGAATCGAGTATAACTAAGTCCCCTGATCGAGTATAACAAAGTCCCCTGATCGAGTAAAACAAACACCCCTGATCGAGTATAACAAAGTCCCCTGATCGAACATAACAATGTCCCGTCATCGAGTATAACAAAGCCCCCTGATCGAGTATAAGAAAGGCACCTGATCGAATATAACAATGTCCCTAGTCGAGTATAAGAAAGTCCCCTGATCGAGTATAACAAAGTCTCCAGGTCGAGTATAACAAAGTCCCCTGATCGAGTATAAGAAAGGCACCTGATCGAATATAACAATGCCCCCTCATCGAGTATAAAAAAGCCCCCTGATCGAGTATAACAAAGTCCGCAGATCGAGTACAACAATGTCACCTTATCGAGAATAACAAAGTCCCCTGATCGAGTATAACAAAGCCCCCTGATCGAGTATACCAATGCCCATGATCGAGTATAAAAAAGTCCCCTGATCGAGTATAACAAAGTCCCCTGATCGAGTATAACAAAGTCCCCTGGTCGTGTATAACAAAGTCCCCTGGTCGAGTATTACAAAGTCCCCTGATCGAGTATAACAAAGTCCCCTCATCGAGTTTAACAAAACCCCCCTGATCGAGTATAAAAAAGCCCCCTGGTCGAGTATAACAAAGTCCCAAGATCGCGTATAAGAAAGTCTCCCGATCGAGTATAACAAAGTGCCATGATCGAGAATAACAAAGTCCCCTGATCGAGTTTAACAAAGTCCCCTTATCGACTACAATAAAGCCCCTGATCGAGTATAACAAAGTCTCCTGATCGAGTATAACAAAGTCCCATTTTCGAGTATAACACAGGCCCCTGATCGAGTATAACAAAGTCCCCTGATCGAGTATACTAATGTCCCCTGATCGTGTATAACAAAGTCCGCTGATCGAGTATAACAAAGCCCCCTCATCGAGTATAACAAAACCCCCTGATCGAGTATAAATAAGGCCCCTGGTCGAATATAACAAAGTCCTCTGGTCGAGTATAACAAAGTCCCATGATCGAGTATAACACATGCCCCTTATCGAGTATAACAAAGGCCCCTGGTCGAGAATAACAAAATCCCCTGATCGAGTATAACAAAGTTCCCTGATCAAGTAAAACAAACACCCCTGATTGAGTATAACAAAACCCCTGATCGAGTATAAAAAAGCCCCCTGGTTGAGTATAACAAAGTCCTTTGGTCGAGTATAACAAAGTCCCATAATCGAGTATAACAAAGGCCCCTTATCGAATATAACAAAGGCCCCTGGTCGAGTATAACAAAATCCCATGATCGAGTATAACAAATTCCTCTCATCGAGTTTAACAAAACCTCCTTGATCGAGTATTAAAAAGCCCCCTGGTCGAGTATAACAAAGCCCCCTGATCGAGTATAACAATGTCCCCTGATCGACTATAACTAAGTGCCCTAATCGATATAACAAAGGACCCTAATGCCGTATAACAAAGTCCCAAGATCGAGTATAACAAAGTCCCCTGATCGAGTATAACAAAGTCCCTAGATCGAGTATAACAAACCCCCTCATCGAGTATAAAAAAGCCCCCTGGTCGAGTATAACAAAGTCCGCAGATCGAGTACAACATTGTCACCTTATCGAGAATAAAAAAGTCCCCTGATCGAGTATAACAAAGCCCCCTGATCGAGTATACCAATGCCCATGATCGAGTATAAAAAAGTCCCCTGATCGAGTATAACAAAGTCCCCTGATCGAGTATAACAAAGTCCCCTGGTCGTGTATAACAAAGTCCCCTGGTCGAGTATAACAAAGTCCCCTCATCGAGTTTAACAAAACCCCCCTGATCGAGTATAAAAAAGCCCCCTGGTCGAGTATAACAAAGTCCCAAGATCGCGTATAAGAAAGTCTCCCGATCGAGTATAACAAAGTGCCATGATCGTGAATAACAAAGTCCCCTGATCGAGTTTAACAAAGTCCCCTTATCGACTACAATAAAGCCCCTGATCGTGTATAACAAAGTCCCCTGATCGAGTATAACAAAGTCCCATGATCGAGTATAACAAAGGCCCCTGATCGAGTATAACAAAGTCTCCTGATCGTGTATAACAAAGGACCCTAATGGCGTATAACAAAGTCCCAAGATCGCGTATAACAAAGTCTCCTCATCGAGTATAACAAAGTCCCCTGATCGAGTATAACAAAGCCCCCTGATCGAGTATACCAATGCCCATGATCGAGTATAAAAAAAACCCTGATCGAGTATAACAAATTCCCCTGATCGAGTATAACAAAGTCCCCTGGTCGTGTATAACAAAGTCCCCTGGTCGAGTATTACAAAGTCCCCTAATCGAGTATAAAAAAGCCCCCTGGTCGAGTATAACAAAGCCCCCCGATCGAGTATAACAAAGTCCGCTGATCAAGTATAACAAAGTACCCTGATCGAGTATAACAAAGTCCCCTGGTCGAGTATAACAAAATCCCCTGGTCGAGTATAACAAACTCCCCTGTTCGAGTATACTAAAGTCCCCTGATCGAATATAACAAATTCACAAGATCGAGTATAACAAAGCCCCCAGATCGAGTATAACAAAGTCCGCTGATCAAGTATAACAAAGTACCCTGATCGAGTATAACAAAGTCCCCAGGGCGAGTATAACAAAGTCCCCTGATTGAGTATAACAATGTCCCCTGATCGAGTATAACAAAGTCCCGTCATCGAGTATAACAAAGCTCCCTGATCGAGTATAAGAAAGGCACCTGATCGAGTAAAAAAAAGGCCCCTGGTCGAGTATAACAAAGTCCCCTGGCCGAGTATAACAATGTCCCCTGATCGAGTATAACAAAGCCCTCTCATCGAGTTTAACAAAACCCGCTGATCGAGTATAAAAAAGCCCCCTGGTCGAGTATAACAAAGTCCCATGATCGAGTATTACAAAGGCCCCGAATCGAGTATAACAAAGGCCCCTGGTCGAAAATAACAAAGTCCCCTGAACGAGTATACTAAAGTCCCCTGGTCGAGTATAACAAAGTCCCAATATCGAGTATAACAAAGCCCCCCGATCGAGTATAACAAAGTCCGTTGATCGAGTATAACAAAGCCCCCTGATCGAGTATAACAAAGCCCCCTCGTCGAGTATAAGAAAGTCCCTGGTCGAGTATAACAAAGTCCCCTGATCGAGTATAACAAAGGA
>NW_024746592.1:0-12020 GCF_018991925.1 Homarus americanus | reverse complement strand
ACTAATCTTCAGGTGATCCAATGAATTTCACACTAACTCTGTCTTCCAAGTATAACTGGAGTTTATTTACATTTCTCTCTTCTGTTATGTACCTCACTGGTGTTGTTCCTCATTACAGGTACAAGCTGTATAATGTAGACGTGTGGGCCAGCGTGACAGTGGTCCTCCTCCTTCTCACCTACATATCCCTACGACTCTTCTTGGCCTGCTGTTCGTGTCTCTGTTCCTCCAGGTCTAAACGCAAAACAGATTAACATTTTTCCCCCTAATGCTTTGTTCACACGGTGTCTGTAATATGTTAATAAAGAGTAGTGAATTGTTCCTCTCACACTGACCTAAAACCCTTGACTGTTATAACTTCAGCCTTTGAGTAAGGTGCGTTAATTCCTTGAGTATGAGCAGTAAATGCCTTAAGTATGATGAGTTAATGCCTTGAGAAGGAGAATTCTTTTAAGCAAGATGAGTTAATGCCTTACATGAGGGAGTTGTAATGGCCCTTGTCTCATCAACAGAAGTATTATATAAATGGGTTCTTACATCTGATTTATATTCAGATTTCACCCCTTGTAACTTTCCACTGGCTATGAGGTGACATGTTCAATGCACGTGATAAGGTGTGCCCCACGGGAAGCTGCGTCATACTATGCTGAGTAAAGGCATAAGTAGCCGGCTCTCTGGCCACCTGAAGCGAGCAGTAGTTTGATATCCTTGACTAGAGGAAGACGTTATTTGAGAGCCGCAGTGAATGGCTCCGTCTTCCCTTGAGGGGGAACGACGTACCCACACCGTTCTCCCTCAATGGGTCACTACTCATCAGTCACTCACATCAACTAATATTGAACGGACATGATCCACGTTTATATTCATGAACGCCGTCCTCTTTCTCATTCACCCATATATAGTGGAACTTACGGTTGAATTACACTCAGGAATTATAGACATAATCCTTTTGTAGTAAAACAAGGAACTCCAATTGGGTTTCGTTACCAAAAGCCCAATTATATTATATGTGTTACCAACCTGGTTAACTGGGAATTAACCAACGTAACATATAGGTAACATATAGGTGGCAGCCAGGTGGTCAACAGAAATCTCCTTCCGGTATCCATACCAAGACGTCAGTGTTTTGTGAAAACAAAGAAACAAAAAACAGTGACGTGTTACATAATCCTAGTGTTAAAACTATATCCCGTATGAGACGATAATTAGTGGTGCTCCTCATCTCTGACACCCTCAAGAGGTGCAGAATTATTCCCAATAACCGCAATTGAGTTATTGTTGACGTGAAATCCCTGTTAACAACAAGTGAGAGGGGTCAGGAAAGCGTCTTGTCAGCGCCTGACCATTCTGTGGAAGTATTCCCCCTGTCGTGAAGTGGATTCACCCGGCGTTCGTCATGCAGCGCGCCCGGACTCACAGTGGGAGGGAAGAGTGCGGTTATCCACCCACCACCCCCCACCTGGATCCATCTGTGGTTTCGCGATCGTTGATTGCAGTATTTCCGGTGTCATCAGACAGTCCCCCATATATACGGGATTGCAGAAGATTTGACATTCAGTGGAGACATCGTATCAGCGCATAGCCTACAGTGGGAGGGAAGATTGACGTCACCCACACGCCTACACCCACCCCAAAACAGATAGCAGCTAGACGGATCGCGTTTTCTATACAGACGCCCTAACTCCTGTATTAGGTATTTAAAGAGTAAAATACTTTATTCACAGTGAAGACTGTAACTTCTCAAGTGATTGTTACAACTAACAGTCATCTCACCATATACACAGTTGGTAAAGGTAGAGGAATTATGTTCTCCCCATTACTGTG
Source organism: Homarus americanus (assembly GCF_018991925.1). Lineage (NCBI taxonomy): Eukaryota > Metazoa > Arthropoda > Malacostraca > Decapoda > Nephropidae > Homarus > Homarus americanus. The sequence goes on along the minus strand of NW_024746592.1, from coordinate 10,196 downwards.
GCATACTGGTTTAGAAGAATATATATATATATATATATATATATATATATATATATATATATATATATATATATATATATATATATAACGTAAATATATGCAATAGCAATCAAAGATATTGTTATATGTGTTACATTTACTACAACAAGGAGAGGGATAGGTACATTGTTTCCTGCTTCTCCTCACAACACTTCTATAGCGGCCTCGTTAGTAGCGGCACTAAGTTGAAGTGTTGTCAGTGCCGGTGAGGGTTGATAGTACAAGATTGGCTCTTGATATTGATACGGGTGCATGCGCTAATGTTTTGGCCTTGACATCCTATCACGAGTTACAACGTAAATTCTCTCACTGCGACTTCAAATGGAGGCCTAGTAACGCTGAGCTCGAAGGAGTATCAGGTACTCAGTTGAGCATTAACGGAATGGTGACGTTACCACTCAGATTTTCAAGACTGGTTCTCCCTTCTACGCGAACTTTTATGTAGTTCAGCAGTTCAATTTGCCAGCTGACGGGTTACTTGGTCTCCCAACCCTTAGAACGAACGTGATAGATGTTCATCCACGTAATAATACTATTACGTTTAAAGGTGTTTCCTACAACCCCTATGAGTCATTCTGAACCTATGCTCACCGCTAGGTCGAAAGTGTTGTCTACCAATCCCATTAAGAGGAAGGCGGATCATGCGTCAGAGCTACCTCATGACCTCAAACCCACACTTTCCCAACGTGATTATAGCAGCAATAGTTGGAAGATCGTACCTGCAGTTTTGAAGAGTAATCTTCATTACCAGAATGAGGAAATCACCAAAGCAACTGTCGAATTACACGACGTGTACACGGGCACAGATGTTATGTGTCTCCCGGAAACGTGCAAGGTAAAAGGGCTATCGTGTGAGTCTACGTTGAGCACCATACGCCCAGGTGGTTTGACAGAAGTCCTGATACTGAATAGAACAGGCGTTCAACGAATATTAAAGAAAGGATGTTATTTGTGTGATTTTCTAGTATATCACAACAATGTCGAAGTACAGCCTACAAAATTCCCAATTAGTAGTATTGTTACGCAATACCAACAGAATCGGCAGGACAGGATAGATCAAATAGCGCCACATATTAAGGTGATCGATCATTCTCAGGGCAGGACACGCCTTTTAGAGCTGCTTGCTGACTATAGAAATATAGTAGCCTTCCCAGGGGAAAAGCTAGGTCAGACAGATTTAACATCCCATCATATAGCGTTAAAGGAGGGAACAAACCCTATCTACGTACCAGCTTACAGACTACCTCATAGCCAGCGCGCTGTAGTTCAAGATATGGTGCAGGGTATGTTGGATGAGAATGTTGATAAGCATTCTAAATCCCCCTTTAATAGCCTCTTATTCCTCATCCCCTAAAAGGATGGTGGATGGCGCCCTGTTATAGATTTCAGGCGCGTCAATGAACAAACGATCCCTGATATGTACCCTATGCCTGTCTTGAGTGACATATTGCAATCCTTAGGTAAGGATAATGCAGTATTTAGCAACTTAGATTTGCTTAATGGGTATTGGCAGATACCACTCGATGAGAAATCACGAGAGGTCACGGCGTTCAGTACGCCCCTGGGCCACTTTGAGTTCCTCCGGATGTCATTTGGTCTCAGAAATGATCAACACCCTGTTTGCCGGATTGATTGGTATCACAGTCTGCGCTTATTTGGATGATCTAATAGTAGTCAGTAAGGACGTTGATTCCCATCTGATTAAACTGCGTGAAGTTTTGGAAAAACTTTCCACAGCAGGTCTTAAAATTAAACTCTCGAAGTGTGAGTTTTTAAAATCCAGAATCCATTTCCTTGGTCATGTAGTTGACGGTGAGGGCATCCACACAGTAGATGATAGTCAAAGCTGTATCTCGGTTCCCACGTCCTACCTCAGTTGATCATGTGGGTAGTTTTCTTGGCTTATCTGGATATTATCGTTCTTTCATTAAGAAATGCAACATTAGCATCGCCCCTAACAAGGTTAATTAAGAAAGATGCAATGTTTATATGGGACGCTGAACACGAAAATAGTTTTGCGGCATTGAAGATAGCGCTTACCAATGCCCCTGTTCTAGCATTCCCAGACTACACTCAACCTTTCACTCTCTGTACTGACGCTTCCGGACTTGGAGTCGGAGCCGTGCTCATGCAAGAGGATACGCGTAGGAAGTTTAGAGTGATAGCTTTTGCAAGTCGCAAGCTTATTGATGCTGAAACACGTTATTCGGTAACGCATTTAGAAACGTTAGCCGTTGTGTGGGCACTTAAGAAATTTAAAGACATTATCTTTGGATATAAGATAACTGTTTTTACTAATCATGCGGCAGTAACTGAGCTGTTCCATGGCAGAAACTTACCAGGCAGATTAGCACGCTGGTATCTGACAATTCAAGAGTTTGACCCCGAGTTTAGATATTTACCCAGGAGGGCGAATGTTGTCGCCGACGCTCTGTCAAGAAATATAGCACCAATAATGCCTGTATCAACCTGCACTCTTTCGCAACTGGAAGATGAGCAACGACGCGACCCATTATGGTCAGCAGTCATTTTCGCTTTCGAATCAGGAGAGGATGTTAAACTCCCCAAATTAATTCTTCCCTTAAGTCAGTTTGAATTACGACATAACATACTCCATAGGTCGAAAAAGACGCCAGAGGGAAATGTTTCTCAAATAGTCGTACCTGACACGTTGTGTAAAGCGGTTATAACATTGTTCCATGATGTCCCACAGGCAGATCACCACTGTCGTGACAAATGCCTAGCGGAATTACGAAAGAAGTATTTCTGGAACACTATGATGAAAAACATAGAATTACACATTGCTAATTGTTTGGCATGTGCTCAACATAAAGGTTCTACATGATCACCAGTCCCGATTTTACAATATCCTACACCAGACCGTCCGTTTGACACAGTCGCTATTGACTTGTTAAAACTCCCGAAGAGTCATCAGGGATCAACGTACGTCTTAGTGTGTGTGTGGATCATTTTTCCAGGTTCGTGGTCTTGGTCCCACTAAAAGTTAAAACGGCCAATGCTGTGGCCAATGCATTAGTGATGAATCTTATATGTCCATACACTACGCCTAAAGTTCTGCTCTCTGACAATGGGGCAGAGTTCAAGAATCAGCTAGTAGCGCAAATATGTGCACAATATGGAATTAAACAAAGTTTTGTGACAGCTTATCATCCACAGGCTAATGGCCTTGTTGAGAGAACCAATCGCAAAATCCTTGAGATGTTGCGTCTAATTGTCAGTGATTTGCAATACGCATGGGAAGATTGGTTACCGCAGGTTGCAGCGTCTATAAATGGGTCAATTAATAGCTCTCCGGGCAAATCACCCAACTACATTGTCTATGGTACAAATAAACGTCTACCTTACGACATCCTTACAGATGCGCCATACCCGGTTTATAATATGGATGATTTCGCGGCAAAACAAATTCGTGTCTTTACGGATATTCATACCCAAGTCCGATCACATTTAGCGGCGTCGCGCGCCGAAATGATCATCAAGCAACATAAACATGCTAAACCTGTCGTGTTAAACGTAGGAGACGCTGTTATGTTAAGAGAACCGGAAAGGAACTTCAAGCTTTCGGCTAAATTTTCAGGTCCATTCCGCATTATTGCTAAAGAAACAGGCAGCAAATTTAAAATTTGGAAGCCTAATGCACAGATTGCAGATGTCGTGCATGCGGACCGTCTTAAAAAGACCCATGAGAATTTATTACCTCCAGTTGATGATGATGTGATAGACACCTCTTTACAGACTGTACAGAAGCAGCGTGTTCCTAATGACTATTGTATGAAACTTCGTTCTGCAAGTAGATGTTAAACAGTGTGTAATCTCTTACAGAATGGCTTGGAACATCACTGTGTTGCTTTTACTGTGTTGTTGCACCGTTGTGTTGACAGACATGTCCACATCCGTCCTCAAACCTGGTGCACTAGTTGCACCTCTCGGACTCGTTCTCGTAGTTGAGGACGTGGTGAACATCAAGTATGAACTCCATCCACTGCTCCAGCTTCCGCGTCAGATGGACAACGTCGACGCCCAACTACAATCAGCATTGGACATCCTTCATGAATCGACGATAGTTTCACAAACTATTGACCTTCTACACTTTCGTCTCCAGAACCTTCACAAGCTTCTCGTCGATGTTGGGAAGAATTTACCAGCGTCTCAAGTGGATCTTGCTAAAGAAGTGCATTCCCAGACACGACGAAAAAGGGGTCTCTTTAATTTTGTGGGTCTTATCCAAAGCACTTTGTTTGGCACGGCAACGGCCGATGATGTAGCTAAATTGGGGGACCGAATGAACATTGTCGTTCAGGCTGTATCTCAACAGAATCGTGTTGTTTCTCAAACCTTTCATGCGATTACTGCTTTAGAATTAAAGGTTAATGCAATAATATCAGAATCAAACCAAGTTTCGAGGATTGTCAGTAGGTTACAGAACACAGTCCCGACGTTCGAATGGCTCCTTTATTTCACAGAATATTTGCATGCTGCGGAAATTTCAGTTCAAAAGATTGTAACCTCTAAAAATGAACTAATTGACAGCATTGTAGATGCAGGGATAGGACGTGTGGACGCAAAGCTTGTGCCTGTGCAGACGCTTCTTGATGCTTTACAGATAGCCAAGTTGCAGTATCAATTAACTCCTATTTTTAATGACAATGAGGTTGAATATTATTACCCACTGTTGGAGTCTCCTATAGGATTGGTCGAGTTTCTCCCTAACCTAACCCGACGTCCTTCTAATTGGTAGACAAGAGGACCCCAGCACCTCAATGGAAGGGGGCGTGTCTGGTACTGAGGGGACGAGAGGGGAGAGGGGGAGAGGGGGTCTACATGATGATAATGATGGTAATAAGGGGAGAGTGCAAGAGAGGGGAGGAGGGGGGGATGGGGAGGAGGAAGAGGGAAGGAGGGGAGGAGGAAGAGGGAAGCAGGAGGAAGGTGTTTGTATAAAAATAATGCTTGTGATGTTGAGAGAGTAAAGGAGGGGAGAGGGGAAGAGGATGAGAGGGAGGTAGTAGTCTGATGATGATGATAAGGGGAATAAAATGAGAGATTGAAGGAAGGGAAAGAAGGAAGAGAGGAAGAAAAAAGGGAAGATGGGGAAGGAAGTCTACGTGTATGGAAGAGACTTGAGAGAGAGAGAGAAAATGGATACGGAAGCAGAATGTGGATAAAGAGAGAGAGGCCATAGCCAATAAACACGATAAGAGAGAAGGGCAGAAAAAGACTGTGTGATGGGAGACTATTGAATAATTTGTGTCAAGAGAGAGACATTTTGTTTTATAGTGTGGTGTGATGATGATGGTGATGATGATGGTGATGATGATGGTGGTGGTGATGATGATGATGATGATGATGATGATGATGATGATGATGGTGGTGATGGTGATGGTGATGATGGTGATGCACAATGCTATCCTGATCCACATTCCTATGCGAGGGCAACATCAGTTTCATGCATGGCATTTAGAACCCTTCCCCTGCTTTGTTAACGACGCACTGTATACTCTGGATAGGCCTAAAGAACTTTTCCTAATAGATGAAGATTATTCTTTCTTGTCAATAGAAGATCCTAAGGTACTGTCACGGTGTAAGTCGTCTTATCTACACCTACACGAATGTCCAGCCTACATGTTCACGTTTATTCCTGCTGCAGAGGGAATATGTGAATTGGCAGTCATACAAACCAATGTACGCACAGCACTTGCGCAATGCAGTTATAGGCCAGTTAGTCTCAAAACTGTGTTTCACGCTCATCTCCACAATGTGCAGTACTTGTTCTTTCCAAATCTTACGACTGCTATTTTAAAATGCCATGATGGTGTTAAGCAGCTAGTTGTGAAAGGGCATTACAAGGCTCCGGATTACTGTGAAATCACTTGTGGTACATTACGGACCTTGCCTACTCATCAGCACTTTGCTTTAAATATGAAACTCGCGTCTGCTTTAATTCAACTTCCTGTCATGAATTTCACTATAAAGGATATTCAAATTGTTTCAGAGAAATCAAAAGTTCTAGCATTCTTTAAAGAGACATTTTGCTGATTTGAGTAATAATTTACCATTTTATCTATCACGGGAATTTGCCATACCAAGCCTTACAATTCCCTCAATTATGTAAATTATGGCAATTATGTTTCTGTTCTGTTATTATAAGGCAGTGTCATCCAAAATGAACGTTGTTCATAACATATTAACCCGTAAGACACTAAAGTTTAGGTCCCCTGTAGTAGCTGATACCCCTACAGTAGTAGAATCCCCAGCTTAGTGTCTACACATCTGTTTATAACATGGTTAGGGTTGTCTAGGATGTACTGTACGCTGTGAGCTTATTTAGGCCTCACGGAGCTCGGCTGTTAGGTGACCGAGCGATGCAATGGCCCCTGTCTCATCAACAGAACATATTATATAAATGGTTCAATACATCTGATATTATATTCACATTCACCACCCTGTAACTTTCCACTGTCTATGAGTAAGACACGAGTTGAACACGTGAACGGTAGCTTTCCCAAGAGGGACAAGCCCATATGTCAGCATTTATGTAAGCGGGCACAAGCGACGCTCCTAGGTCAGTCACTAAGATCAACTAATATCGAATGGACGTGATCTACGTTTATATTTACATAAACGCCGTCCTCTTTCTTCGTTCACTCATAAATAGTGGAACTTACGGTTGATCTACACTCAGGAATTATAGACATAATCCTTTTATAATAAAACAAGGAACTTCAATTGGGTTTCGTTACTAAAACCCCAATATCTAATATATGTGAACAACCCGGTTAATTGGGGGATTAACCGACGGATTCATATATATATATATATATATATATATATATATATATATATATATATATATATATATATATATATATATATATATATATATATATATATATATATATATATATATATATATATAGTAGAAGGATATTTTCTATCATCTCCGCAAGACAGGAACCACCCTTTCACTGGGCCGATTCGGTTTGTGTAGGATAGATGTTCCATACCGTATTTATGGAACATCTATCATGTGGTCTGACAGTAGATTGTGGACCAGTCCAACCTGGAGCTGCTGGAGTGGCCCAGTAAGGGCCGTGACATGAACCCGATTAAAAACCTAAGGGAAAGTATGGTGGGCACCAGCACAGGAGAGGACGTCCAACTTATTCAACACACTCAGGAGCAGTGGGAATTGTTCCGGGCCAATCCTCAGTTTGTCCACCAGCAGGTATAGCCACTGTGTCCTGAGAGACTACAGGCAGTCATTGACAAGGATGACGTTGGTGTTGATGTCCCGAAAATATATTATTTAATTAATATATGTGTTTGGCATAATATTTTGTTGAATAAAATATTGTCTTACCCATGATAGAGGCCTAACCTCCCTGTCTAACGTAGAGCTTTATGAACTGTATAAGTAAACAATATGAAGTTTATTAACACAAAGGAAATTAATTCGACAGAACAATATGAACTGTATAAGTAAATGAAAGTGAGAAAACCCACGAGTAAGCTTGGCCGTCCATAACGAGATGATAACTTATTGAACGTCAGTGTTAAGTGACATACCTTGTATGGGTGTAGAACACTGTAAGGATAAAGGAAAATGCGTCATAATTTCCATTTCAACAGCATACACTTTTCTGCATTCGTTTACTTGACAACTGCGGACAGCTCCCCCGCACCTCTCTAACTGAAGCGACTTTTGTTGTGGATAACTGAGGTACTGTAGGTGCGGCGGCGCTGCTACTTCTAAGTCTTATCTGATTCTTCTGCTACTAACTTCATTTTTACCGAACTATAGCCTCCCCATCCCGAATTATTGGGAACAATGTTATGGATTAATTAAGTTTGGTCACTAAATTTACCAGAGTTCGTCAGCTGTGGTCACCCCCTCCCAGTACCCGACCGGCTTCGAATCCCTTAAAGTAGTGTAGCGACGAGTGTAAACATGGCGTCATTCTGAAGCCTAAACGTTCGCCACTTAAAAAAAAATTATATATAAATTTCACATAAGTTTAATAAATCCATCAATAGTTTAAGAAGTCTGACGTACGGACCATAATCTTAATGTCTCACCTTCATGTTCATGATGAGGAGTTTCTTTAACAAACCTTGGTAAGAGAGGCAGCTACTTCCAACAAAACGGCCCAAGAACACTAACCACATTTACCGACTTTGCTGGAATGTATTCATGTAAGGACAAGCTCATATACCAATGTCATAATCAAATTATGAATAGACTAAACTTGTCTCCTGGGCTTGGACTCCAGTTAGACCGGGTAAGGGTACAAGCGCCGCCCTCACCCACACGGGTACGAATCCCACCCCAGGAAAGATGTTTGTATAATAAAATATAAACACCTTGCAGCACGAAAAATGCTAGGTATGGGTTGGGTTAGGTTAGGTTAGGTTAAGTTAAATTTGGTTGGATTAGGATGGGTTAGTTTCGGTAAGGTTGGGTTGGGTTGGGTTGGGTTGGGTTGGGTTGGGTTGGGTTGGGTTGGGTTGGGTTGGGTTGGGTTAACAACATGATGTGTTTCAATCGTTTTCAGTATGCAGGTAACGGTGAGACTTTACAATACATCAGCCACTACAGCATTCTTTGTCTGCTTCAAGTAATTGTTCTACTTTTCAACACTTACGTTCAGCGTCGCCTCTCCTCTTGACCACCAGCCAAATATGGTGTTGTGTGTGTCAGTTCTTGTACATGGAGCGACACCACCTGTAATTATAAGACTGGATTATCTTGTGCACGACAGAGTAACCCAAGGTCGTGTATGTGTGTAATGCGAGTTCTGGGTTACTTACTACTTACTGATACAAGCACAGGTCATATTTAATGAAAGAAACTGACAAATAACATCAATTATAAAACATTCCGGAAACTACACGACCGGTGATTTTTTTTATTAGGAATTGTATGTATATTATGTATGTTGTATGTATACTATGTATGTACCCCATTTATATACATTACTTATCTAGTCAGTAGCGTGTGGCAATGCCCCTTTTTCATGTCACCACACGCTTAGATAATGTGCCTGGCGACATCTGGAAGCTGCTAATGTATCACTTGCCACATGTCGCCTGAGAGGTCAGAGAGAGGTCAGTTGACCCATGGAGTGTTGGGACTACCGGCGCTAGGATTGTGCACCTCTGTACTTCCGTCAAATAGAACCTACAATACTCTACAGGTGTTTGTGTTAGCCCGGGTAGTTGGAACTGAGTACCCCAAACTCCTACATGGCGCAGTGAGTTGATTGATTGGAAGTATAAGTGCCGTTGTGTAAAGTCAAGACTGGTAGACCCCTCCCGCTCGTCAACCGTCACTCTCCTAATCGCATTGTCTCCCACAAAAACTCATTTCGAATTACCAACGAGTTTTGAGCAGTGTTTCAGTGACAGCAAGTTCCTGTGAAGTGTTATAAGTACCCCTTGTGTGTGTAGTGCTTAAGTGTGACCTTGTTTTAAGGGATTCCCCAAGGTGGAAGGCTGGTTCAGGGCATTTCGGAGGAGCAGTGTCCAGCGTACCGTCACCCGGCCGCGTCAAGAGTGTAACTGACCGGCTCGGCTCCGCGCCCCACCGCTTGCTTACCCCCACGCCCCCCTCCGCGCTTCTACCACCCGCCTACACACACCAACCCACGGGTACACACTCACGAACGAAAACACAGACTGCAGTCAATCCTTTATATATATTTTATATATATAATCTACTTATCTGTGTATTCAATTAATTTTTTTTGTCTCAGATCTTGTTGATACGACGGGCTGACCGGTCAACACTGATTTGAGATACAATATACAGATTAAGTAATTATGCCTCGTTCCTTACATAGTGGTGCAGTTGACACCCAGATGATGCCTCAGACGGATGACAGCTCTACAGAGATGGATGACCAGTCAGAACGAGACGCCACGCCCTCTCCCTCCACATCTCGAAGTCCTTCACCTCGATATTCTGCCTTGTCTCCAGAGGTAATGGCTTTAATGAAGTTTACGAGGGAGGAAAGGCGTGAGGACGAAGCTAGAAGACATGTTTAGGACGAAGAAAGGAGACAAGAGGAGGCAAACAGAGACCACCAAAGGAGATTGGAAGATAGTGAACGGTTTGCAGCTTTGATATCTAGCCTTAC
>NW_024746591.1:0-16391 GCF_018991925.1 Homarus americanus | reverse complement strand
AACAGGTGCAGGGGCTAAACACCGCTTGCGTGAGGGGGTAGGCAAAATGCCCGTGAGGGTGCAACAACAACAATCAGGACGAGGCAGAGGGAGGGCGGGAGCAGGTCCGGGCAAGCAAAGGGCCAACGCGGGTGTTCTGATTGTCGTCCTAGCAGGCAGTGTTGGTAAAACGCAGGAAGAACCGCCCCGCCACGGCGGCGGCGCAAGCCGAGAAACGCAGGTGGACGGACGCACAGGCAGCACACGATCAAATCAAACAGAGAAGGTGAAAATATAGAAATTTGCTAGTCGTAGGGTTGTTTGGAGAGAGATGAAGGTAAAGTCTTTGAGCTATGTCAAAGAGGAACGGAGCGAGTTGGAGGAAGGGTTTTTTAATCTTTGAGCTTGAAATGTCAAAGTATTCATAGTAAGGAAGGATGAGCGTATCGTAGGAGAGTTTTTAGTAATAGCGGCAGACAGATTTGAGCTTTTTTGTCAAATTATGAACGGAGACGAGAATGAGATATAGGTTGAGTGGTTTCAGTCTAGAGTTAGGTCAATTTTATTAAGAATTGGATGTCACAGACGTTGGGTATGTTTGATTAGGTTCTGAGAGTTGTGGGTCTTTTAGCTATGTCAGAGAGAAATGGAGAGAGTTGGAGGAAGAGTTTTGAATCTTTGAGTTTGAAATGTCAAAGTATTCGTAGTGAGGAAGGATGAGTGTATCGTAGGAGAGTTGTTTAGTAATGGCAGGAGGCAGATTTGAGCTATGTCAAATTGTGAACGGAGATGAGAGTGAGATATAGGTTGTTAGGTTTCAGTCTTGAGTTAGGTCGATTTTGGTAAGGTGGCTTTGTCTGGCGGGGGGGGGATGTTGTGTTTGGAGATTGGTTGAGGGAGGGGGGGAGTTTGTGTTTGGGGATTGATGGGGGTGGCGGTTGTATGTTAATTTAAGGTGAATTAAAATTGCTTAAGGGGGGTTGTTGTGTGAGTGTGTATGTGTTTGCATGTAAATGTAAGGGGAGAGAGGGAGGGTTAGGATAATGTTATAAGGTCAGGTATGGTTCGGTTGTCGGGAGGAGGGGGGAGGAGAGGAGAGGAGAAGGGAGGCGAAAGGGGGAAAGGGGGGCTTTGGAGGTTCTTGGGTTAATTTATGGTATGGTAGGATTTCTTAGGAATGATATGTTTTGTGTTGCTAATGAATAGTTGTATTGCGTCATATGTTTTTATTTATTTATTTATTTATTTTATTTATTTATTTATTTATTTTTATTAGGAGGGTCAAAGGGGCTTGTTAGAAAGGTCGGGTATATTAAGTTTTTATTTTGGGAGGATTGTAGGTATCGATTTCTAAGAGGGGTTGTGAGTAAGGTTGGGTGGGTTAAGTTTTTCTTTTGGGAGGATTGTAGGTTTTGTTAGTGGTTGGCAGAGTTGGGTTAATTATTGCATTCTCTCTTTCTTGCAGGTATTGTGAGTTCTGGCCCCATTCTTGAGGGAGAGGGTTTGTGTACAGGTACATTGCACCCCTCCCCGACCTTATTGGCCGAGAGAGGCGTTCAATGTCGTCTGCAGTTGGTGCCGTTTTTATAAGGTACACCTCTCCGGCCTTGAGGGAGAGGGCTTGCGTACAGGCATTGTGGAACTCTCACCGACCTTATTGGCTAAGGGAAACGTACATGTCATCTGAGTTAGTATGGGATGGGTAAGTTAGGTATTTGTTTTGGGAGGAGTGATAGGGTGTGGTTAGTTAATGGTAGAATGGTTATTTTTTATTTTGTGTGGGATTGCTAGTAACGGCTGGGTATGTTAGGTTTTTAATTTTGGGGGATTGTTAGGGTCTTTTCTTTCTTTTTTTTTTTTTTTTTTTTTTTTTTTTTTTTTTTTTTGAGTGGCCTTGAGTTTGAGTTATGGGCGTGGGGTTTGGCGAGGGGGGGGAGTATAAATTACTGAAGAAGGGTTTATCGGTTAGGTTAGGTGAACCCAAGCGGTGTAATGGAGGAGACAGTTTATTAGGTTAGTTGATTTGGTTAGTTGGGTGAATCGCTAAGAGGGGTTAAGGAGAGGTTAGGTTTAATTTGGGGGAAATTGTTGGGTGTGGTTATAGGGAAGATATTAATATAAGGGAGGTGGGAGGGGAGTGTTTGGTCTGTTTAGTACTTAAAGATGGAAATTCTGGGGTGCAGGGATGAGGTCTAAATTTTCGAGTGACAGTGAGCGAGGTGGTGGTATGAGTGTTGTGTATGCAAGTGAGGGAAGGGCAGTTACGTGACTGTGTGTGGGGGAGTCGGGAGGTTGAGGGGAGTGTGCTAGGTTCGTGTCGGGGTTGATTTCTGTTTCCTTTGGGGTAGTGCCGTATAGGTTTACTTTGATTATTGATTTGGTTGGATGAGTGTATTGAAAAATTTTTTTGCTGTCAGGTGTATAGGGAGACAGGGGGGAGGTGTTCTTCCTCTTTGGTCTAGGGGTCTTGACCACTAGTTCTGTGGGGGGAAGGGCTGCCATTTTATTCTTGGGAGTCTGGGGTGTTAGGGGAGGATCGGGTTTGGTTTGGGTGTTCGTGGTCCGGGAGTTCAACGTAGTCAAGTGGGAGAAGTCGGGTGTAGGCAAGGTCGAGGTGGAGGGGCTGGTATGTTTTGGACTGATTACTTTGGGGGGTGAGGTAATGGTAGAATGGTGAGATAAGTCAGGTGTAGGCATGGCAGAAGTGGAGGGGAGGAAGGAGACAGTGGATTCTCTGGGGGGTGGGGGGGGCATGTTGGTACGGTCGGAGATGGGGGCAGTGGGGAAGATGAGGTCGGGACCGGTTCTGAAGGAGTCAGGAATGTTTATGGTAGGGAGGCCGTTAGCCTTCAAACCCTCAATTACCAGATTTAGAAAAAGTGATCTATTACCGTTGCTTAGGGAATGTGCCAGAAGTATGATGGTGGTGATTTTTGCGTCAGTGTCGGGGGAAGGGAGGGGGCGGTCAGGTTGTTGGTCCAGCAAGTGCGGGTGGAGAGAGTCGTGGGAGTAGGGAGTGAGTGGTGGGGAGGAGGAGGAGGTGCAGTGGGAGGTGAGGGTAGGCGTAGGCGGGGAGGGAGAGGTGTTGTGCTGTTGTTGAGTCTGATTTGGCACTTGTTGCTGACGGCAGAGTGTGGGCCTTTACAATTGCAGCATCTAGTAACAGTGGCAGTGCAGTTTCTGTATGAGTGGCCTTGATTGGCACATTTTGAACAGGTTAATGAGTTACTGCAACGGTTGGTGGTATGTCCAAATTGATAGCAGTTGTAGCATTGGTGGACTGGGATGTAGTGTTGGAATTCGATGTTATGTGAGGGGATGATGTTATTGCCGAATTTAATTCCGTTGGATTTCAGTTTTATGGCTTCAGTTTGTGTAGCTGTAGTGATTTTCAACATGGGGAGAGTTCCCATCCGAGCTGCATATGTCATTTGGGAGGTGTTGTGTGTGTTGAGTTCTGTCAATAGGTTAGGATTGTCAAGGATATGGGGGATGATTTTTCTACATATGAGGGTGCATTTTGCGCGGTATTCGGGTGAGCTGAGGACCGTTAAGCCGTTGTCTTTTAGTTTTTTGTTCAATGCTGGGGAGTGGAATAGGTCGGCGTCTTCGTCATTCTGTACAAATATTTTAATAATGTCGTCATTGGTGAAGGAACGTATTTGGAAGATCAAAGTCAGCTGGAAAATGAGTGAAGCGAGGTCTGTGCACTGTTGGATGGTACGGTCCACTTTGAGTTTAATTGAAGGCATGTTGACTGGTGGAATTGGAGATTTATGGAGATCTCCCCTAAAAAATTGTCCCTAATTTCCTGCGCCCCTCACGTAGGGGAGGCCCTGCACTATCACAGAGGTCCCCAGGCGAATCGGCAGGCTGTGCTGACCCCCCGCTCTTCACACAAACACGCACTAGCGAGGTGTGGGGACAGAGGGCGTTTCCAGACGAATACTCCCCTGTACGTCAACTGACAGGGGAATAGGTCCTTTCACGGCACGGAAGATAAAGGTTAGAGTGGTAGAAAAAGGTTTGAAAACTTATTGATGACTCTTTCTTCACACCAAGCCCCTCAGCAGCATTCGGGGTTCCTAAGGGAGGTCCGATACTGTAGGAGAGGCTCAATGTGTCGATTGAATCAACAGAATTGTCAGTTGGAGAATGGAGTCAGGTGCTTGTGATTTCCAAGGTTGGTGGGAAGGTGGGAGAGGTCCCAGAACTAGCGAATCAGCTATGTCCGTTTGATCTCCGGCTTCCCCGTCGCTCTGCGTGTCTGCTCTCTGTGGTGGTCCTGGCTCCAATGAGAGTGCCCACGGTTTGGTGGGAGTAGGTGGCGTGCTGTGGACGCAGCGGTAGTATCGTTCATCCAAGGCCGTCCCTCCCTCTTGGAGGTGGGGCGTAGCTTGCGGATGACGCATGCGGCACTCGTGGCCAATGAGGTGGCCACTGAGGTGGAGAATGTCTGTATATAAGCTCGCCCGCCTGCCGGGCCGCCCGTATTGACTATTTCGTCGTCGAGATGGCCCGTACTAAACAGACTGCCCGCAAGTCCACTGGAGGCAAGGCTCCACGGAAGCAGCTTGCCACCAAGGCAGCTCGCAAGTCCGCCCCAGCCACCGGTGGTGTCAAGAAGCCCCATCGTTACAGGCCCGGAACCGTCGCCCTTCGTGAGATCCGTCGTTACCAGAAGAGCACAGAGCTACTCATCAGGAAGCTGCCCTTCCAGCGCCTGGTGCGTGAGATCGCCCAGGATTTCAAGACTGACCTGCGCTTCCAGCCGTCTGCCGTCATGGCTCTGCAGGAAGCCTCTGAGGCTTACCTGGTGGGTCTTTTCGAGGACACCAACCTGTGTGCCATTCACGCCAAGCGCGTTACCATCATGCCCAAGGACATCCAGCTGGCCCGGCGCATCCGCGGAGAGCGTGCTTAAGTCCTCTTCCTTGGGGAAAAACAAAAAGCACAACAAAACCTACCAGACATCTATAACTCGGCCCTTCTCAGGGCCAAAGAACCGTTCTGAAGATAATTTTCATGACAATCGAAATGGTTGGTGGTCGGAGAGCGTTAATTTCGGTTACCCAAATCGCCTAACGGTAAGTTGGTAACATTCGTGGAGGTACGATTGTATAGTAGGTCATCAATTCGGGAGGTGGGTGGGTGCAACAAACAAGAGCTAGTAACAAATAAATATATAAAGAATAAGTAAGTAAAGAAATAAATAAAATAAAAGAACATACAATAAAATAAAATAAAAATGTTTTTTACATGAAATAGGCATGCTGCAAACAAGAAATGAAGCCCAAACACACTCCATGTATGTCACTTTGCAGTGGGTGTAAAAGTACTCCACGCAGAATTTATTTATTTATTTATTATGTTTCGATTTAGTCCTGTTTCTACGCCAATAGAGAATGCAGATTATTATAATTTTATTTTTTTTATTTCCCTCTCAATATATCACTGTCGGTAACTGTCTCTTTAACATGTAACTGTGGCTCCGATGGAGCCGATTAAGTTGTAGTAGTGGGATGGCGTGTTTGTTGTGCACAAGTAACCTCTTACTTGGAAGAGGTGTACTTGGTGACAGCCTTGGTGCCCTCAGACACGGCATGCTTGGCCAGTTCACCGGGCAGCAAGAGTCGGACAGCTGTCTGGATTTCCCGACTTGTAATGGTGGAGCGTTTGTTGTAGTGCGCCAGGCGGGAAGCCTCGGCAGCGATGCGCTCGAAGATGTCGTTCACGAAAGAGTTCATGATGGACATAGCTTTGGAGGAGACTCCTGTGTCGGGGTGCACTTGCTTCAGTACCTTGTAGATGTAGATGCTGTAGCTTTCCTTCCTCCTGCGCTTCTTCTTCTTGTCACCCTTGGCAATGGCCTTCTGGGCCTTTCCAGCCTTCTTGGCAGCCTTTCCGGAAGTTTTGGGAGGCATGGCGGCACAGTTACTCGTGGCGCCGAGCGAGAGAATTGAAAACTGGCCCGACTAACTTTTCCTTATATACCGAGCGGGCCGCTCAGGATCAGACTGGCTGCAGCTACGGCTCTCTTACATTGGTTGGGTCCGCGAGACGGCCACCTGGCCTGATCCTGAGCTTGGTATAAAAGACCAAGGTGGCGGGCGGAAATTTAACTCCTATCACGAAAAGCAGCAGCAGCAACATGTCAGGACGCGGCAAGGGAGGCAAAGTGAAGGGCAAGTCACAGTCCCGTTCTAGCAGGGCCGGACTCCAGTTCCCCGTGGGTAGGATCCACCGTCTCTTGCGTAAAGGCAACTATGCTGAGCGTGTTGGTGCAGGTGCCCCTGTGTACCTTGCAGCCGTCATGGAGTACCTGGCAGCAGAAGTGCTCGAGCTGGCCGGTAACGCCGCCCGCGACAACAAGAAGACCCGCATTATCCCGCGTCATCTTCAGCTTGCCATTCGCAATGACGAGGAGCTGAACAAGCTCCTATCTGGAGTCACCATTGCCCAAGGGGGGGTCCTTCCTAACATCCAAGCTGTGCTCCTCCCCAAGAAGACAGAGAAGAAATAAGAACCCAAGGTTCGTTCACACAAGACAACCTAACCAAACAGGCTCCTTTCGGAGCCACAGGATATCACTTAAAGAGAGAAATATACGACATCAACGTTTTGCAGGATAACACTCTATTTTACGTGTAATTAGCATAGTCTTGTGGAAATTGAGTGAAATTGATTTTGAATGGTGTAGATGTGAAGGGCGGTTGTGGGGGCCTGGGGTGGGGACTTAAACGGGACTTAGAAGGGCGCAAGAAGCAGCAGCAGCAGCAGCAGCAGCCAGGGAGGCGACCTTATTTTCAGTCAGGTTCATACACAAAGAAATACATCAGATTCATTGACAGTACAGTACACATTTACCAGTGTGGGCTAGCCAATTTGGGATAAAGAGCAAGAATGTAATGTCCTCAATGAAGTAATGACATAGTTCAAGATACAATAAGTGAGGTGGCCTGAAGTCTTTGACAGTGTCCCATTCAATAATATAGTAGTGCTTTAAAGGTGTATCACCAAGTTTACATGCTGAGTGTTCCTTTATGGGTACAGCGTTACTAACTAGCCAGATGTGTCTGTATCCTAACCTAATTCTTGCCACGACTACATCACACAGGCAGGCAGGAGCAAGTTGTTTGGACACTCTTCCTAGCCCCCTTGGTCCCTGTTCACCTACCTACTGTAGCAGTAAGTAGGTACCTGTTGTAAATCGAAAGGTTGCCAATTCGTATTCAGGGAAAGTTGTTGGAGCTTCTAAACTTGAACTGACACAATCCGAGGAGTGGTGACCCGAGGATCACAGACACTATCTCTCCCACTACAAATCCCTTCCTAACCTCCTGCTCCTTCCTCTGTCCTCCAAAAATTGAACCATGCTATCGCAAAGGTAATAATACAGGTAGAGACAACAACATATTTTCCTATTGTCTTATTATATATTAATAACAGAAACGCTGCCGCCATCCCGGAGGCTTTACATTGTCTCACTGTTCATTCCCTCCACAATTCTTCCTCTTACTTCTTCTTCTTCTTCCACCAATACTTTATTAACGGTGTATGTAAGTTTCACCATGTTTTGCACTACAGCGGTAGAGCAAAGTATATTTTGTTAGCAATAAACCAAAAGCATATTTTATGGCCTAATCATCACTACATAGAACACCACCCATAAAGCATGATACTAGTAGACCACAAAAACTGCTATAAACCCCCCAAAGCATATTTTATTGCCTAATCATCACTACATAGAACACCACTCATAAAGCATGATACTATTAGACCACAAACTGCTATAAACCCCAATAATATACTATACTAGTGACTCTAATTGTGTTACCCAATATTATACGAAATAATACTATAAAACATAATAATAAACACACTAATAGTGTATATTAGTTGAATGCACAATCTGATGAGAAGTCCAAAAAAAAAAAAAAAAATAGCAACAACCTAGAAAGAGTGTAGAGTATTTTTGTGCAAACTATTATACTAGTAGATGGTCTAAGATAACTGTATGTGAAGGAAAAGGTGTGCTCTCCACTCAAACTTTCTTTTTATGAAATCTCCTACTCCCCAGCTGAGCGGTACGCCCAATGGGAAACAAAACGTGGCACATAACACGCCGCCCGCCAGGTCTGGCTCGGTGAATAGGAATCAGTAATCGGGCGGAGTATAAACAACACCGCCGCCAATGTGCTCCTCCCATCTCTGAGGAAATCTGGCGGGCAACTTAGTATTATATTAGCATGTAATAATAATAACAATAATAATAATAATAATACTACTACTACTAATAATAATAATAATAATATTAATAATAATAATATTAATAATAATATTAATAATAATAATATTATCAATAATAATTGATGTAATTTATCTAGAGGCACATTAATGCAATCAGTAAGAAGTGTATAGCCTTAACCATAATAGGTTAGCTGCACACACACACACACACACACACACACACACACACACACACATACATATAGACAACAAACTAAATTAGAAACCACACGTCAGTGAAGTTATCAAATCCTCCAGTTTCTGTCTCCACCTCCTACGCCGACTCAAGTCCCTCGGTGTTCCTGCACACGAGCTCCTCAGTGTCTACACAACATTCATACTTCCCAAGCTCACCTATGCCTCCTCCACCTGGTCTTCCTCCCTAAATGCCACACAACGTAAACACCTAGAAAAAGTGCAAAAGAGGCCATGCAAGATTATTCCCTACCCTTCCTACTCCACATATCAAGAAGCGCTCAACACACTGACCGACCCTTTAGACTCTCACTGACCATCACCACGACCTCATCTGCAAATTTGGTAAGAAGCTTCTACACCGGCTCCTACTACCACCTGAGATCCCTAGTCCGAGAATTGCTCTTCGACACCACAACCGCATCCAGCCCAGCCCATACGTGCACGAACTGATCGCTATAAGAACAGCCCAGTCCCAACCATTGTAAAAAATATCGATAACTTGTAATAAATCAGTGTACTCACTCCCAGTAAACACTACTCCTTGCACTGTCACTATGTTGAAATGAACTGTAGTTTGAGCTTTTCCCCAGCTAGTTATTATATGTCTTATTTGTGTCACTCATGTTACTTGTATATTATTTGTAATTCGTAACCCATTCCCCAAATATGTAACTGTATATTTTCAGTCTTCTGGCTGCCAAGCTCTTTCAATAAACCGTTAATTATTATTATTATTATTATTATTATTTATATGTTGGCCCATACCAACTCACTCCCCTGAATCCTCCTCCCCAGCGGACTATCAACAAGTTCTTGCCATAAGGTACTATCTCATTTGGCCAAGGAATGGAACCAGTGATGAATAGTGGTGAACAGTGCTTAACTCAGTGAAAAACAACTCGGCAGTTGAGTCTTACCCAAGCTAGCTAACCACCTTCACACAGTGAGGTCCCAGGTACCCAGTTATACTTCCCCTGAGACTCCACGATAGAGAGGCCTGGGACCACACCACACCCACTTGAATGAGTGAGTCATGTCGACCACGTGGTGTCCCCAAGATGCTACGACAACACGTAGTGAATGTTTTGCTACAGCATCATCATGTGAATTTCCTCATAACACCATCTGTGAGGTAACTGCTACATCATCAGGCCCCTCATAACGCCATCTGTGAGGGAGTTACTACACTACGTGTCTGGTGTTCAACATCTCACCTTACATGATCTATGCGTGCAAACATTAATCTGTATGTTCACTGTGTGCTCCTTCACCTTTCTCTAATGAGGGCTTTTGTTAAACCACCAATTTATGATGTACTAAGTCATTTGTGTCCAATGTATACTTTCGAAAAGCCCTTGTTTGGGGAAGGTAGGAGAGAGTAGTCGTCATTATTGTCCAAGCCACATTATTTATTTCTATATATAAGTAATGCAGGCTGGTTTTTAAATACCTCAATCCACTAACGGTGCCGTTTGTATATTAAGAAATACCGAAGCCATACAGTACAACACCAGCGAATATGAAGTATCACTGTAACCGGCAACTGTTACTCACTCATACCTACATACATATATAGAGTCTTTACAGAATGATAGCAGACACGAGGAAGACGAACAACAAGAGGAGAAGAGTTAGAAGAAATCAACTTCAAGCTAAGAAGAAGAAGAATACCAAGACATTTCCTCCAAACAAGAAAACAACACAGACAATCAAGCCGACCAAACACTGAGAAACCATGGCGGAACCCAACATGCACCGGACGCTTGACCTGACTCTATCCTGCCGCATCCAGGCGAGTTGCTGCTTAAAGTCCCTCACGCAAGCGCTGTTTAGCCACTGCACCTATTCTATCCTCCTAAAATTCACTTCAATCCCCCCCTGCCACTAGCATGTTATGTATGTATGTATGTATGTATGTATGTATGTATGTATGTATGTATGTATGTATGTATGTATGTATGTATGTATGTATGTATGTATGAATGAATGATATCTGCAACTTTGTGTATTAAAACTCATTACTCTTACCGAAGTAATATAGTGCGTGGTTATGTTATGTCATGTTAGGATAGATTATAAACTACATTGGGTTACATTTCGTGAGGTTCGGTGACGCTACAGGAAGTTAGGTGAGGTACCTGGAGGTTAGGTGAATGTTGACTGACTGACTGACTGACTGACTGACAATTATTAGGAAGTGGTTCCAACACGTTCACACACAACCTATACTCATACCACAAGTCCAGAATTAGAGAGGATCATGTGATTGGATATATTTTCAACGATTTACTCAGTGTCTAACCAACTCTTTAGCGATTTAAATGTGGACCTAAAATTAGGTCCGTATATTTGTTTGTCGTGGTGGTGGTGGTGGTGTGCGCCCGTCCATCAGGTTGATTAACCACCAAAACCATAAAGGGTGCGGCCCTGCCGTTTCAGGGCATACACCACATCCATGGCGGTGACGGTCTTCCTTTTTGCGTGCTCGTTGTAGGTGACGGCGTCACGGATGACGTTCTCCAGAAACACCTTGAGGACGCCGCGGGTCTCCTCGTAGATGAGGCCGGATATACGTTTAACACCTCCACGCCGAGCTAGACGACGAATGGCGGGCTTGGTGATACCCTGGATGTTGTCACGAAGCACCTTACGATGACGCTTGGCGCCACCCTTTCCAAGTCCCTTGCCTCCTTTGCCTCGTCCAGTCATGTTGTTGTGGTTGCTACTACAGGTGGTCCTGGTGTGGCTTCGCCGAAAAAATCGAAAAATGCTAGTGACAGGGGGGAAGGAGGTTCAGGAGAAGAATAAAGGGAGGATTGAAGTGAATTTTAGGAGGAGAGAACAGATGCAGTGGCTAAACACCGCTTGCGTGAGGGATTATAAGATGGGGGCAGCAGCAACAACCCGGCTGGACGCGGCAGGGAGGCGACAAGACAAGGCCAGGCTAGCGTCAGGTCAAGCGTCAGGTCAGGCGTCAGGTGCGTGTTGGGTTGGGCAATGGATGTTCAGTGCTTGGTCGGCTTGATTGTTTTTGGTTTCTTGTGTGGAGGGGATGTCTTGGTCTTCTTAGCTTGATGTCGATTTTCTTCTCTCTCTCCTTCTCTTCTTGCTCTCTTGAATTGTCCATTCGTTTGTGTTTGGGTCTTCTTGTTCGTCTTCCTCGTATTTTAAGTCCTCATAGGTGTGGAAGAATTCAGAGAGGGAGAGGTTGACCACGTGGGCTTCAGCACCACTGGCCGCGTGGGCTTCAGCACCACGGGCCACGTGGTGTTCTTGGTTCTGTGTGGTGGGCTGCTTCTGTTGAGTTTTCTTTTCTTGGTTTTTCTTTACTGCTGGTTTTTTCTTTTCTTGGGAGCGTACAGCAAGGAGGGCCTCTTTGTAGCTCAGTTTTTTCTCAAGACGAGCCTTGGCTGCCCTGCATTCCTCCTTCCATCTGGGGCAGGTCCGGTCGGCGGAGGAGTGTGGGCCACCACAGGCAACGCATTTTTTCTCTGTGTTGGGGCAGGCCGTGTAGCGGTGTCCAGGGCTGCCACACATGGAGCAGGTGTCTTCCTGCGCCTCACACTTGTTTACAGTGTGTCCATAGTGCTGGCATTTGTAACACCGTTTCGGTCTGCAGTAGGGCTTGACTGGCATAGTTACCCACGCCAGTTGAGCTTCCTTGGGTAGGGTGGGGTGGTGTCCGATGAGGGCAGTGGTGTCGGACAGCTTCTTCACAACTTGGAGCTGCTGCTCCTTGAGGAGCTCACTCAGCTCTGCTTTGTCCATGTGGGCAATTTCAGCTTCAGGTTGTCCCACATGTAGGCAATCATTTTAAATGGAATGCCGTTGATGTCTGGGATCTCCGCGAGCTGTACGGGCATGCCCTTCTCGGCGAAGGTGATCTTGATGTCACCATGGAGCTTTAGAAGTTCCACCTTGGTGACCCCCACGATCCCATTAGTTTCAAAGAACTTCTGGAGAACTAGGAGGTTTAGTTTCTTGGGGCAGGTCGGCGTATCCGGACGTATCCGCGCCACGTAATCAAACTCGTAAATGTTCATGGTGAGAGAGGGTTAGAGAGTGTGTGTCGGGTCGACTGATGACGAGGCTAGCGTTAGATTAGATTAGAAAATGCTAGTGACAGGGGGGAAGGAGGTTCAGGGGAAGAATAAAGTGAGGATTGAAGTGAATTTTAGGAGGAGAGAACAGATGCAGTGGCTAAACACCGCTTGCGTGAGGGATTATAAGATGGAGGCAGCCACAGCAACCCGCCTGGACGCGGCAGGGAGGCGACAAGACAAGGCCAGGCTAGCGTCAGGTCAAGCGTCAGGTGCGTGTTGGGTTGGGCAATGGATGTTCAGTGCTTGGTCGGCTTGATTGTGTTTTGGTTTCTTGTGTGGAGGGGATGTCTTGGTCTTCTTAGCTTGATGTCGATTTTCTTCTCTCTCTCCTTCTCTTCTTGCTCTCTTGAATTGTCCATTCGTTTGTGTTTGGGTCTTCTTGTTCGTCTTCCTCGTATTTTAAGTCCTCATAGGTGTGGAAGAATTCAGAGAGGGAGAGGTTGACCACGTGGGCTTCAGCCCCACTGGCCGCGTGGGCTTCAGCACCACGGGCCACGTGGTGTTCTTGGTTCTGTGTGGTGGGCTGCTTCTGTTGAGTTTTCTTTTCTTGGTTTTTCTTTGCTGCTGGTTTTTTCTTTTCTTGGGAGCGTACAGCAAGGAGGGCCTCTTTGTAGCTCAGTTTTTTCTCAAGACGAGCCTTGGCTACCCTGCATTCCTCCTTCCATCTGGGGCAGGTCCGGTCGGCGGAGGAGTGTGGGCCACCACAGGCAACGCATTTTTTCTCTGTGTTGGGGCAGGCCGTGTAGCGGTGTCCAGGGCTGCCACACATGGAGCAGGTGTCTTCCTGCGCCTCCCACTTGTTTACAGTGTGTCCATAGTGCTGGCATTTGTAACACCGTTTCGGTCTGCAGTAGGGCTTGACTGGCATAGTTACCCACGCCAGTTGAGCTTCCTTGGGTAGGGTGGAGTGGTGTCCGATGAGGGCAGTGGTGTCGGACAGCTTCTTCACAACTTGGAGCTGCTGCTCCTTGAGGAGCTCACTCAGCTCTGCTTTGTCCATGTGGGCAATTTCGGCGTGGGAGATTACACCCAGCTTCAAGTTGTCCCACATGAAGGCAAACATTTTAAAAGGAATGGCGTTGATGTCTGGGATCTCCGCGAGTTGAGCGGGCATGCCCATCTCGGCGAAGGTGATCTTGATGTCACCATGGAGCTTTAGGCGTTCTACCTTGGTGACCCCCACGATCCCATTAGCTTCGAAAAACTTCTGGAGAACTAGGAGGTTTAGTTTCTTGGGGCAGGTCGGCGTGTCCGGACGTATCCGCGCCACGTTAACAAACTCGTATCCGTTCATGGTGAGGGAGAGAGAGTGTCTGTGGGCTTCGCCCACGGTTTGGTGGGAGTAGGTGGCGTGCTGTGGGCGCAGCGGTAGTATCGTTCATCCAAGGCCGTCCCTCCCTCTTGGAGGTGGGGCGTAGCTTGCGGATGACGCATGCGGCACTCGTGGCCAATGAGGTGGCCACTGAGGTGGAGAATGTCTGTATATAAGCCCGCCCGCCTGCCGGGCCGCCCGTATTGACTATTTCGTCGTCGAGATGGCCCGTACTAAACAGACTGCCCGCAAGTCCACTGGAGGCAAGGCTCCACGGAAGCAGCTTGCCACCAAGGCAGCTCGCAAGTCCGCCCCAGCCACCGGTGGTGTCAAGAAGCCCCATCGTTACAGGCCGGGAACCGTCGCCCTTCGTGAGATCCGTCGTTACCAGAAGAGCACAGAGCTACTCATCAGGAAGCTGCCCTTCCAGCGCCTGGTGCGTGAGATCGCCCAGGATTTCAAGACTGACCTGCGCTTCCAGTCGTCTGCCGTCATGGCTCTGCAGGAAGCCTCTGGGGCTTACCTGGTGGGTCTTTTCGAGGACACCAACCTGTGTGCCATTCACGCCAAGCGCGTTACCATCATGCCCAAGGACATCCAGCTGGCCCGGCGCATCCGCGGAGAGCGTGCTTAAGTCCTCTTCCTTGGGGAAAAACAAAAAGCACAACAAAACCTACCAGACATCTATAACTCGGCCCTTCTCAGGGCCAAAGAACTGTTCTGAAGATAATTTTCATGACAATCGAAATGGTTGGTGGTCGGAGAGCGTTAATTTCGGTTACCCAAATCGCCTAACGGTAAGTTGGTAACATTCGTGGAGGTACGATTGTATAGTAGGTCATCAATTCGGGAGGTGGGTGGGTGCAACAAACAAGAGCTAATAACAAATAAATATATAAAGAATAAGTAAGTAAAGAAATAAATAAAATAAAAGAACATACAATAAAATAAAATAAAATTTTTTTTTACATGAAATAGGCATGCTGCAAACAAGAAATGAAGCCCAAACACACTCCATGTATGTCACTTTGCAGTGGGTGTAAAAGTACTCCACGCAGAATTTATTTATTTATTTATTATGTTTCGATTTAGTCCGGTTTCTACGCCAATAGAGAATGCAGATTATTATAATTTTATTTTTTTTATTTCCCTCTCAATATATCACTGTCGGTAACTGTCTCTTTAACATGTAACTGTGGCTCCGATGGAGCCGATTAAGTTGTAGTAGTGGGATGGCGTGTTTGTTGTGCACAAGTAACCTCTTACTTGGAAGAGGTGTACTTGGTGACAGCCTTGGTGCCCTCAGACACGGCATGCTTGGCCAGTTCACCGGGCAGCAAGAGTCGGACAGCTGTCTGGATTTCCCGACTTGTAATGGTGGAGCGTTTGTTGTAGTGCGCCAGGCAGGAAGCCTCGGCAGCGATGCGCTCGAAGATGTCGTTCACGAAAGAGTTCATGATGGACATAGCTTTGGAGGAGACTCCTGTGTCGGGGTGCACTTGCTTCAGTACCTTGTAGATGTAGATGCTGTAGCTTTCCTTCCTCCTGCGCTTCTTCTTCTTGTCACCCTTGGCAATGGCCTTCTGGGCCTTTCCAGCCTTCTTGGCAGCCTTTCCGGAAGTTTTGGGAGGCATGGCGGCACAGTTACTCGTGGCGCGGAGCGAGAGAATTGAAAACTGGCCCGACTAACTTTTCCTTATATACCGAGCAGGCCGCTCAGGATCAGACTGGCTGCAGCTACGGCTCTCTTACATTGGTTGGGTCCGCGAGACGGCCACCTGGCCTGATCCTGAGCTTGGTATAAAAGACCAAGGTGGCGGGCGGAAATTTAACTCCTATCACGAAAAGCAGCAGCAGCAACATGTCAGGACGCGGCAAGGGAGGCAAAGTGAAGGGCAAGTCAAAGTCCCGTTCTAGCAGGTCCGGACTCCAGTTCCCCGTGGGTAGGATCCACCGTCTCTTGCGTAAAGGCAACTATGCTGAGCGTGTTGGTGCAGGTGCCCCTGTGTACCTTGCAGCCGTCATGGAGTACCTGGCAGCAGAAGTGCTCGAGCTGGCCGGTAACGCCGCCCGCGACAACAAGAAGACCCGCATTATCCCGCGTCATCTTCAGCTTGCCATTCGCAATGACGAGGAGCTGAACAAGCTCCTGTCTGGAGTCACCATTGCCCAAGGGGGTGTCCTTCCTAACATCCAAGCTGTGCTCCTCCCCCAGAAGACAGAGAAGAAATAAGAACCCAAGGTTCGTTCACACAAGACAACCTAACCAAACAGGCTCCTTTCGGAGCCACAGGATATCACTTAAAGAGAGAAATATACGACATCAACGTTTTGCAGGATAACACTCTATTTTACGTGTAATTAGCATAGTATTGTGGAAATTGAGTGAAATTGATTTTGAATGGTGTAGATGTGAAGGGGTACTGCGGGGGCCTGGGGTGGGGGACTTAAACGGGACTTAGAAGGGCGCAAGAAGCAGCAGCAGCAGCCAGGGAGGCGACCTTATTTTC
>NW_024746590.1:0-33368 GCF_018991925.1 Homarus americanus | reverse complement strand
TCAATGTGTTCAAAGTTGCATGTTGCTGTGTCAGGGAGGTGTGCTTGCGAGTGTCAGTGGTGTGTACCTGGGTGTCAGGTGTATACCAGGGGAGTGTCAGAGGAGTGCCTGGGGTGTCAGGGGTGCCTGGGAGTATCGGAGGTGTGCCTGGGAGTGTCAGAGGTGTGCCTGGGGTTTCAGGTGTGCCTGGGAGGATCAAGGTGTGCCTGGGAGTGTCAGAGAGTGCCTGGGAGTTTCAGAGGTGTGCCTGGGGAGTGTCAGAGGGTGTACCTGGGAGGATCCGGAGGTGTGTGCCTGGGGAGTGTCAGAGGTGTACCTGGAGTGTCAGGTGTGCCTGGGAGGTCAGGTGTGCCTGGGGTGTCAAGGCGTTCTTGGGAATGTCAGAGGTGTGCCTGGGAGTGTCAGAGGTGTACCTGGGGGTGTCAAGGTGTAGGGAGTCTCAGAGGTGTGCCTGGGAGTGTCAGAGGTGTGCCAGGAGTGTCAGAGGTGTACCTGGGAGTGTCAGGGTGTCCTCGTAGTGTCAGAGTGTACCTGGGGAGTTCGGAGGTGTGCCTGGGGTGTCAGGGGTGTGCCTGGGGTGTCAGAGGTGAACCAGGGGGTGTCAGAGTGTACCTGGGGAGTGTCAGAGTTGTACCTCGGAGTATCAGGGGTGTGCCTGGGGAGTTTCGGAGGTGTGCCTGGGAGTGTAGAGGTGTGCCTGGGGTGTCTGGGGTGGCGGGAGTGTCAGGTGTGCCTGGGAGTGTCAGGAGGTTGTGCCTGGAGTGTCAAGGGTGTGCCTAGAGATGTCAGGTGCACTGGGGTGTCTGGGGGTGTGCCTGGGGTCTGGTGTGCCAGGGGAATCAGCGGTGTGCCTGGTGTCAGGGTGTGCATGGGGAGTGTCTGGGGTGTGCCTGCGGTGTTGGGGTGCCTGGGGTGTCTGGGGTGTGCTGGGTGTCAGCGGTGTGCCTGGGGAGTGTCAGCGGTGTGCCTGGGAGTGTCAGCGGTGTGCCTGGGGTGTCAGAGGTATGCCTGGGGTATCAGAGGGGTGGCCTGGAGTGTCAGCGGTGTGCCTGGGGTGTCAGAGGTGTGTCTGGGAGTGCTAGGAGGTGTGCCTGGGAGTGTCAGTGGTGTGCCTGGGAGTGTAGAGGTGTGCCTGGGGTGTCAGGGGTGTGCCTGGGATTGTCAGGGTGTGCCTGGGGTGTCTGGGGTGTGCCTGGGGAGTGTCAGTGGTGCCTGGGAGTGTCAGTGGTGTGCCTGGGGTGTCAGGCTGTGCCTGGGGGTGTCAGAGGTGTGCCTGGGGAGTGTGCAGAGGTGTGCCTGGGGTGTCAGAGGTGTGCCTGGGGAGTGTCAGGGGTGTGGCACAAGTGTCGGAGGTGTGCCTGGGGAGTGTCAGGAGGAGTGGCTGGGGTGTCTGAGGGGTGTGCCTGGGAGTGTCAGAGGTGTGCCTGGGAGTGTCAAGGTGTGCCTGGGAATGTCAGAGGTGCAGCTGGGGTGTCTGGGGTGTCCTGGGAGTGTCTGGGAGGTGTGCCTGGGGTGCCTGGGGTGTACCTGAGTGTCAGAGTTGTGCCTGGGGTGTCAGAGGTGAACCTGGGGAGTGCCAGAGGTGTGCCTAGAGGTCTGAGTGGTGTGCCTGGAGTGTCAGGGTGTGCCAGGGGGTGTCAGAGGGTACCTGGGAGTGTCAGGCGGTGTGCCTGGGAGTGTCAGAGGTGTGCGTGGGAGTGTCAGGAGGTGTGCCTGGGAGTGTGTCAGAGGTGTGCATGGGAGTGTCAGAGGTGTGCCTGGGGCGTCAGAGGTACCTCAGGGTGTCAGGGGTGTGCCTGGGTGTCAGGGGTGCCAAGTGTCAGAGGGTGCCTGGGGTGTCTGGGGTGTATCTGGGGGTGTCAGAGGTGTGCCTGGGGAGTATCAGTGGTGTGCCTGGGGAGTGTCAGGTGTATGCCAGGGAGTGTCAGAGGTGCCTGGGGTGTCAGGAGGTATGCCTGGGAGTATCAGAGGTGTGCATGGGGAGTGTCAGCAGTGTGCCTGGGAGTGTCAAGGTGTGCCTGGGGAGTGTCAAGGTGTGCCTGGGGAATGTCAGAGGTGCAGCTGGGGTGTCTGGGGTGTGCCTGGGGTGTCTGAGGGTGTGCCTGGGATTGTCAGAGGCCTGGGAAGTGTCAAGGGTGTGCCTGGGATGTCAGAGGTGCAACTGGGGGTGTCTGGGGTGTGCCTGGGGTGTCTGGGGTGTGCAGGGGAGTGTCAGCGGTGTGCCTGGGAGTGTCAGAGGGTGTGCCTGGGAGTGTCTGAAGTGTGCCTTCAGTGTTAGAGGTGCCCTGGGGATGTCTGGGGTGTGCCTGGGGAGTGTCAGCGGTGTGTGGGAGTGTCAGCAGTGTGCCTAGAGTGTCAGCGGTGTGCCTGGGGTGTCAGAGGTATGCCTGGGGTATCAGAGTGTGCCTGAGGGTGTCAGCAGTGTGTGGAAGTGTCAGGGTGTGTGGGTGCAGGTGTGCCTGGGAGTGTCAGTGTGCCTGGGGTGTGGGGTGTGCCTGGGGAGTGTCAGGGGTGTGCCTGGGATTGTCAGAGGTGTGCCTGGGGTGTCTGAGGTGTGCCTGGGGGGTGTCAGTGGTGAACCTGGGGTGTCAGTGGTGTGCCTGGGAGTGTCAGAGCTGTACTGGGAGTGTCAGAGGTGTGCCTGGGAGTGTCTGAGGTGTGCCCTGGAGTGTCAGAGGTGTGCCTGGGAGTGTCAAGGTGTGCACTGGGATGTCAGAGGTGCAGCTGGGGTGTCTGGGGTGTCCTGGGGTGTCTGGGGTGTGCCGAGAGTGCCAGGTGTGCCTGGGGTGTCAGAGTTGTGCCTGGGGTGTCAGGAGGTGAGACCTGGGGAGTGCCAGAGGTGTGCCTGGGAGTCTGAGTGGTGTGCCTGGGGGGTGTGCGTGTGTGCAGGGGTGTCAGGAGGTGCCTGGGGTGTCAGTGGTGTGCCTGGGGTGTCAGAGGTGTGCCTGGGAGATCAAAGTCCTCGGGTGTCAGACGTGTGCCTGGGGGTGTCTGAGGTGTGTACTGGGGGTGTCAGAGGTGCCTGGGGTGTCAGTGGTGTGCCTGGGGTGTCAGTGTGCAGGGGTGTCAGAGGTGCCTGGGAGTGTCAGGGTGTATGAGTGTCAGAGGTGTGCCTGGGGTGTCAGGGGTGGGAGCGTCAGAGTACCTCAGGGTGTCAGAGGTGTGCCTGGGAGTGTCAGGGGTGCACCTGGGGTGTCAGAGGAGTGCCTGGGAGTGTCTGGGTGTATCTGGGGTGTCAGAGGTGTGCCTGGGGTGTCAGTGGTGTGCCTGGGAGGGTCAGGTGTATGCCAGGGGTGTCAGAGTACCTGGGAGTGTCAGAGGTGTGCCTGGGGTATCGGAGGTGTGCCTGGAGTGTCAGAGGTGTGCCTGGGGTTTCGGAGGTGTGCCTGGGAGGATCAGGTGTGCCTGGGAGTGTCAGAGGAGTACCTGGGGTTTCAGAGGTGTGCCTGGGAGTGTCAGAGGTGTGCCTGGGAGGATCGGAGGTGTGCCTGGGGAGTGTCAGAGGTGTACCTGGGAGTTCGGAGGTGTGCCTGGGAGGATCGGAGGTGTGCCTGGAGTGTCAAGGCGTGCATGGGAATGTCAGGGTGTGCCTGGGGTGTCAGAGGTGTACTTGGGAGTGTCAAAGGTGTACCTGGGGTCTCAGAGGTGTGCCTGGGGAGTGTCAGAGGTGAACCAGGGGTGTCAGGAGGTGCCTGGGAGGTGTCAAGGTGGTCTCGTAGTATCAGAGGTGTATGGGTTTCGGAGGTGGCCTGGAGTGTCAGAGGTGTGCCTGGGAGTGTCAGGAGGTGAACCAGGGAGTGTCAGAGGTACCTGGAGTGTCAAGGGTGTGCCTCAGGTATCAGAGGTGTGCCTGGGAGTTTCGGAGGTGTGCCTGGGGTGTCAGAGGTGTGCCTGGGAGTGTCTGAGGTGTGCCTGGGGGTGTCAGGTGTGCCTGGGGAGTGTCAGAGGTGTGCCTGGGGTGTCAAGGTGTGTGCCTAGGAATGTCAGAGGTGCAACTGGGGAGTGTCTGAGGTGTGCCTGGGGGTGTCTGGTGTACCAGGGGTGTCAGCGGTGTGCGCAAGTGTCAGAGTGTGCATGGGGAGTGTCTGAGGTGTGCCTGCGAGTGTTGGAGGTGCCTGGGGGTGTCTGGGGTGTGCCTGGGGTGTCAGCGGTGTGCCTAGGAGTGTCAGGGTGTGCTAGGAGTGTCAGCGGTGTGCCTGGGAGTGTCAGAGGTATGCCTGGGGAGTATCAGAGTGTGCCTGGGAGTGTCAGCAGTGTGCCTGGGAGTGTCAGAGGTGTCTGGGAGTGCCAGAGGTGTGCCTGGGAGTGTCAGTGTGCCTGGGGGTGTAAGAGGTGTACCTGGGAGTGTCAGGGGTGTGCCTGGGATTGTCAGAGGTGTGCCTGGGGTGTCTGGGGTGTGCACCGGGTGTCAGTGGTGCACCTGGGGTGTCAGTGGTGTGCCTGAGGTGTCAGGCTGTGCCTGGGGTGTCAGGAGGGTGTGCCTGGGGGTGTCTGGGGTGTGCCTGGGGTGTCAGAGGTGGCCCTAGTGTCAGGGTGTGGCTGGGAGTGTCAGGTGTGTGGGGAGTGTCGGAAGTAACTGGGAGTGTCTGAGGTGTACCTGGGGAGTGTCAGAGGTGTACTGGGAGTGTCAAGGTGTGCCTGGGAATGTCAGTGCAACTGGGAGTGTCTGGGTGTCCCTGGGGTGTCTGAGGGTGTGCCTGAGTGCCTGGGGTGTGCCAGTGTCAGGTTGTGCCTGGGTGTCAGGAGGTGAACCTGGAGTGCCAGGAGGTGTGCCTGGGAGTCTAGTGGTGTGCCTGGGGAGTGTCAGAGTGTGCAGGAGTGTCAGAGGATTGCCTGGGAGTGTCAGCGGTGTGCCTGGGAGTGTCAGAGGTGTGCGTGGGAGTGTCAGAGTGTGCCTGGGAGTGTGTCAGAGGTGTGCGTGGGGAGTGTCAGAGTGTGCCTGGGGAGCGTCAGAGAGTACCTCGGGGTGTCAGAGGTGTACCTGGAGTGTCAGGGGTTACCTGGAGTGTCAGAGGTGCCCTGGTGTCTGAGGTGTATCTGGGGTGTCAGTGTGCCTGGGGTGTCAGTGGTGTGCCCTGGGGTGTCAGGTGTATACCAGAGTGTCAGAGTGCCTGGGGTGTCGGGTATGCCTGGGATTATCAGAGGTGTGCATGGAGTGTCAGCAGTGTGCCTGGGAGTGTCAGAGGTGTGCCTGGGGTGTCAAAGGTGTGCCTGGGGAATGTCAGAGGTGCAACTGGGGAGTGTCTGGAGGTGTGCCTGGGGTGTCTGAGGTGTGCCTGGGAGTGTCAGAGGTGTGCCTGGGGAGTGTCAGGTGTGCCTGGGGAATGTCAGAGAGGGTGCCGCTGGGGTGTCTGAGATGTGCAAGTGTCAGGGGTGTGCCAGAGTGTCAGCAGTGTGCCTGGAGTGTCAGAGGTGTGCCTGGGAGTGTCTGGTGTGCCTTCAGTGTTAGAGGTGCCTGGGAGTGTCTGGGGTGTGCCTGGGGTGTCAGCAGTGTGCCGAGGAGTGTCAGCGGTGTGCCTGGGGTGTCAGCGGTGTGCCTGGGGTGTCAGAGGGTATGCCTGGGAGTATCAGAGGTGTGCCTGGGGAGTGTCAGCGGTGTGCCTGGGGAGTGTCAGAGGTGTGCCTGGGAGTGCCAGAGGTGTGCCTGGGGTGTCAGTGGTGTGCCTGGGATTTAAGAGGTGTGCCTGGGGTGTCAGGGTGTGCCTGGGATTGTCAGAGGTGTGCCTGGGAGTGTCTGAGGTGTGCCTGGGGTGTCAGTGGTGTACCTGGGAGTGTCAGTGGTGTGCCTGGGGGTGTCAGGCTGTGCCTGGGGTGTCAGGGGTGTGCCGGGAGTGTCTGGGGTGTGCCTGGGGTGTCAGAGGTGTGCCTGGGGTGTCAAGGTGTGCCTGGGGAATGTCAGAGGTGCAGCTGGGGTGTCTGAGGGTGTCCTGGGAGTGTCTGAGGTGTACCTGGGGTGCCTGAGGTGTGCCTGGGGTGTCAGGTACCTGGAGTGTCAGAGGTGAACCTGGGGAGTGCCAGAGGCCTGGGAGTCCTGAGGTGGCCAGGGAGTGTCAGGTGTGTACCAGAGTGTCAGAGTGCCTGGGGTGTCAGTGGTGTGCCTGGGGTGTCAGAGGTGTACCTGGGGAAGTGCAT
The DNA here is from genome assembly GCF_018991925.1 of Homarus americanus. Classification (NCBI taxonomy): domain Eukaryota; kingdom Metazoa; phylum Arthropoda; class Malacostraca; order Decapoda; family Nephropidae; genus Homarus; species Homarus americanus. The sequence continues at coordinate 27,236 of NW_024746590.1, read as the reverse complement.
CAAAGGAGTGCCTCAGGTGTCAGACAGTACCAAGTGTCAGAGGTGTATCTGGGGTGTCAGAGGTGTGCCTGGGAGTGTCAGTGGTGTACCTGGGAGTGTCAGGTGTATGCCAGGAGTGTGGGGTACCTGGGAGTGTCAGAGGTGTGCCTGGGGAGTATCAGAGGTGTACCTGGGGTGTCAGAGGTGTACCTGGGAATTTCGGAGGTGTGCCTGGGAGGATCAGGAGTGTACCTGGGGTGTCAGAGGTGTACCTGGGGAGTGTCAGGAGTTGTGCCTGGGATATCGAGGGGTGTGCACCAAGTGTCAGAGGTGTGCCTGGGAGTGTCAGAGGTGTGCCTGGGAGTGTCAGAGGTGTGCCTGGGAGTGTCAGAGGTGTGTGCCTGGGAGTGTCAGAGGTGTACCTGGGAGTGTGGGGTGTGCCTGGGGAGTGTCTGTGGTGTACCTGGAAGTGTCAGAGGTGTACATGGGGTGTCAGGGTGTGCCTGGGAGTGTCAGCGGTGTACCTGGGGAGTGTCAGCGGTGTGCCTGGGGAGTGTCAGAGGTGGCACCTGGGAGTGTCAGAGGTGTGCCTGGAGTGTCAGAGTGAACCTGGGAACGTCAGGGGTGTGCCTGGGAGTGTCAGCGGTGTGCCTAAGTGTCATGTGCCTAGTGTCAGAGGTGTGCCGAGTGTCAGGGTGTGCACCAGGTGTCAGCGGTGTACCTCGGAGTGTCAGAGGTGTGCAAGGTGTCAAGGTGTGCCTGGGGATGTCAGAGGTGCAGCTGGGGGTGTCTGGTGTGCCTGGGAGTGTCAGAGGGGTGTGCCTGGGGTGTCAGAGGTGTGCCTGGGGTGTCAAGGTGTGCCTGGGGTGTCAGAGGTGTGCAACTGGGAGTGTCTGAGGTGTGCCTGGGGTGTCAGAGGTGTGCCAGGGTGTGTCAGAGGTGTGCCTGGGGTGTCAGGGTGCACCCGGGAGTGTCTGAGGTGTGCCTGGGGTATCAGGGAGTGTGCCTGGGAGTGTCAGCGGTGTGCCTGGGAGTGTCAGAGGTGTGCCTGGAAGTTGCAGAGGTGTGCCTGGAGTGTCAGTGGTGTGCCTGGGGTGTGGGGTGTGCCTGTCAGGGGTGTGCCTGAGGTTGTCAGAGGTGTGCCTGGGAGTGTCTGAGGTGTGCCTGGGAGTGTCAGTGGTGCACCTGGGATTGTCAGTGGGTGTGCCTGGGAGTGTCAGAGGAGTACCTGGGAGCATCAAGGAGTGCCTCGAGGGGTCAGACGAGTACCTGGGAGTGTCTGAGGGTGTATCTGGGGTGTCAGAGGTGTGCCTGGGGAGTGTCAGTGGTGGCCTGGGAGTGTCAGGTGTATACCAGGGAGTGTCAGAGGGTGCCCTGGGTGTCAGAGGGTGTGCCTGGGGTATCAGGAGGTGTGCACCGGAGTGTCAGAGGTGTGCCTGGGGTTCAGGTGTGCCTGGGAGGGATCAGAGGTGTGCCTGGGGAGTGTCAGAGGAGTACCTGGGGTTTCAGAGTTGTGCCTGGGATATCAGGTGTGCCTGGGGAGTGTCGGCGTGCTTGGGGGTGTCAGAGGTGTGCCTAGGGGTCAGGGTGTGCCTGGGAGTGTCAAGGTGTGCCTGGGGAGTGTCAGAGGTGTGCCTGGGAGTGTCAGAAGTGTGCCTGGGGAGTGTCAGAGGTGTGCCTGGGGTGTCAAGGGTGTGCAGGAGTGTCAGGTGCACTGGGGTGTCTGAACCAGGAGTGTCTGGTGTGCCTGGGGTGTCAGAGGTGTGCCTGAGTGTCAAAGGTGTGCCTGGGGATGTCAGAGTGCAACTGGGAGTGTCTGAGGTGTGCCTGGGGAGTGTCTGGTGTGCCTGGGAGTGTCAGCAGTGTGCCTGGGGTGTCAGAGGTGTGCCGGGGTGTCAGAGGTGTGCCTGGAGGTGTGGGGGTGCCTGGGAGTGTGTCTGGGGTGTACCTGGAGTGTCAGCGGTGTGCCTGGGTGTCAGAGGTGTACCTGGGGAGTGTCAGGGTGTGCCTGGAGTGTCAGAGGTGTACCTGGGGTGTCAGGGGTGTGCCTGGGAGTGTCAGAGGTGTACCTGGGAGTGTCAGAGGTGTGCCTGGGGAGTGTCAGAGGTGTGCCTGGGGAGTGTCAGAGGTGTGCCTGGGGTGTAGAGGTGTGCCTGGGGTGTCAGGGGTGTACCTGGGAGTGTCAGAGGTGTGCCTGGGGAGTGTCTGAGGTGTACCTGGGGTGTCAGAGGTGTACCTGGGAGTGTCAGTGGTGTGCCTGGGAGTGTCAGAGGTACCTGGGAGTCAAAGTCTGTGTCAGAGAGTACCTGGGAGTGTCTGAGGTGTATCTGGGGGTGTCAGAGGTGTACCTGAGTCAGAGGTGTACCTGGGGATTATCAGGTGTACCTGGGAGTGTCAGAGGTGTGGGTTTCAGAGGTGTGCCTGGGAGGATCAGAGGTGTGCCTGGAGTGTCAGGAGTGCCTGGGAGTTTCAGAGTTGTACCTGGGATTATCGGAGGTGTGCCTGGGAGTGTCAAAGGCGTGCTTGAGGGTGTCAGGGGTGTGCCTGGGAGTGTCAGAGGTGTGCCTGGAGTGTCAAGGTGTGCCTGGGGTCTGGGGTGTGCCTGGGAGTGTCAGAGGTGTACCAGGGGGTGTCAGAGGTGCCTGGGAGTGTCAGGTGTACCTCGGGTATCAGAGTGTGCCTGGGAGTGTCAGGTGTGCAAGTGTCAGAGGTGTGCCTGGGGTGTCAGAGGTGTACCAGGGGTGTCAGGGAGTACCTGGGAGTGTCAAGGTGTGCCTCGAGGTATCAGAGGTGTGCCTGGGAGTTTCGGAGGTGTACCTGGGGAGTGTCAGGGATGTGCCTGGGAGTGTCTGAGGTGTGCCTGGGGAGTGTCAGAGGGTGTACCTGGGGTGTCAGGGGTGTGCCTGGAAGTGTCAGGGGTGTGCCAGGGAGTGTCAGAGGTGTACCTGAGAGTGTCAGAGGTGTGCCTGGGGTGTCTGAGGTGTGCCTGGGGTGTCTGGGTGTGCCTGGAGTGTCAGGGGTGTGCATGGGTGTCAGGGTGTGCCTGGGGTGTCAGCGGTGTGCCTGGGGTGTCAGCGGTGTGCCTGGGAGTGTCAGAGGTGTGCCTGGGGAGTGTCTGAGGTGTACCTGCTGCAGGTGTCAGGGGGTGGGCCTGGGGTCAGGGGTGTACCTGGGGTGTCAGGGTGTGCCTGGAGTGTCAGCAGTGTGCCTGGGAGTGTCAGAGGTGTACCTGGGGTGTCAGAGGGTGTGCCAGGAGTGTCAGAGTGTGCCTGGGAGTGTCAGAGGTGTGCCTGGGAGTGTCAGAGGTGTGCCTGGGGTCAGAGGTGCCTCGGGGTGTCAGAGGTGTACCTGGAGGTGTCTGGAGGGTGTGCAGAGTGTCAGAGGTGTGCCTGGGGTGTCAAGGTGTGCCTGGGAGATGTCAGAGGTGCAGCTGGGAGTGTCTGAGGTGTGCCTGGGGAGTGTCAGGGGTGTGCATGGGGAGTGTCAGGGGGTGTGCCTGGGGTGTCAGAGGTGTGCCTGGGGTGTCAGAGGTGTGCCTGGGGTGTCAGGGGTGTGCCTGGGAGTGTCAGAGGTGTGCCTGGGGAGTGTCAGAGGTGTGCCTGGGGTGTCAGGGGTGTACCTGGGGTGTCAGAGGTGTGCTGGGAGTGTGTGGTGTGCCTGGGAGTGTCAGAGGTGTGCCTGGGGTGTCAGAGGTGTGCCTGGGAGTGTCAGGGGTGTGCCTGGGGAGTGTCAGAGGTGTGCAGGGAGTGTCAGCGGTGTGCCTGGGAGTGTCAGAGGTGTGCCTGGGAGTGTCAGAGGTGTGCCTGGGAGTGTCAGAGGTGTACCTGGGGTGTCAGAGTTGTACCTGGGGTGTCAGAGGTGTGCCTGGGAGTGTCAGGGTGTGCCTGGGAGTGTCAGAGGTGTACCTGGGAGTGTGTGGGAGGTGTTCCTGAGAGTGTCGGGGGTGTGCCTGGGAGTGTCAGAGTGTGCCTGGGGAGTGTCTGAGGTGTGCCTGCAGGTGTCAGAGGGTGTGCCTGGGAGTGTCAGAGGTGTGCCTGGGGAGTGTCAGAGGTGTGCCAGGGGTGTGGGGTGTGCCTGGGGTGTCAGAGGGTGTGCCTGGGGTGTCAAGTTGACCTGGGGTGTCCAGAGGTGTGCCTGGGGAGTGTCAGAGGTGTGCCTGGGGAGTGTCAGAGGTGCACTGGGAGTGTCTGGTGTGCCTGGGGAGTGTCAGGGGTGTGCCTGGGGAGTGTGGTGTGCCAAGTGTCAGAGGTGTGCCTGGGGAGTGTCAGAGGTGTGCCTGGGGTGTCAGAGGTGTGCCTGGGGTGTCAGTGTGCCTGGGTGTCAGAGGTGTGCCTGGGGTGTCAGGGTGTGCCTGGGGTGTCAGTGGTGTGGGAGTGCAGAGGTGTGCCTGGGGTGTCAGGGGTGTACCTGGGATTGTCAGAGGTGCCTGGGAGTGTCAGGGGTGTGCCTGGGGAGTGTCAGTGGTGCCTGGGGAGTGTCAGAGGTGTGCCTGGGGAGTGGGGAGGTGTGCCTGGGGTGTCAGAGGTGTGCCTGGGAGTGTCTGGGGTGTGCCTGGGAGTGTCAGAGGTGTGCCTGGGGAGTGTCAGGGTGGCTGGGAGTGTCGGAGGTGTAACTGGGGTGTCGGAGGTGTAACTGGGGGTGTCTGGGGTGTGCCTGGGGGTGTCAGAGGGTGTGCCTGGGAGTGTCAAGGTGTGCCTGGGAATGTCAGGGGTGCAGCTGGGGTGTCTGGGGTGTCCCTGGGAGTGTCTGAGGTGTGCCTGGGAGTGCCTGAGGTGTACCTGGGAGTGTCAGGTTGTGCCTGGGGTGTCAGGGGGGAGACCTGGGGTGCCAGAGGTGTGCCTGGGAGTCTGGTGGTGTGCCTGGGAGTGTCAGGTGTGTGCCAGGGGTGTCAGAGGGTACCTGGAGTGTCAGGTGGTGGCCTGGGGTGTGTCAGAGGTGTGCGTGGGGAGTGTCAGAGGTGTGCCTGGGAGTGTCAGAGGGTGCCTCGGGGTGTCAGAGGTGTGCCTGGGAGTGTCTGAGGTGTACCTGGGAGTGTCAGAGGTGTGGCTGGGGTGTCAGGGTGCACCTGGGAGTGTCAGAGAGTACCTGGGAGCATCAAAGGTACCTGGGGTGTCAGAAGTGCCTGGGGTGTCTGAGGTGTCTGGGGTGTCAGAGGTGTGCCTGGGGTGTCAGTGGTGTGCCTGGGGTGTCAGGTGTATACCAGGGAGTGTCAGAGGAGTGCCTGGGGAGTGTCAGAGGTGTACCTGGGAGTGTCAGGAGGTGTACCTGGGAGTGTCAGAGGTGTACCTGGGAGTTTCGGAGGTGTACCTGGGAGGATCGGAGGTGTGCCTGGGAGTGTCAGAGGGTACCTGGGGTTTCAGAGGTGTGCCTGGGATATCGGAGGTGTGCCTGGGAGTTTCAAGGCGTGCTTGGGAGTGTCAGGGGTGTGCCTGGGAGTGTCAGAGGTGTGCCTGGGGAGTGTGTCAAGGTGTGCCTGGAGTCTCAGAGGTGTACCTGGGATTGTCAGAGTGAACAGGGGAGTGTCAGAGGAGTGCCTGGGGTGTCAAGGTGTGCCTCGAAGTGTCAGGGGTGTACCTGGGTGTCAGGGGTGTGCCGGGAGTGTCAGAGGTGTGCCTGGGGATGTCAGAGGTGCACCTGGGGTGTCAGAGGTGTGCCTGGGAGTGTCAAGGTGTGCCTCCAGGTGTCAGAGGTGTGCCTGGGAGTTTCGGAGGTGTGCCTGGGAGTGTCAGGGGTGTACTGGGAGTGTCAGAGGTGTGCCTGGGGTGTCAGAGGTGTACCTGGAGTGTCAGAGGTGTACTGGGGTGTCAAGGTGTATCTAGTGTCAGAGGTGTACCTGGGAGTGTCAGGTGTGCACAGGAGTGTCAGAGGTGTGCCTGGGGTGTCTGGTGTGCCTGGGGTGTGGGGTGTGCCTGGGGTGTCAGGGGTGTGCCTGGGAGTGTCAGAGGTGTGCCTGGGAGTGTGTCAAGGTGTGCCTGGGGAATGTCAGGGTGCAGCTGGGAGTGTCTGAGGTGTCCTGGGGTGTCTGGTGTGCCTGGGAGTGTCTGAGGTGTGCCTGGGGTGTCAGGTTGTGCCTGGGAGTGTCAGGGGTGGAACCTGGGAGTGCCAGAGTGTGCCTGGAGTCTGAGTGGTGTGCCTGGGAGTGTCAGGAGGAGTGCCTGGGGAGTGTCAGCAGTGTACCTGGGGGTGTCAAGGTTGTGTGGGAGTGTCAGAGGTGTGCCTGGGGGCGTCAGAGGTGTACCTCAGGGGTGTCAGAGGTGGCCTGGGGTGTCTAAGGTGTATCTGGGAGTGTCAGAGGTGTGGCTGGGAGTGTCAGGGTGCACCTGGGAGTGTCAGAGGTGTACCTGGGAGTGTCTGGGGTGTATCTGGGGGTGTCAGAGGTGTGCCTGGGGTGTCAGTGGTGTGCCTGGGGAGTGTCAGGTGTATACCAGGGGTGTCAGAGGGTGCCTGGGAGTGTCAGAGGTGTGCCTGGGGAGTGTCGGAGGTGTGCCTGGGGTGTCAGAGGTGGGTTTCGGAGGTGTGCCTGGGAGGATCGGAGGTGGACCTGGGGTGTCAGGGAGTACCTGGGAGTTTCAGAGGTGTGCCTGGAGTGTCGGAGGTGTGCCTGGGGAGTGTCAGGGTGTGCTTGGGAGTGTCAGAGGTGTGCCTGGGGAGTGTCAGGGTGTACTGGGGAGTGTCAAGGTGTACCTGGGAGTCTCAGTGTGCCTGGGGTGTCAGAGGTGTGCCTGGGGTGTCAGAGGTGTACCTGGGAGTGTCAGAGGTGTACCTGGAGTGTCAAGGTGTACCTCGAGTGTCAGGGGTGGCCTGGGAGTGTCGGAGGTGTGCCTGGGGTCTCAGGGTGTGCCTGGGTGTCAGAGGTGTACCAGGGTGTCGGAGTGCCTGGGAGTGTCAGAGGTGTGCCTCAGGTATCAGAGGTGTACCTGGGGTTTCAGGAGGTGTGCCTGGGGTGTCAGAGGTGTGTACCTGGGAGTGTCTGAGGTGTACCTGGGAGTGTCAGAGGTGTACCTGGGAGTGTCAGGGGTGTGCCTGGAAGTGTCAGGGGTGTGCCAGGGGAGTGTGTCAGAGGTGTACCTGGGGTGTCAGAGGTGTGCCTGGGGTGTCAGGGGTGTGCCTGGGGTGTCTGGTGTGCCTGGAAGTGTCTGAGGTGTGCATGGGGAGTGTCAGAGGGTGTGCCTGGGAGTGTCAGAGGTGTGCCTGGGGAGTGTCAGGGGTGTGCCTGGGGAGTGTCAGAGGTGTGCCTGGGAGTGTCTGGGAGGTGTGCCTGGGAGTGTCAGAGGTGTGCCTGGGAGTGTCAGGGGTGTCCTGGGAGTGTCAGAGGTGTGCCTGGGAGTGTCAGCGGTGCCTGGGAGTGTCAGGGTATGCCTGGGGAGTATCAGAGGTGTGCCTGGGGTGTCAGCAGTGTACCTGGGGTGTCAGGAGGTGTGCCTGGGTGTCAAGGTGTGCAGAATCAGAGGTGCAGCTGGGAGTGTCAGGGTGTGCCTGGGGAGTGTCTGGGGGTGCCTGGGGAGTGTCAGAGGTGTGCCTGGGAGTGTCAGAGGTGTACCTGGGAATGTCAGAGGTGCAGCTGGGAGTGTCTGAGGTGTGCCTGGGGTGTCAGGGGTGTGCATGGAGTGTCAGGGGTGTGCCAGGGGTGTCGAGGGGTGTGCCTGGGGTGTCAGTGTGCCTGGGAATGTCAGGGTGCAGCTGGGGAGTGTCAGAGGTGTGCCTGGGGTGTCAGGGGTGTGCCTGGGGTGTCAGGGGTGTGCCTGGGGAGTGTGTCAGAGGTGTGCCTGGAGGTGTCAGTGGTGGCACCTGGGGTGTCAGGGGTGTGCCTGGGGAGTGTCAGAGGTGTGCCTGGGAGTGTCTGAGGTTGTACCTGGGGTGTCAGGGGTGTACAGGGGTGTCAGAGGTGTACCTGGGGTGTCAGGGGTGTGCCTGGGAGTATCAAGTTGTGCCTGGGGAGTGTCAGAGGTGTGCCTGGGAGTGTCAGGGTGTACCTGGGTGTCAGAGGTGTACCTGGGGAGTGTCGGAGGGTGTTCCTGAGAGGTGTCTAGGGTGTGGCTGAGGTGTCAGGGGTGTGCCTGGGGTGTCTGGGGTGTGCCTGCGTGTGTCAGAGGTGTGCCTGGGAGTGTCAGGGGTGTGCCTGGGGTGTCAGGGGTGTACCTGGGAGTGTCAGAGGGGTGTACCTGGGATGTCGAAAGGTGTGCCTGGGGAGTATCAGAGGTGTGCCTGGGGGTGTCAGGGTGTGCCTGGGGAGTGTCAGAGGTGTGCCTGGGGTGTCAGAGGTGTACCTGGGGAGTGTCAGCGGTGTGCCTGGGAGTGTCAGGGTGTACCAGAGTGTCGAGGTGTGCCTGGGAGTCTGAGGTGTACCTGGGAGTGTCTGGTGTGCCTGGGAGTGTCTGGGGTGTGTGGGGTGTCAGGAGGTGTGCCTGGCAGTGTCAGGGGTGTGCCTGGGGTGTCAGAGGTGTGCCTGGGGGTGTCAGAGTATGCCTGGGGAGTATCAGAGGTGTGCCTGGGGTGTCAGTGGTGTGCCTGGGGAGTGTCAGAGGTGTGCCTAGGAGGGTGCCAGGGGTGTGCCTGGGATTGTCAGAGGTGTGCCTGGGGAGTGTCTGAGGGTGTGCCTGGGGTGTCAGAGGTGTGCCTGGGAGTGTCAGGGGTGTGCCTGGGATTGTCAGAGGTGTGCCTGGGGTGCAGGGTGTGCCTGGGGGTGTCAGAGGGTGTGCTAGGGGTGTCAGAGGTGTACCTGGGTGTCAGAGGGTGCACAGGTGTCAGAGGTGTGCCTGGGGTGTCAGAGGTGTGCCTGGGGTGTCAGGGGTGTGCCTGGGGTGTCTGGGGGTATGCCTGCGGAGTGTCGAGGGTGTGCCTGGGCGTCAGGGGTTGTGCCTGGGAGTGTCAGCGGTGTGCCTGGGGAATGTCAGAGGTGTGTGCACTGGGGTGTCAGAGTTGTGCCTGGGAGTGTCAGCGGTGTACCTGGGAGTGTCAGGGTGTGCCTGGGAGTGTCAGAGGTGTGCCTGGGAGTGTCAGAGGTGTGCCTGGGAGTGTCAGGGGTGTGCCTGGGGTGTCAGAGGTGTGACCTGGGAGTGTCAAGGTGTGCCTGGGAGTGTCAGAGGTGTGCCTGGGAGTGTCAGAGGTGGCACAAGTGTCAGGGTGAACCAGGGGTGTCAGAGGTGTACTGGGAGTGTCAAGGTGTGCCTCGGAGTTCAGGGGTGTGCCTGGGAGTGTCAGAGGTGTGCCTGGGAGTGTCAGAGGTGTACCTGGGGTGTCAGAGGTGGACCAGGGTGTCAGGAGTGCCTGGAGTGTCAAAGCATTACCTCGGAGTGTCAGAGGTGTGCCTGGGAGTTTCGGAGGTGTGCCTGGGAGTGTCAGGGGGTGTGCCTGGGGAGTGTCTGAGGTGTGCCTGGGGAGTGTCAGAGGTGTGCCTGGGGAGTGTCAGGGTGTGCCTGGAAGTGTCAGGGGTGTGCCGGGGGGTGTCAGGGTGTGCCTGGGAGTGTCAGAGGTGTGCCTGGGGTGTCTGGTGTGTACCTGGGGTGTCAGTGGTGTGCCTGGGAGTGTCTGGGGGCATGGGTGTCAGAGGTGTGCCTGGCAGTGTCAGCGGTGTGCCTGGGGCGTCAGGGTGTGCCTGGGGTGTCAGCAGGGTGTGCCTAGGAGTGTCAGCGGTGTACCTGGGAGTGTCAGAGGTATACCTGGGGTTTCAGAGGTGTGCCTGGAGTGTCAGCGGTGTGCCTGGGAGTGTCAGAGGTGTACCTGGAGTGTCAGAGGTGTGCCTGGGATATCAGAGGTGCAACTGGAGTGTCTGAGGTGTGCACTGGGTGTCTGGGGTGTGCCTGGGGTGTCAGGGTGTACCTGGGAGTGTCAGGTGTGCCTGGGGAATGTCAGAGGTGTGCACTGGGGTGTCTGGGGTGTGCCTGGGGTGTCAGGGGTGTGCATGGAAGTGTCAGGAGGTGTGCCTGGGAGTGTCAGGGGTGCCTGGGGTGTCAGGAGTGCCTTGGAGTGTCAGTGTGTGCCTGGGAGTGTCAGAGGTGTGCCTGGGAGTGTCAGCGGTGTGTGCCTGGGGTGTCTGAGGTGTGCCTGGGGTGTCAGCGGTGTGCCAGGGATGTCAGAGGTATGCCTGGGTATCAGAGGTGTGCCTGGGGTGTCAGAGTTGTGCCTGGGAGTGTCAGAGGTGTACCTGGGGTGTCAGAGATGTGCAGAGTGTCAGAGGTGTGCCTGGGAGTGTCGGAGGTGTTCCTGAGGTGTCAGGGGTGTAACTGGAAGTGTCAGAGGTGTACCTAGGAGTGTCTGAGGTGTACCTACGTGTCAGAGGTGTACCTGGGAGTGTCAGGGGTGTACCTGGGAGTGTCAGAGGTGTGCCTGGGAGTGTCAGAGGTGTACTGGGGAGTATCGAAGGTGTGCCTGGGAGTGTCAGGAGGTGTGCCTGGGGTGTCAGAGGTGTGCCTGGGGGTGTCAGAGGGTGTGCCTGGGGTGTCAGAGGTGTGCCTGGGAGTGTCAGCGGTGTGCCTGGGAGTGTCAGCGGTGTGCCTGGAGTGTCAGAGGTGTACCTGGGGAGTGTCAGGGCGTGCACCGGAGTGTCTGAGGTGGCCTGGAGTGTCTGAGGTGTGCATGGGTGTGGGGTGTGCCTGGCAGTGTCAGAGGTGTACCTGGGGTGTCAGCGGTGTGCCTGGGGTGTCAGAGGTATGCCTGGGGTGTCAGAGGTGTGCCTGGGGTGTCAGTGGTGTGCATGGGAGTGTCAGGGTGTGCTGGGGTGTCAGAGGTGTGCCTGGGATTGTCAGAGGTGTGCCTGGGAGTGTCTGAGGAGGTGTGCCTGGGAGTGTCAGAGGTGTGCCTGGGGTGTCAGGGGTGCCTGGGATTGTCAGAGGTGTACCTGGGTGTCTGAGGTGTGCAGGGTGTCTGGGTGTGCCTAGAGTGTCTGAGGTGTGCATGGAGTGTCAGAGGGTGTGCCTGGCAGTGTCAGAGGGTGTGCCTGGGGTGTCAGCGGTGTGCCTGGGAGTGTCAGAGGTGTGCCTGGGGAGTGTCTGAGGTACACTGCGAGTGTCAGAGGTGTACCTGGGAGCGGTCAGGGGTGTACCTGGGAGTGTCAGCGGTGTATCTGGGAATGTCAGAGGTGTACCTGGGGTGTCAGAGGTGTGCCTGGGAGTGTCAGCGGTGTGCCTGGGAGTGTCAGCAGTGCCTGGGAGTGTCAGAGGTATGCCTGGGGAGTATCAGAGGTGTACTTGGGGTGTCAGAGTTGTCACCTGGGAGTGTCAGGGGTGTACCTGGGGTGTCGAGGTGTACTTGGGAGTGTCAGAGGTGTACCTGGGGAGTGGGAGGTGTTCCTGAGGTGTTGGGGTGTGCCTGGGAGTGTGTCAGGGGTGGCACCTGGTGTCAGAGGTGTGCCTGGGAGTGTCAGAGGTGTGCCTGGGGTGTCAGAGGTGTGCTTAGTCAGAGTGCTTGGGGTGTCAGAGGTGTACCTGAGTGTCATGGGTGTGCCTGGGGAGTGTCAGAGGTGTGCCTGGAGTGTCTGAGGTGTACCTGGGGTGTCAGGGGTGCCTGGAAGTATCAGGGTGTGCCAGGGGAGTGTCAGAGGTGTGCCTGGGGGTGTCTGAGGTGTGCCTGCAGGTGTCATGGGTGTGCCTGGGGTGTCAGGGGTGGACATGGGAGTGTCAGCGGTGTGCCTGGGAGGTCAGCGGTGTGCCTGGAAGTGTCAGCGGTGTTCCTGGAGTGTCAGAGGTATACCTGGGGTGTATCAGAGGTGTGCAGGAGTATCAGAGTTGTACCTGGGAGTGTCAGAGGTGTGCTTGGAGTGTCAGAGTGTACTTGGGGTGTCAGAGGTGGACCTGGGGTGTGGGAGGTGTTCCTGAGAGTGTTGGGGGTGTGCCTGGAAGTGTCAGATGTGCCTGGGGTGTCTGGGGTGTGCCTACGTGTGTCTGAGGTGTGCCGGGGTGTGCAGGGTGTGCCTGGGGTCAGGGTGTGCTGGTGTCAAAGGTGTGCCTGGGAATGTCGAGGTGCAACTGGGAGTATCTGAGGTGTACTGGGGTGTCGGAGGAGTAACTGGGAGTGTCTGAGGTTGTGCCTGGGAGTGCCAGAGGTGTGCCTGGGGTGTCAAGGTGTGCCTGGAAATGTCAGAGGTTGCAACTGGGGTGTCTGAGTGTCCCTGGGAGTGTCTGAGGTGTACCTGGGAGTGCCTGGTGTACCTGGGAGTGTCAGAGTGTGCCTGGGGTGTCAGAGGTGAACCTGGTGCCAGGAGGTGTTCCTGGGAGTCTGGTGGTGTACCTGGGGTGTCAGGTGTGTACCAGGGGTGTCAGAGGTACCTGGGAGTGTCAGTGCTGTACCTGGAGTGTGTGCATTGGGGTATGTGGGGTGTGCACAGGGGACGTCAGAGGAGTACCTCGGGTGTCAGGGTGTGCCTGGGGAGTGTCTGAGGTGTATCTGGGAGTGTGTCAGAGGTGTGGCTGGGGTGTCGGGGTGCACCAGAGATGGGGTGCCTGGGACATCAAGGTGCCTCAGGGTGTCAGAGGTGCCTGGGAGTGTCTGGGGTGTATCTGGGGTGTCAGAGTGTGCCTGGGGTGTCAGTGGGTGTACCTGGGGTGTCAGGGTGTATGCAGGGGAGTGTCAGAGGGAGTACCTGGAGTGTCAGAGGTGTACCTGGGAGTATCAGGTGTACCTGGGAGTGTCAGAGGTGTGCCTGGGGTTTCGGAGGTGTGCCTGGGAGGATCAGGTGTACCTGGGGTGTCAGAGGAGTACCTGGGAGTTTCAGGTGTACCTGGGATATGGAGGTGTGCCTAGGAGTGTCAAGGCGTACTTGGGGTGTCAGGGGTGTGTGCCTGGGAGTGTCAGAGGTGTGACCTCGGGTATCAGAGGTGTGCCTGGGAGTGTCAGCGGGTGGCACTTGGGTGTCAGAGGTGTGCCTGGGGTGTCAGGGGTGTGCCTGGGATTGTCAGGGTGCAGGGTGTGTCTGGGGTGTACCTGGAGGTGTCAGTGGTGCCTGGGAGTGTCAGTGGTGTCCCTGGGGTGTCTGAGTGTCAGAGAGAACCTGGGAGTGTCAGAGGTTTGGGTGTCTGAGAGGTGAACTGGGGAGTGCCAGAGGTGGCACCGGAGTCTGGTGGTGTGCCTGGGAGTGTCGGTGTGTGCCAGGAGTGTCAGAGGTACCTGGGAGTGTCAGCGGTGTACCTGGGAGTGTCAGAGTTGTACGTGGGAGTGTCAGAGGTGTACCTGGGGCGTCAGAGGAGTACCTCGGGGTGTCAGAGGTGTGCCTGGGGAGTGTCTCTGGGGTGTCAGAGGTGTAGCTGGGTGTCAGGGGTGCCTGGGGTGTCAAATTGGTGTCTGGGTGTCAGAGGTGTGCCTGGGGTGTCAGTGGTGTACCTGGGGTGTCAGGTTTATACCAGGGAGTTTCAGAGGTACTGGGACAGAGGGTATGCCAGGTATCGGAGGTGTACCTAGGAGTGTCAGAGGTGTGCCTGGGAGTTTCGGAGGTGTACCTGGGAGGATCAGTGTGCCTGGGGTGTCAGAGGGTACCTGGGGTTTCAGAGGTGCCTGGGATTCGGTGTGCCTGGGAGTGTCAAGGCGTTCTTGGGAGTGTCAGGGTGTACCTGGGAGTGTCAGAGGTGTGCCTGGGAGTGTCAAAGGTGTACCTGGGAGTCTCAGGGTGTGTGCAGGTGTCAGAGGTGTGCACCAGAGTCACGAGGTGTGCCTGGGAGTGTCAGAGGTGAACCAGAGTGTCAGAGGAGTACCTGGGAGTGTCAAGGTGTACCTCGGGTATCAGAGGTGTGCCTGGGAGTTTCGGAGGTGTGCCTGGGAGTGTCAGGGTGTACCTGGGAGTGTCTGAGGTGTGCCTGGGGTGTCAGAGGTGTGCCTGGGAGTGTCAGGGGTGTACCTGGAAGTGTCAGGGGTGTGCAGGGGTGTCAGAGGTGTACGGGAGTGTCAGGGGTGTGCCTGGGTGTCAGGTGTGCCTGGGGTGTCTGGTGTGCCTGGGAGTGTCTGGGTGTGCATGGGTGTCAGAGTGTGCCTGGCAGTGTCAGGTGTGCCTGGGAGTGTCAGCGGTGTACCTGAGTGTCAGAGGTGTGCCTGGGAGTGTCTGGGGTGTGCCTGCAGTGTCAGAGGTGTGCCTGGGGCGTCAGGGGTGTACCTGGGAGGTCAGAGGTGTACTTTGGGGAGTGTCTGAGGTGTACCTGGGAGTGTCAGGAGGAGCACCTGAGTGTCAAAGGTGTACCTCGGAGTATCAGGAGGTGTACCTGGGAGTTTCTGGAGGTGTACCTGGGAGTGTCAGGAGGTGTACCTGGGAGTGTCTGAGGTGTACCTGGGGAGGTTGTAGAGGTGGACCCAGAGTGCTCAGGGGTGTACCTGAAGTGTCAGAGGTGTACCGGGAGGCCAGAGGTGTACCTGAAGTGTCTGAGGTGTACCTGCGAGTGTCATAGGTGTACCTGGGAGTGTCAGGGGTGTACATGGGAGTGTCAGCGGTGTACCTGGGAGTGTCAGCGGTGTACCTGGGAGTGTCAGCGGTGTTCCTGGGAGTGTCAGAGGTATACCTGGGAGTATCAGAGGTGTACTTGGGAGTATCAGAGTTGTACCTGGGAGTGTCAGAGGTGTACTTGGGAGTGTCAGAGGTGTACTTGGGAGTGTCAGAGGTGGACCTGGGAGTGTGGGAGGTGTTCCTGAGAGTGTTGGGGGTGTACCTGGAAGTGTCAGAGGTGTACCTGGGAGTGTCTGAGGTGTACCTACGTGTGTCAGAGGTGTACCTGCCAGTGTCAGCGGTGTACCTGGGAGTGTCAGCGGTGTACCAGGGAGTGTCAGAGGTATTCCTGGGAGTATCAGAGGTGTACCTGGGAGTATCAGAGTTGTACCTGGGAGTGTCAGAGGTGTACCTGGGAGTGTCAGAGGTGTACCTGGGAGTGTCAGAGGTGTACACAGGGGTGCCAAAGGGTGTGCCTGGGAGTGTCAGTGGTGGCACCAGGGAGTGGGGTGCAGCCTGGGAGGTGTCAGGGGTGTGCCTGGGATTGTCAGAGGTGTGCCTGGAGTGTCTGAGGGTGTGCCTCAGGTGTGTGGTGCACCTGGGAGTGTCAGTGTCTAGGAATGTCAGGAGTGTGCCTGGGGTGTCAGAGGTGTACTTACCTGGGAGTGTCAGCAGTGTGCCCAGGAGTGTCAGAGTTGTGCCTGGGAGTGTCAGAGGTGTGCCTGGGGTGTCAGAGGTGTGCCAGGGAGTGTCAGAGGGTGTACCTGGGAGTGTGGGGAGTGTTCTGTAGAGGTGTTTGGGGTGTGCCTGGGGTGTCCAGGGGTGTGCCTGGGGTGTCAGAGGTGCCTGGGGTGTCAGAGGGGTGTGCCTGGGGTGTCAGAGGGTGTGTGGGGTGTCAGAGGGTGTGTGGGAGTGTTAGAGGTGTACCTGGGAGTGTCATGGGTGTAACTGGGAGTGTCAGAGGTGTACCTGAGAGTGTCTGAGGTGTACCTGGGAGTGTCAGGGGTGTACCTGGAAGTGTCAGGGGTGTGCCGGGGAGTGTCAGAGGTGTACCTGGGAGTGTCTGAGGTGTACCTGCGAGTGTCATAGGTGTACCTGGGAGTGTCAGGGGTGTACATGGGAGTGTCAGCGGTGTACCTGGGAGTGTCACCGGTGTACCTGGAAGTGTCAGCGGTGTTCCTGGGAGTGTCAGAGGTATACCTGGGAGTATCAGAGGTGTACTTGGGAGTATCAGAGTTGTACCTGGGAGTGTCAGAGGTGTACTTGGGAGTCTCAGAGGTGTACTTGGGAGTGTCAGAGGTGGACCTGGGAGTGTGGGAGGTGTTCCTGAGAGTGTTGGGGGTGTACCTGGAAGTGTCAGAGGTGTACCTGGGAGTGTCTGAGGTGTACCTACATTGTGTGGAGTGTACCTGGGGTGTCTGGTGTGCACCTGGGGAGTGTCAAGAGGGTGCCTGGGTGTCAAGGTGTACCTGGGAATGTCAGAGGTGCAACTGGGGTATCTGAGGTGTAACTGGGAGTGTCGGAGGAGTAACTGGGGTGTCTGAGGTGTACCTGGGAGTGCCAGAGTGTGCCTGAGTGTCAAGGTGTACCTGGAAATGTCAGAGGTGCAACTGGGAGTGGGGTGTCCTGGGGTGTCTGAGGTGTACCTGGGGTGCCTGAGGTGTACCTGGAGTGTCAGAGTGTACCTGGGAGTGTCAGAGGTGAACCTGGGGTGCCAGTGTTCCTGGAGTCTGTGGTGTGCCTGGGAGTGTCAGGTGTGTGCAGGGTGTCAGAGGAGTACCTGGGAGTGTCAGTGCTGTGCCTGGGGTGTCAGAGGTGTGCGTGGGGAGTGTCAGGTGTGCCTGGGGCGTCAGAGGTGACCTCGGGGTGTCAGAGGTGTGCCTGGGGTGTCTGGGGGTGTATCTGGGGAGTGTCAGAGGTGTGGCTGGGGTGTCAGGGGTGCACCTGGGGTGTCAGAGGTGCCTGGGGCATCAAGGGTACCTCAGGGGTGTCAGAGGTACCTGGGAGTGTCTGAGGTGTATCTGGGGTGTCAGAGGTGTGCCTGGGGTGTCAGTGGTGTGCCTGGTGTCAGGTGTATACCAGGGAGTGTGAGGAGTACCTGGGGTGTCAGGGGTGTACCTGGGAGTATCGGAGGTGTGCACCAGGGGTAGAGGTGTGCCTGGGGTTTGGGTGCTGGGAGGATCGGAGGTGTGCCTGGGGTGTCAGAGGGTACCTGGGAGTTTCAGAGGTGTACCTGGGATATGGAGGTGTACCTGGGGTGTCAAAGGCGTTGCTTGGGGTGTCAGAGGTGTACCTGGGGTGTCAGAGGTGCCTCGGGTATCAGCAGTGTGCCTGGGAGTGTCAGCGGTGTGCCTGGGGTGTCAGGGTTGTACCTGGGTGTCAGGGGTGTACCTGGGATTGTCAGAGGTGTGCCTGGGAGTGTCTAGGGTGTGCCTGGGGTGTCAGTGGTGCACCTGGGAGTGTCAGTGGTGTCCTGGAGTGTCAGGCTGTACCCAGGAGTGTCAGGAGAACTGGGGTGTCAGTTGTACCTGGGGTGTCAGGTGAACCTGGGGTGCCAGGGTGCTGGGTCTGAGTGGTGTACCTGGGGTGTCAGGTGTGTACCAGGTGTCAGAGGGTACCTGGGAGTGTCAGCGGTGTGCCTGGGAGTGTCAGGTTGTACGTGGGGTGTCAGAGGTGTACCTGGGGCGTCAGAGGGTGCCTCGGGGTGTCAGAGGTGTACCGGAGTGTCTGAGGTGTATCTGGGGTGTCAGAGGTGTAGCTGGGGTGTCAGGGGTGCACCTGGGGTGTCAGAGGGTACCTGGGAGTGTCTGGTGTATCTGGGGTGTCAGGAGGTGTACCTGGGAGTGTCAGTGGTGTACCTGGGAGTGTCAGGTTTATACCAGGGAGTTTCAGAGGAGTACCGAGTGTCAGAGTGTGCAGGGAGTATCGGAGGTGTACCTAGGAGTGTCAGAGGTGTACCTGGGAGTTTCGGAGGTGTACCTGGGAGGATCGGAGGTGTACCTGGGGTGTCAGAGGTACCTGGGAGTTTCAGAGGTGTACCTGGGATATCGGAGGTGTACCTGGGAGTGTCAAAGGCGTTCTTGGGAGTGTCAGAGGTGTACCTGGGAGTGTCAGAGGTGTACCTGGGAGTGTCAAAGGTGTACCTGGGGTCTCAGGGTGCCTGGGGTGTCAGAGGTGTACCTGGGAGTCTCAGGGTGTACCTGGGAGTGTCAGAGGTGAACCAGGGGTGTCAGAGGGTACCTGGGGGTGTCAAAGGTGTACCTCAGGTATCAGAGGTGTGCCGGGTTTCGGAGGTGTACCTGGGAGTGTCAGAGGTGTACCTGGGAGTGTCTGAGGTGTACCTGGGAGTGTCAGAGGTGTACCTGGAGTGTCAGGGTGTACCTGGAAGTGTCAGGGTGTGCTGGGAGTGTCGGGGTGTGCCTGGGGTGTCAGAGGTGTACCTGGGGTGTCTGAGGTGTACCTGGGGTGTCTTTGGTGTGCCTGGAAGTGTCACATGGGTGTCAGAGGTGTACCTGGCAGTGTCAGCGGTGTACCTGGGGTGTCGAGGGTGTACCTGGGAGTGTCAGAGGTGTACCTGGGAGTGTCTGAGGGACCTGCAGAGTGTCAGAGGTGTACCTGGGAGCGTCAGGGGTGTACCTGGGAGTGTCAGCGGTGTGCCTGGAGTGTGTGTACCTGGGAGTGTCAGAGGTATACCTGGGAGTATCAGAGGTGTACCTGGGGTGTCAGCGGTTGTGCCTGGGAGTGTCAGAGGTGTCCTGGGAGTGTCAAGGTGTACCTGGGAATGTCAGAGGTGCAACTGGGAGTGTCTGAGGTGTACCTGGGAGTGTCTGAGGTGTACCTAGGGTGTCAGGAGGTGCCTGGGAGTGTCAAAGGTGTACCTGGGAATGTCAGAGGTGCAACTGGGAGTGTCAGCGGTGTACCAGGGAGTGTCAGGGTATGGGAGTATCGAGGGTGTACCTGGGGTATCAGGTTGTACCTGGGGAGTGTCAGAGGTGTGGCTGGGGTGTCAGACCTGGGGTGTCAGAGGTGTACCTGGGGTGTCGGAGGTGTTCGCAGGTGTCAGGGGTGTAGCTGGAAGTGTCAGAGGTGTACCTGGGAGTGTCTGAGGTGTACCTCGTGTCAGAGGTGTACCTGGCAGTGTCAGCAGTGTACCTAGTGTCAGCGGTGTACTGGGAGTGTCAGGAGGTGTACCTGGGAGTCTGAGGTGTACCTGCGAGTGTCAGAGGTGTACCTGGGAGCGTCAGGGGGTGTACCTGGGAGTGTCAGCGGTGTACCTAGGGTGTCAGCGGTGTACCTGGGGTGTCAGAGGTATACCTGGAGAGTATCAGAGGTGTACCTGGGGTGTGTCAGCGGTGTACCTGGGAGTGTCAGGGTGTACCTGGGGTGTCAAGGTTGTGCTGGGGAATGTCAGAGGTACTGCTGGGGTGTCTGAGGTGTACCTGCGAGTGTCAGTGGTGTGCCTGGGGTGTCAGGGGTGTAGCTGGGGTGTCAGGCGTTGTACCTGGGAGTGTCAGCGGTGTACCTGGGTGTCAGCGATGTGCCAGGGTGTCAGAGGTATGCCTGGGGTATCAGGGTGTACCTGGGGTATCAGAGTTGTACCTGGGAGTGTCAGAGGTGTGGCTGGGGTGTCAGACCTGGGAGTGTCAGAGGTGTCCTGGGAGTGTCGGAGGTGTTCTAGAGTGTCAGGGGTGTAGCTGGTGTCAGAGGTGTGCCGGAGTGTCTGAGGGGTGTACACGTGTGTGAGGTGTACCTGGAGTGTCAGGGGTGTACCTGGGAGTGTCAGAGGTGTACCGGAGTGTCAGAGTGTGCCGGAGATCGAAGGTGCCTGGGGTATCGGAGGTGTACCTGGGAGTGTCAGAGTGTACCTGGGAGTGTCAGAGGTGCCTGCGGAGTGTCAGAGGTGTACCTGGGGTGTCAGCGGTGTACCTAGGAGTGTCAGCGGTACCTGGGAGTGTCAGGGTGTGCCTGGGAGTGTCTGAGGTGTACCTGGGAGTGTCTGAGGTGTACTTGGAAGTGTCTGAGGTGTACATGAGTGTCAGAGGTGTACCTGGCAGTGTCTGAGGTGTGCCTGGGGTGTCAGCGGTGTGCCTGGGAGTGTCAGAGGGATACCTGGGAGCATCAGTACCTGGGAGTGTCAGCGGTGCCAGGTGTGAAGGTGGCACCTGGGAGTGAGGTGTACCTGGGATTGTCAGAGGAGTACCTGGGGTGTCAGAGGTGTACCAGGGAGTATGGTGTACCTAGGAGTGTCAGAGGTGTACCTGGGAGTTTCCGGAGATGCCTGGGAGGATCGGAGGTGTACCTGGGAGTGTCAGAGGAGTACCTGGGAGTTTCAGAGGTGCCTGGGATATCGGCGGTGTACCTGGGAGTGTCAAAGGCGTTGCTGGGAGTGTCAGAGGTGTACCTGGGGTGTCAGAGGGTGTACCTGGGGTGTCAAGGTGTACCTGGGAGTCTCAGAGGTGTACCTGGGGTGTCAGAGGTGTACCTGGGGTGTCTGAGGTGAACCAGGGAGTGTCAGAGGAGTACCAGTGTCAAGGTGTACCTCAGGTATCAGGGTGTACCTGGGAGTTTCGGAGGTGTACCTGGGTCACAGAGGTGTACCTGGGAGTGTCAGAGGTGAACCAGGGAGTGTCAGAGGTACCTGGTAGTGTCAAGGTGTACTCAGTATCAGAGTGCCTGGGAGTTTCAGTGTACCTGGGGTGTCAGGGTGTACCTGGGGTGTCTGAGGTGCCTGGTGTCAGGGGTACCTGGGAGTGTCAGGGTGTACCTGGAAGTGTCAGGGGTGTACAGGGAGTGAGAGGTGTACCTGGGGTGTCAGAGGTGTACCTGGGGTGTCTGAGGTGTACCTGGGAGTGTCTTTGATGTACCTGGAAGTGTCTGAGGTGTACATGGAGTGTCAAGTGTACCTGGCAGTGTCAGCGGTGTACCTAGGAGTGTCAGCGGTGTACCTGGGAGTGTCAGAGGTGTACCTGGGAGTGTGAGGTGTACCTGCGAGTGTCAGAGGTGTACCGGAGCGTCAGGGGTGTACCTGGGAGTGTCAGCGGTGTACCTAGAGTGTCAGCGGTGGCCTGGGAGTGTCAGAGGTATACCTGGGAGTATCAGAGGTGTACCTGGAGTGAGCAGTGTACCTGGGAGTGTCAGAGGTGTACCTGGGAGTGTCAAAGTGTACCTGGGATATCAGGTGCAACTGGGAGTGTCTGAGGTGTACCTGGGAGTGTCTGAGGTGTACCTGGGGTGTCAGAGGTGTACCTGGGAGTGTCAAAGGTGTACCTGGGAATGTCAGAGGTGCAACTGGGAGTGTCTGAGGTGTACCTGGGAGTGTCAGGGAGTACATGGAAGTGTCAGGGGTGTACTGGGGAGTGTCAGAGGTGTACCTGGGAGTGTTCGAGGTGTACCTGAGTGTCAGTGGTGTACCTGGGAGTGTCAGGGGTGTACCTGGGATATCGGAGGTGTACCTGGGAGTGTCAAAGGCGTACTTGGGAGTGTCAGAGGTGTACCTGGGAGGCCGAGGAGGTACCTGGAGGTCAAAGGTGTACCTGGGAGTCTCAGGTGTACCTGGGAGTGTCAGAGGTGTACCTGGGAGTGTCTGAGGTGAACCAGGAGTGTCAGAGGAGTACCTGGGAGTGTCAAAGGTGTACTGAGTATCAGAGGTACCTGGAGTTTCTGGAGGTGTACCTGGGAGTCCAGAGGTACCTGGGAGTGTCAGAGGTGAACCAGGGAGTGTCAGAGGAGTACCTGGTAGTGTCGGTGTACTCGGAGTATCAGAGGTGTACCTGGGAGTTTCTGGAGGTACCTGGGAGGTCAGAGGTACCTGGGAGTGTCTGAGGTGTACCTGGGAGTGTCAGAGGTGTACCTGGGAGTGTCAGGGTGTACCTGGAAGTGTCAGGGGTGTACCTGGGGAGTGTCAGAGGTACCTGGAGTGTCAGAGGTGTACCTGGGAGTGTCTGAGGTGTATGGGAGTGTCTTTGATGTGTACCTGGAAGTGTCTGAGGTGTACATGGAGTGTCAGAGGTGTACCTGGCAGTGTCAGCGGTGTACCTGGGAGTGTCAGGCGTGTACCTGGGAGTGTCAGAGGTGTACCTGGGAGTGTCTGAGGTACCTGCGAGTGTCAGAGGTGACCTGGGAGTCAGGGGTGTACCTGGGAGTGTCAGGGTGTACCTAGGAGTGTCAGGGTGTACCTGGGAGTGCTGAGGCATACTGGGAGTATCAGAGGTGTACCTGGGAGTGTCAGAGGTGTACCTGGGAGTGTCAGAGGTGTACCTGGGAGTGTCAAAGGTGTACCTGGGAATGTCAGAGGTGCAACTGGGAGTGTCTGAGGTGTACCTGGGAGTGTCTGAGGTGTACCTGGGAGTGTCAGAGGTGTACCTGGGAGTGTCAAAGGTGTACCTGGGAATGTCAGAGGTGCAACTGGGAGTGTCTGAGGTGTACCTGGGAGTGTCAGGGGTGTACATGGAAGTGTCAGGGGTGTACCGGGGAGTGTCAGAGGTGTACCTGGGAGTGTCTGAGGTACTGCGAGTGTCAGTGGTGTACCTGGGAGTGTCAGGGGTGTAGCTGGGAGTGTCAGCGGTGTACCTGGGAGTGTCATGGTGTACCTGGGAGTGTCAGCGGTGTACCAGGAGTGTCAGAGGTATACCTGGGAGTATCAGAGGTACCTGGGAGTATCAGAGTTGTACCTGGGAGTGTCAGAGGTGTACCTGGGAGTGTCAGACCTGGGAGTGTCAGAGGTGTACCTGGGAGTGTCGGAGGTGTTCCTGAGAGTGTCAGGGGTGTAGCTGGAAGTGTCAGAGGTGTACCTGGGAGTGTCTGAGGTGTACCTACGTGTGTCAGAGGTGTACCTGGGAGTGTCAGGGGTGTACCTGGGAGTGTCAGAGGTGTACCTGGGAGTGTCAGAGGTACCTGGGAGTATCGAAGGTGTACCTGGGAGTATCGGAGGTGTACCTGGGAGTGTCAGAAGGTACCTGGGAGTGTCAGAGGCACTGGGAGTGTCAGAGGTGTACCTGGGAGTGTCAGAGTGGTACCAGGAGTGTCAGGGCGGTGTACCTGGGAGTGTCAGAGGTGTACCTGAGTGTCTGAGGTACCTGGGAGTGTCTGGAGGTGTACCTGGAAGTGTCTGAGGTGTACATGGAGTGTCGAGGTACCTGGCAGTGTCTGAGGTGTACCTGGGAGTGTCTGAGGTGTACCTACGGTGTCAGAGGTGTACCTGGGAGGTCAGAGGTATACCTGGGAGTATCAGAGGTGTTCCTGGGAGTGTCAGCGGTACCTGGGAGTGTCAGAGGTGTACCTGGGAGCGGCAGAGGTGTACCTGGGATTGTCGAGGTGTACCTGGAGTGTCTGGAGGCACCTGGGAGTTTCAGAGGTGTACCTGGGAGTGTCAGAGGTACCTGGGAGGTCAGCGGTGTACCTGGGAGTGTCAGCGGTGTTCCTGGGAGTGTCAGAGGTACCTGGGAGTATCAGAGGTGTACTTGGGAGCATCAGAGTTGTACCTGGGAGTGTCAGAGGTGCACCTGGAGCAGTCAGAGTGTACTTGGGAGCGTCAGAGGTGTACCTGGGAGGTGGGAGGTGTTCCTGAGAGTGTTGGGGGTGTACCTGGGAGTGTCAGTGGTGTACGTGGAGTGTCAGAGGTACCTGGGAGTGTCAGAGGTGTACCTGGGAGGTCAGAGGTGTACTTGGGAGTGTCAGAGGTGTACTTGGGAGTGTCAGAGGTGTACCTGGGAGTGTCATGGTACCTGGGAGGTCAGAGGTGTACCTGGGAGTGTCTGAGGTACCTGGGAGTGTCAGGGGTGTACCTGGAAGTGTCAGGGTGTACCTGGAAGTGTCAGGGGTGTACCGGGGAGTGTCAGAGGTGTACCTGGGAGTGTTCAAGGTGTACCTGCGAGTGTCATAGGTGTACTTGGGAGTGTCAGGGGTGTACATGGGAGTGTCAGGCGGTGTACCTGGGAGGCGGTGGCACCTGGAAGTGTCAGCGGTGTTCCTGGGAGTGTCAGAGGTATACCTGGGAGCA
Organism: Homarus americanus; assembly: GCF_018991925.1. Taxonomy (NCBI): domain Eukaryota; kingdom Metazoa; phylum Arthropoda; class Malacostraca; order Decapoda; family Nephropidae; genus Homarus; species Homarus americanus. The sequence goes on along the minus strand of NW_024746590.1, from coordinate 3,858 downwards.
TCACAGGTGCACTTGGGAGCATCAGAGTTGTACCTGGGAGTGTGGGAGGTGTTCCTGAGAGTGTTGGGGCGTACTTGGAAGTGTCAGAGGTGTACCTGGAGTGTCTGAGGTGTACCCACGTGTCAAAGGTGTACCTGCCAGTGTCAGGGGTGTACCTGGAAGGCTGAGGTGTACCTGGGAGTGTCAGAGGTGTGACGTGGGAGGTCAGAGGTGTACCTGGAGTGGGAGGTGTTCCTGGAGAGTGTTGGGGGTGTACCTGGGAGTGTCAGGGGTGTACCTGGGAGTGTCGGGGAGGTGTACCTGGGAGTGTCAGAGGTGTACCTGGGAGTGTCAGAGGTGTACTTGGGAGTGTCAGAGGTGTACTTGGGAGTGTCAGAGGTGTACCTGGGAGTGTCATGGGTGTACCTGGGAGTGTCAGAGGTGTACCTGGGAGTGTCTGAGGTGTACCTGGGAGTGTCAGGGGTGTACCTGGAAGTGTCAGGGGTGTACCGGGGAGTGTCAGAGGTGTACCTGGGAGGTCTGAGGTGTACCTGGGAGTGTCATAGGTGTACCTGGGAGTGTCAGGGGTGTATGGGAGTGTCGGGCGGTGTACCTGGGAGGTCAGGGTGCACCTGGAAGTGTCAGGGTGTTCCTGGGAGTGTCAGAGGCATACCTGGGAGCATCAGAGGTGTACTTGGGAGCATCAGAGTTGTACCTGGGAGTGTCAGAGGTGTACTTGGGAGTGTCAGAGGTGTACTTGGGAGTGTCAGAGGTGACCTGGGAGGTGGGAGGTGTTCCTGAGAGTGTTGGGGTGAACCTGAAGTGTCAGGAGGTGCCTGGGAGTGTCTGAGGTGTACCTACGTGTCTGAGGTGGGAGTGTCCGAGGTGTACCTGGGGGTCAGAGGTGTGCCTGGGAGGTCAAAGTGTACCTGGGAATGTCAGAGGCAACTGGAGTGTCTGAGGTACCTGGGAGTGAGGAGTACCTGGGAGTGTCTGAGGTGTCCCTGGGAGTGTCTGAGGTGTACCTGGGAGTGCCTGGAGGTGCCTGGGAGTGTCAGAGGTGTACCTGGGAGTGTCTGGAGGTGAACCAGGGAGGCGCAGAGAGTACCTGGGAGGTTGCTGTGTACTCGAGTATCAGAGGTGTACCTGGGAGCTGAGGTGTACCTGGGAGTCAGAGGTGTACTGGGAGTGTCAGAGGTGAACCTGAGAGTCAGAGGTGTACCTGGGAGTGCTATCAGGAGGTGTACCTGGGAGCTGGAGGTACCTGGGAGTGTCAGAGGTACCTGGGAGGTCTGAGGTACCTGGGAGAGTCTGAGGTGTACCTGGGAGTGTCGAGGTGCACCTGGGAGTACCTGGAAGTGTCAGGTGTGTACCGGGGAGTGTCAGAGGTGTACCTGGGAGTGTCAGGAGGTGTACCTGGGAGTGTCTGAGGTGTACCTGGGAGTGTCTTTGGTGTACCTGGAAGTGTCTGAGGTACATGGAGTGTCAGAGGTGTACCTGGCAGTGTCAGCGGTGTACCTGGGAGTGTCAGCGGTGTACCTGGGAGTGTCAGAGGTGTACCTGGGAGTGTCTGAGGTACTGCGAGGTCAGAGGTGTACCTGGGAGTGTCAGGTGTACCTGGGAGGCTGGGCGGTGTACCAGAGTGTCAGCGGTGTACCTGGGAGTGTCAGAGGTATACCTGGGAGGCCTGAGGACCTGGGAGTGTCAGAGGAGTACCTGGGAGGTCAGAGGTGTACCTGGGAGTGTCAAGGTGTACCTGGGAATGTCAGAGTAAATGGGAGGTTCGAGGTGTACGGGAGTGTCTGGAGGTGTACCTGGGAGTGTCAGAGGTGCACCTGGGAGTGTCAAAGGTGTACCTGGGAATGTCAGAGGCAACTGGGAGTGTCTGAGGTACCTGGGAGTGTCAGAATGGCATGGAAGTGCTGTAAACGGAGTGCCAGAGGTGTACCTGGGAGTGTTGAAGTGTACTATGAGTGTTGTGGTGTACCTGGGAGTTCAGGGGTGTAGCTGGGAGTGTCAGGTACCTGGGAGGCCATGGTGGCCTGGGAGGTTGCATGTACCAGGGAGTCAGAGGTATACCTGGGAGATTTGCGAAAATAGATTATCAGAAAACGGTAAATTTGTAGTCATAAAATGGAAATATCTACTTTTCTGCAAAAAGATAACCAACTGAAAATAGATTATCATAGAAAACGGAAATTTGTATCATAAAAAATGGGAAATATCTACTTTCCAAGTTGGTTAGATAAATCAAATTTGCTGAAAATAGATTATCATAGAAACGGAAAATTTGTATCATAAAAAATGGGAAATACTTCTTGCAAAAGCTTAGATAACCAACTTTCCGAAAAGAGATTTCATAGAAAACGGAAATTTGTATCATAAAATGGGAAATATTCACTTTCCGAAAGAAGATAACCAAATTTGCCGAAAATAGATTATCATAGAAAAGGAAATTTGTATCATAAAATGGAAAATATCTATTTCCAAAGCTTAGACAAATCAACTTCAAAAATAGATCACAGAAAACGTGAAATTTGTATCATAAAAATGGGAAATATCTACTTTCCGAAAGGATAGATAAACCACCTGCTGAAAATAGATTATCAGAGAAAACGTGAAATTTGTATCATAAAAATGGGAAATATCTACTTTCCGCAAAAGTTAGATAACCAATTCCCGAAAATAGATTATCATAGAAAACGGAAATTTGTATCATAAAAATGGGAAATATCTACTTTCCGGGAAAGTTAGATAACCAAATTGCTGGAAAATAGATTATCACAGAAACGGGAAATTTGTATCATAAAAATGGAAATATTCATTTCCGAAAGTTGGTTAGATAGCCAAATTGCTTGAAAATGATTATCATAGAAAAACGAAATTTGTACGAAATATCTACTTTTCTGCAAATAAGATAAACAACTTTCCGAAAATAGATTATTAAGAAAACGGAAATTTGTATCAGAAAAAATGGGAAATATCTACTCTTCCGGGAAAGTTGTTAGATAATCAAATTTGTCGAAAATAGATTATCATAGAAAACGGGAAATTATCAAAAATGGATATCTGATTTCCAAAAGTTTAGATAAACAACTGAAAAATAGATTATTTATAGAAAACGGAATTAGTAATCAAAAAAAATGAAATATTTACTTTTCCGGAAAGTTGGTAGATAACCAATTTGCTGAAAATAGATTATCACAGAAAACGAAATTTGTATCATAAAAATGGGAAATATCTACTTTTCAAAAGCAGACAACCAACTTCAAAAATATTTATCATAGAAAACGGAAATTTGTATCATAAAAATGGGAAATATCTATTTCCGAAAGTTGAGTTGACAACCAAATTTGCGAAAATAGTTATCACAAAATTATCATAAAAAATGGGAAATATCATCCGAAAGCTTAGATAACCAACTTTCTGAAAATAGATTATCAGAAAAACGGAAATTTGTATCATAAAAATGAAATATCTACTTTCGGAAAGTTGAGTTAGATAAATCAAATTTGCCGGAAAATAGATTATCATAGAAAACGGGGAAATTTGTATCATAAAAATGAAATATTCATTTTCGCAAAAGTTTAGATAACCAATCTTTCCGAAAATAGATTATCATAGAAAACGAAATTTGTATCATAAAAATGGAAATATTTTACTTTCCGGGAAAGTTGATAGATAAATCAAACTTGTTGGAAAATAGATTATCATAGAAAACGGGAAATTTGTATCATAAAAATGGAAATATTCTTTTCCAAGAAGCTTTTAGATAACCGCAATTTTTGGAAAATAGATTATCACAGAAAACGGAAATTTGTATCATAAAATGGGAAATATTCATTGGAGCAATGACGTAACCGAACGAAGCAATTTGAT
>NW_024746589.1:0-15359 GCF_018991925.1 Homarus americanus | reverse complement strand
GTTTTCTATGATTAATCTATTTTTCGGGAAGTTGTTTATCTATCAACTTTCGCGGAAAGTAGATATTTCCCATTTTTTATGATACAAATTCCCCGTTTTTCTGTAATCAATCTATTTTCGGCAAATTTGGTTATCAACAACTTTTGGAAAAGATATTTCCCCATTTTTATGATGCAAATTTCCGTTTCTATGATAATCTATTTTCGGGAAAGTTGTTTATCTAACCAACTTTCGCGGAAAGTAGATATTTCCCATTTTTATGATACCATTTCCCGTTTTTCTATGATAATCTATTTTCGGCAAATTTGGTTTATCTAACCAACTTTCCCGGAAAGTAGATATTTCCATTTTTATGATACAAATTTCCCGTTTTCTGCCGATGAAAATCTATTTTCGGGAAAGTTTATCTATTTCAACTTTCGCGGAAAGTAGATATTTCCCATTTTTTGTGATACAAATTTCCGTTTTCTATGATAATCCATTTTCGTAAATTTGGTTATCTAATAACTTTCGGAAAGTAGATATTTCCCATTTTTTATGATACAAATTTCCCGTTTTTCTATGATAATCATTTACTCGCGGAAAGTTATTTATCTAACTCAACTTTCATGAAAGTAGATATTTCCCATTTTATGATACAAATTTCCCGTTTTTCTATGATAATCTATTTTTCGGAAAATTTGGTTTATCTAACCAACTTTCCCGGAAAGTAGATATTTCCCATTTTTTATGATACAATTTCCGTTTTCTACTTGATAATCTATTTTTGGGGAAGAAGTTGTTTAACTCTATCAACTATCGCGGAAAGTAGATATTTCCCATTTTTATGATACAAATTTCCCGTTTTCTATGATAATCTGTTTTCGGCAAATTTGGTTATCTATACCAACTTTCCCGGAAAGTAGATATTTCCCATTTTTATGATACAAATTTCCCGTTTTCTATGATAATCTATTTTCGGGAAAGTTGTTTATCTAACAACTTTCGCGGAAAGTAGATATTTCCCCATTTTTTATGATACAAATTTCCCGTTTTCTGATAATCTATTTTCGGCAAATTTGGTTATCTAATAACTTTCCCGGAAAGTAGATATTTCCCATTTTTTATGATACAAATTTCACGTTTTCTATGATGATCTATTTTCCGGGAAAGTTGTTTATCTAACTTTCAACTTTCGCGGAAAGTAGATATTTCCCATTTTTTATGATACAAATTTCCCGTTTTCTATGATAATCTATTTTCCGGGAAAGTTGTTGTTTATCCTAACTCAACTTTCGCGGAAAGAAGTAGATATTTCCCATTTTTATGATACAAATTTCCCGTTTTCTATGATAATGTCTATTTTTCGGCAAATTTGGTTTATCTAACAACTTTCCCGGAAAGTAGATATTTCTACATTTTTATGATACAAATTTCCGTTTTCTGTGATAATCTATTTTCGGGGAAAGTTGTTTATCTACTCAACTTTCGGAAAGTAGATATTTCCCATTTTTTTGTGATACAAATTTCGTTTTCTGTAGTAATCTATTGTCGGCAAATTTGATTTATCTAACAAATTTCCCGGAAAGTAGATATTTCCCATTTTTATGATACAAATTTCCCGTTTTTCTATGATAATCTATTTTCGGAAAGTTGTTTATCTAACCAACTTTCCCGGAAAGTAGATATTTCCCATTTTTATGATGCACAAATTTCCCGTTTTCTATGATAATCTATTGTCGGCAGAATTTGGTTATCTAACAACTTTCCGGAAAGTAGATATTTCCCATTTTTTATGATACAAATTTCCCGTTTTCTATGATAATCTATTTTCGGGAAAGTTGTTTATCTATTTCAACTTTCTTGGAAAGTAGATATTTCCCCATTTTTTTTTATGATACAAATTTCCCGTTTTCTATGATAATCTATTTTAAGCAAATTTGGTTATCTAACCTTTCTGGAAGTAGATATTTCCCCATTTTTTATGATACAAATTTCCCGTTTTCTGTGATAATCTATTTTCCGGGAAGAGTTGTTTATCTAACTCAACTTTCGCGGAAAGTAGATATTTCCCCATTTTATGATACAAATTTCCCGTTTCTGTGATAATCTATTTTCGGGAAAGTTGTTTATCTAACTCAACTTTCGCGGAAGAAGTAGATATTTCCCCATTTTTATGATACAAATTTTCGTTTTCTATGATAATCTGTACACCGGCAAATTTGGTTTATCTAACCAACTTTCCCGGAAAGTAGATATTTCCCATTTTTATGATACAAATTTCCCGTTTTTCTATGATAATCTATTTTCAGCGAATTTGGTTATCTAACTCCTTTCCCGGAAATGAATATTTCCCATTTTTTATGATACAAATTTCCGTTTTCTGTGATAATCTATTTTCGGGAAAGTTGTTTATCTAAACTTAACTTTTCAACAGAAAGTAGATATTCCCATTTTTTTTATGATACAATTTCCCGTTTTCCTGTGATAATCTATTTTCGGCAGCTTTGGTTATCTCTAACCAACTTTCCCGGAAGTGGGTAACATTTTTATGATACAAAATTTCGTTTCTATGATGATCTCTATTTTCGGGAAAGTTGTTTATCTCTTTCAACTTTCGCGGAAAGTAGATATTTCCATTTTTTATGATACAAATTTCCGTTTCTATGATAATCTATTTTTCGCCAAATTTGGTTATCTAACCAACTTTCGGAAAGTAGATATTTCCCATTTTATGATACAAATTTCCCGTTTTTTTTCTATGATAATCTGTTTCGGGAAAGTTGTTTATCTAATAACTTTGGCGGAAAGTAGATATTTCCCATTTTTTATGATACAAATTTCCCGTTTTCTGCGATAATCTATTTTTCGGCAAATTTGGTTTATCTAACCAACTTTCGGAAGTAGATATTTCCCCCATTTTTTATGATGCAAATTTCCCGTTTTCTGTGATAATCTATTTTCGGGAAAGTTGTTTATCTAACTCCAACTTTCGCGGAAGTAGATATTTCCCATTTTTTGTAATTAAAATTTCCGTTTTCTATGATAATCTATTTTCGTAAAATTTGGTTATCTAACCAACTTTCCCGGAAGTAGATATTCCCATTTTTATGATACAAATTTCCGTTTTCTATGATAATCTATTTTCGAAGGAAAGTTGTTTTATCTATTTCAACTTTCATGAGAGTAAATGTTTATTTTATGATACAAATTTCCGTTTCTGATAATCTAGCCCACCGGCAAATTTGGTTTTCTAACAACTTTCCCGGAAGTAGATATTTCCCATTTTGTATGATACAAATTTCCCCGTTTTTCTATGATAATCTATTTTCGGGAAAGTTGTTTATCTAACCAACTTTCGCGGAAAGTAGATATTTCCCATTTTTTATGATACAAATTTCCCGTTTTTCTGATAATCTATTTTCGGCAGAATTTGGTTATCTAACCAACTTTCCCGGAAAGTAGATATTTCCCATTTTGTATGATACAAATTTCCCGTTTTCTATGATAATAATCTATTTTCGGGAAAGTTGTTTATCTAGCCAACTTTCGCGGAAAGTAGATATTTATTTTTATGATACAAATTTCCGTTTTCTATGATAATCCATTTTCGGCAAATTTGGTTATCAAACCAACTTTCGCAGAGAGAATATTTCCCATTTTTTACTTGATACAAATTTCCCGTTTTCTATGATAATAATCTATTTTCGGCAAATTTGGTTATCTATCCAACTTTCCCGGAAAGTAGATATTCCCATTTTTATGATATAAATTTCCCGTTTTCTATGATAATCTATTTTTCCGGGAAAGTTGTTTTATCTATCCTTTCGCGGAGAAAGTAGATATTTCCCATTTTTATGATACAAATTTCCCGTTTTCTATGATAATCTATTTTCGGCAAATTTGGTTATCTAACAACTTTCCCGGAAAGTAGATATTTCCCATTTTTTATGATACAAATTTTCGTTTTTTATGATAATCTATTTTCGGGAAAGTTGTTTATCTATTCCTTTCTCCCGGAAAATGAATATTTCCATTTTTTATGATACAAATTTTCCGTTTTTCTATGATAATCTATTTTTCGGCAAATTTGGTTATCTAGCATAACTTTCCGGAAGTAGATATTTCCCCATTTTTTTTATGATACAAATTTCCCGTTTTCTATGATAATCTATTTTCGGGAAGTTGTTTTATCTAACTCCAACTTTCGCGGAAGTAGATATTTCCCATTTTTATGATACGAATTTCCCGTTTTCTGTGATAATCTATTTTCGGCAAATTTGGTTATCTAACCAACTCCCGGAAAGTAGATATTTCCATTTTTTATGATACAAATTTCCGTTTTTCTATGATAATCTATTTTCGGGAAAGTTGTTTATCTAACTCAACTTTCGCGGAAAGTAGATATTTCCCATTTTATGATGCCATTTTTCCGTTTCTATGATAATCTATTTTCGGGAAAGTTGTTTATCTAACTCAACTTTTCATAGGAAAGTAGATGTTTCCATTTTTATGATGCAAATTTCCCGTTTTCTTTGATAATCTATTTTCGGCAAATTTGGACATCTAATAACTTTCCCGGAAAGTAGATATTTCCCATTTTTATGATACCATTCCATTTTCTATGATAATCTATTTTCGGGAAAGTTGTTTATCTAACCAACTTTACGCGGAAGTAGATATTTCCATTTTTATGATACAAATTTCCCGTTTTCTATGATAATCTATTTTTCGGCAGAATTTGGTTTATCTAACAACTTTCCGGAAAGTGAATATTCCCATTTTTATGATACAAATTTCCTGTTTTCTATGATAATCTATTTTCGGGAAAGGTTGTTTATCTAACCAACTTTCGCGGAAGTAGATATTTCCCATTTTTTATGATAAAAATTTCCCGTTTTCTATGATAATCTATTTTCGGCAAATTTGGTTATCTAACCAACTTTCCGGAAAGTGAATATTTCCCATTTTTATGATACAAATTTCCCGTTTTCTGTGATGATCTGTTGCTCGGGAAAGTTGTTTATCTAACCAACTTTCGCGGAAAGTAGATATTTCCATTTTTTATGATACAAAATTTCACCGTTTTCTATGATAATCTATTTTCGCCAAATTTGGTTTATCTAACCAACTTTCCCGGAAAGTAGATATTTCCCATTTTATGATACAAATTTCCGTTTTCTATAATGTAATCTATTTTCGGGAGGATTGTTTATCTAACTTTCAACTTTCGCGGAAAGTAGATATTTCCCATTTTTTTTATGCTTCATTTCCGTTTTCTATGATAATCTATTTTCGGCAAATTTGGTTTATCTAGCTCAACTTTCCTCTATTTTCGGGAAAGTTGGTTATCTAACCAACTTTCCCGGAAAGTAGATATTTCCCATTTTTTATGATACAAATTTCTCGTTTTCTATGATAATCTATTTTCGGGAAAGTTGGTTATCTAACAAACTTTCCCGGAAAGTCGATATTTCCATTTTTATGATACAAATAACCCGTTTCTATGATAATCTATTTTCGGCAAATTTGGTTATCTAACCAACTTTCCGGAAAGTAGATATTTCCCATTTTTATGATACAAATTCCGTTTTCTATGATAATCTTTCAATTGGGTAATATTTCCAATGCAATCTACTTTCCCAAAAGTCGATAATCTACTTTCCCGAAAATGAAAATCTATCTACTTTTCGGAAGTAGATAACCAACTTTCCGGAAAGTGAATATTCCCATTTTTATGATACAAGTTTCTCGTTTTCTGTGATAATCTATTTTCGGGAAGTCGATATTTCCCATTTTTTATGATACAAATTTCCGTTTTCTATGATAATCTATTTTCGGGAAGTTGGTTATCTAAAACTTTCGGAAAGTAGATATTTCCCATTTTTATGATACAAATTTCCGTTTTCTATGATAATCTATTTTCGGCAAATTTGGTTATCTAATAACTTTCCCGGAAAGTAGATATTTCCCATTTTTATGATACAAATTTCCGTTTTCTATGATAATCTATTTTCGGAAAGTTGGTTATCTAGAAACTTTCGCGGAAAGTAGATATTTCCCATTTTTATGATACAAATTTCCGTTTTCTATGATAATCTATTTTCGGCAAATTTGGTTATCTAACCAACTTTCGGAAAGTAGATATTTCCCATTTTTATGATACAAATTTCCCGTTTTCTATGATAATCTACTTCCCAAAATTAGGTAATATTTCCGAAAATGAAAATCTACTTTCCCAAAAGTCGATCTACTTTCGAAAATTAGAAAATCTATCTACTTTTCGGGAAGTAGATAACAACTTCGAAAGTAGATATTTCCCATTTTTATGATACAAATTTCTCGTTTTCTGATAATCTATTTTCAAGAAGTTGGTTATCTAACAACTTTCCGGAAAGTCGATATTTCCATTTTTTTGATACAAATTTCCGTTTTCTATGATAATCATTTTCGGGAAAGTTGGTTATCTAAAACTTTCATGATAGATATTTCCCATTTTTATGATACAAATTTCCCGTTTTCTATGATAATCTATTTTCGGCAAATTTGGTTATCTAACCAACTTTCCCGGAAAGTAGATATTTCCCATTTTTATGATACAAATTTCTCGTTTTTCTATGATAATCTATTTTCCGGGAAAGTTGGTTATCAAACCAACTTTCCCGGAAGTCGATATTTCATTTTTTATGATACAAATTTGCCGTTTTCTATGATAATCTATTTTCGGGAAAGTGGGTTATCTAAGAAACTTTCGCGGAAAGTAGATATTTCCCATTTATTATGATACAAATAACCCGATTTCTATGATAATCTATTTTCGCAAATTTGGTTATCTAACCAACTTTCCCGGAAAGTCGATATTTCCATTTTTATGATACAAATTTCCCGTTTTCTATGATAATCTATTTTCGGGAAAGTTGGTTATCTACTTTCCCGGAAAGTAGATATTTCCCATTTTTTATGATACAAATTTCCCGTTTTCTATGATAATCTATTTTCGGGAAAGTTGGTTATCTAAAACTTTCGCAGAAAGTAGATATTTCCCATTTTTATGATACAAATTTCCCGTTTTCTATGATAATCTATTTTTCGGAAATTTGGTTATCTAATAACTTTCGAAATAGATATTTCCCATTTTTATGATACAAATTTCCGTTTTCTATGATAATCTACTTCCCAAAATTAGGTAATATTTCCCCGAAAATACGAAAATCTACTTTCCCAAAGTCGATAATCTACTTTCGAAAATTAGAAAATCTATCTACTTTTTCAGAGTAGATAACAACTTTCCCGGAAAGTAGATATTTCCCATTTTTATACAAATTTCTCGTTTTCTATGATAATCTATTTTCGGGAAAGTTGGTTATCTAACTAACTTCACGGAAGGTCTATATTTCCTTTTTTTTATACAAATTTCCGTTTTCTATGATAATCTATTTTCGGTAAATTTTTGTTATCTAACCCTTTCGGAAAGTAGATATTTCCCATTTTTTATGATACAAATTTCCCGTTTTCTATGATAATCTACTTCCCAAAATTAGGTAATATTTCTACGAAAATACGAAAATCTACTTTCCCAAAAGTCGATAATCTACTTTCCCGAAAATTGAAAATCTATCTACTTTCGGAGTAGTCATTCTTTCGGAAAGTAGATATTTCATTTTTATGATACAAGTTTCTCGTTTTCTATGATAATCTATTTTCGGAAAGTCGATATTCCCATTTTTATGATACAATTCCGTTTTCTATGATAATCTATTTTCGGGAAAGTTGGTTATCTAAAACTTTCCGGAAAGTAGATATTTCCCATTTTTTATGATACAAATTTTCGTTTTCTATGATAATATTTTCAGCAAATTTGGTTATCTAATAACTTTCGGAAGTAGATATTTCCCATTTTTATGATACAAATTTCCGTTTTCTATGATAATCTATTTTCGGGAAAGTGGGTTATCTAGAAACTTTCATGAAAGTAGATATTTCCCATTATTATGATACAAATAACCCGTTTTCTATGATAATCTATTTTCGGCAAATTTGGTTATCTAACAACTTTCCCGGAAAGTAGATATTTCATTTTTATGATACAAATTTCCTTTCTATGATAATCTACTTCCAAAATTAGGTAATATTTCACGAAAATACGAAAATCTACTTTCCCAAAAAGTCGATAATCTACTTTCGAAAATTAGAAAATCTATCTACTTTTCGGGAAGTAAACCATCTTTCCGGAAAGTAGATATTTCCATTTTTATGATACAAATTTCTCGTTTTCTATGATAATCTATTTTCGGGAAAGTTGGTTATCTAACCAACTTTCCCGGAAAGTCGATATTTCCCATTTTTTATGATACAAATTTCCGTTTTCTATGATAATCTATTTTCGGGAAAGTTGGTTTATCTAAAAACTTTCGCGGAAAATAGATATTTCCCATTTTTATGATACAAATTTCCGTTTTCTATGATAATCTATTTTCGGCAAATTTGGTTATCTAACCAACTTTCCCGGAAAGTAGATATTTCCCATTTTTATGATACAAATTTCTCGTTTTCTATGATAATCTATTTTCGGGAAGTTGGTTTATCAAACCAACTTTCCCGGAAAGTCGATATTCCCATTTTTATTATACTGCGTTTTTCATGATAATCTATTTTCGGGAAAGTGGAGTTTATCTAGAAACTTTCGCGGAAAGTAGATATTTCCCATTTATTATGATACAAATAACCCGATTTCTATGATAATCTATTTTCGCTTTGTTTATCTAACCAACTTTCCCGGAAAGTAGATATTTCCCATTTTTTATGATACAAATTTCTCGTTTTCTATGATAATATATTTTCGGGAAAGTTGGTTATCTAACCAACTTTCCCGGAAATTCGATATTTCCCATTTTTTATGATACAAATTTCCCGTTTTCTACGATAATCTATTTTCGGGAAAGTTGGTTATCTAAGAATCTTTCGCGGAAAGTAGATATTTCCCATTTTTTATGATACAAATTTCCCGTTTTCTATGATAATCTATTTTCGGCAAATTTGGTTATCTAACCAACTTTTCCGGAAAGTAGATATTTCCCATTTTTATGATACAAATTTCCCGTTTTCTATGATAATATACTTCCCAAAATTAGGTAATATTTCCCCGAAAATACGAAAATCTACTTTCCCAAAAAGTCGATAATCTACTTTCCCGAAAATTAGAAAATCTATCTATTTTTCGGGGAAGTAGATAACCAACTTTCCCGGAAAGTCGATATTTCCCATTTTTTATGATACAAATTTTCCGTTTTCTATGATAATCTATTTTCGGGAAAGTTGGTTATCTAAGAAACTTTCGCGGAAAGTAGATATTTCCCATTTTTATGATACAAATTTCCTGTTTTCTATGATAATCTATTTTCGGGAAAGTTGGTTATCTAACCAACTTTCCCGGAAAGTAGATATTTCCCATTTTTTATGATACAAATTTCCCGTTTTCTATGATAATCTACTTCCCAAAATTAGGTAATATTTCCCCGAAAATACGAAAATCTACTTTCCCAAAAAGTCCATAATCTTCTTTCCCGAAAATTAGAAAATCTATCTACTTTTCGGGGAAGTAGATAACCAACTTTCCCGGAAAGTAGATATTTCCCATTTTTTATGATACAAATTTCTCGTTTTCTATGATAATCTATTTTCGGGAAAGTTGGTTATCTAAGAAACTTTCGCGGAAAGCAGATATTTCCCATTTTTTATGATACAAATTTCCCGTTTTCTATGATAATCTATTTTCGGCAAATTTGGTTATCTAACCTACTTTCCCGGAAAGTAGATATTTCCCATTTTTTATGATACAAATTTCCCGTTTTCTATGATAATCTACTTCCCAAAATTAGGTAATATTTCCCCGAAAATACGAAAATCTACTTTCCCAAAAAGTCGATAATCTACTTTCCCGAAAATTAGAAAATCTATCTACTTTTCGGGGAAATAGATAACCAACTTTCCCGGAAAGTAGATATTTCCCATTTTTTATGATACAAATTTCTCGTTTTCTATGATAATATATTTTCGGGAAAGTTGGTTATCTAACCAACTTTCCCGGAAATTCGATATTTCCCATTTTTTATGATACAAATTTCCCGTTTTCTATGATAATCTATTTTCGGGAAAGTTGGTTATCTAAGAAACTTTCCCGGAAAGTAGATATTTCCCATTTTTTATGATACAAATTTCCCGTTTTCTATGATAATCTATTTTCGGCAAATTTGGTTATCTAACCAACTTTCCCGGAAAGTAGATATTTCCCATTTTTTATGATACAAATTTCCCGTTTTCTATGATAATCTACTTCCAAAATTAGGTAATATTTCCCCGAAAATACGAAAATCTACTTTCCCAAAAAGTCAATAATCTACTTTCCCGAAAATTAGAAAATCTATCTACTTTTCGGGGAAAAAGATAACCAACTTTCCCGGAAAGTCGATATTTCCCATTTTTTATGATACAAATTTCTCGTTTTCTATGATAATCTATTTTCGGGAAAGTTGGTTATCTAAGAAACTTTCGCGGAAAGCAGATATTTTCCATTTTTTATGATACAAATTTCCCGTTTTCTATGATAATCTATTTTCGGCAAATTTAGTTATCTAACCAACTTTCCCGGAAAGTAGATATTTCCCATTTTTTATGATACAAATTTCCCGTTTTCTATGATAATCTATTTTCGGCAAATTTGATTATATAACAACTTTCCCGGAAAGTGATATTTCCATTTTTATGATACAAATTTCCCGTTTTCTATGATAATCTATTTTCGGAAAGTTGGTTATCTAGAAAACTTTCGCGGAAAGTAGATATTTCCCATTTTTATGATACAAATTTCCCGTTTTCTTGATAATCTATTTTCGGCAAATTTGGTTATCTAACCAACTTTCCCGGAAAGTAGATATTTCCCATGTGATACAAATTTCCGTTTTCTATGATAATCTACTTCCCAAAATTAGGTAATATATCCCGAAAATACGAAATCTACTTTCCCAAAAGTCGATAATCTCTTTCCGAAAATGAGAAAATCTATCTACATTTCGGGAAGTAGATAACCAACTTTCCGGAAAGTAGATATTTCCCATTTTTATGATACAAATTTCTCGTTTTCTATGATAATAATATTTCCCGAAAATGCGAAAATCTACTTTCCCCAAAAAAAGTCCCGATAATCTACTTCCCCGAAATTAGAAAATCTATCTAGCATAGGGAAGTGAACAACCATCTTCCCGGAAAGTAGATATTTCCCATTTTTTATGATACAAATTTTCTCGTTTTCTATGATAATCTATTTTCCGGGAAAGTTGGTTATCTAACCAACTTTCGGAAAGTCGATATTCCATTTTTTGTAATACAAATTTCCTGTTTTCTATGATAATCTATTTGCGGGAAAGTTGGTTATCTAAAACTTTCCCGGAAAGTAGATATTTCCCATTTTTTATGATACAAATTTCCTGCTATGATAATCTACTTCCAAAATTAGGTAATATTTCACAATACGAAAATCTAGTTTCCCAAAAGTCGATAATCTACTTTCCCAAATTAGAAAATCTATCTACTTTTCGGGAAAGTAGATAACAACTTTCGGAAAGTCGATATTTCCATTTTTTATGATGCAAATTTCCCGATTTTCTATGATAATCTGTTACCGGAAAGTTGGTTATCTGAAAACTTTCGCGGAAAGTAGATATTTCCCATTTTTGTAATTACAAATTTCCCGTTTTCTATGATAATCTGTTTTCGGAAAGTTGTTTTATCTAGAAACTTTCTTGGAAATTAGATCTTCCTTTTTTTGCGATACAAATTTCCGTTTTTCTATGATAATCTATTTTTAACCGTTGGTTATCTAATAACTTTCGGAAAGTAGATATTTCCCATTTTATAGTACAAATTCCCAGATTTTCTGCCGATAATCTACTTGCAAGAATTAGGTAATATTTCCCCGAAATGCGAAAATCTGCCTCCCCTAAAAGTCGATAATCTACTTTCGAGATTAAGAAAATCTATCTACTTTTCGGGAAGTGAATAACTCTTTCGGAAGTAGATATTTCCCATTTTTTTATGATACAAGATTTCTCGTTTTCTGATAATCTGTTTTCTAAGGAAGTTGGTTATCCTAACCAACTCCCCGGAGAGTCGATATTTCCCATTTTTTGTGATACGAATTTCCGCTTTCTATGATGTATCTATTTTCGGGAAAGTTGGTTTACCTAAACTTTCGCGGAAAGTAGATATTTCCCATTTTTTATGATACCAAATTTCCCGTTTTTTCTATGATAATCTATTTTCGGCAGGAATTGGTTATCTAACCAACGTTCCCGGAAAGTAGATGTTCCCATTTTATATTTTCAAATTTCCCGTTTTTGTATGATAATCTATTTTCAGGAAAGTTGGTTATCTAAGAAACTTTCGCGGAAAGTAGATATTTCCATTTTGCCTTGATGCAAATTTCCGTTTTTCTACTTGACATCTATTTTCGGCAAATTTGGTTTATCCTTAACTTTCAGGAAAGTAGATATTTCCCATTTTTTATGATACAAATTTCCCGTTTTCTATGATAATCTACTTCCCAAATTGGGTAATATTTCGAAAATACGAAAATCTACTACTTTCCCAAAGAATCTTCTCATCTACTTTCCGAAAATTAGAAAATTTATCTGCACTTTTCGGGAAGTAGATAATAACTTTCGAAGTAGATATTTCCTTTTTATGATACAAATTTCTCGTTTTCTGATAATCTATTTTCCGGGAAAATTGGTTATCTAACCAACTTTCGGAAAGTCGATATTTCCCCATTTTTTATAATACAAATTTCGTTTTCTATGATAATCTATTTTTTTCGGAAAGTTAATTTATCTAAAAACTTTTACTTGAAATGAATATTTCCCATTTTTTATGATACAAATTTCCCGTTTCTATGATAATCTATTTTCCAGCAAATTGGGATTTATCTAACTCAACATTCGGAAAGTAGATATTTCCCATTTTTTTATGATACAAATTTCCGTTTCTATGATAATCTGCATCCCAAGAATTAGGTAATATTTCCCGTAAATGCGAAAATCTACTCCAAAAAGTCAATAATCTAACCGAGTAGAAAATCTATCTACTTTTCGATGAATATCTTTTTCGGAAAGTCGATATTTCCATTTTTTATGATACAAATTTCCCGTTTTCTATGATAATCTATTTGCGGGAAGTTGATTTATCTAAACTTTCTTGAAAGTAGATATTTCCATTTTTTATGATACAAATTTCCGTTTTTCTATGATAATCTATTTTCCTTGGAATTTAGTTGTCTAGCCAACTTTCCCGGAACGTAGATATTTCCATTTTTATGATACCAAATTTCATTTTCTATGATAATCTGTTTCCCCAAAATTAGGTAATATTTTACGAAAATACAATCTGCTTTTGAAAAGTCGATAATCTACTTCTGAGAATTGAAAATCTATCTGCTTTTCGAGAAGTAGATTCTCTTTCGGAAAGTCGATATTTCCCATTTGTAATAACAATTTCCGTTTTCTATGATAATCTATTTTCGGGAAAGTTGGTTATCTAGAAAACTTTCATGAAAGTAGATATTTCCCCATTTTTATGATACAAATTTTCCCGTTTTCTATGATAATCTATTTTCGGCAAATTTGTTTATCTAACCAACTTTCCCGATAGATATTTCCCCATTTTTTTGTATTCTAAATTTCCCGTTTTCTATGATAATCTACTTCCCAAGATTAGGTAATATTTCCCCGAAAATGCGAAATCTACTTTTCTAAAGATCGATAATCTACTTTCCTGAAAATTTAGAAAATCTATCTACTTTTCGAAGTAGATAACCAACTTTCCCGGAAGTCGTTATTTCCCATTTTTTTTATGATACAAATTTCCGTTTTTCTATGATAATCTATTTTTCCGGAAGTTGGTTATCTAAAAACTTTCATGAAGTAGATATTTCCCATTTTTTATGATACAAATTCCCGTTTTCTATATTAATCTATTTTCGGCAAATGGTTATCAACTAACTTTTCCCGGAAGTAGATATTTCCATTTTTATGTTCATTCCGTTTTCTTATGATAATCTTTAAAATTGAGTAATATTTCCCCGAAATGCAATCTACTTTTCCCAAAAAGTCGATAATCTACTTTCCCGAAAATTAGAAAATCTATCTGCTTTTCGAGAATGGCTCTTCCCGGAAAATGAATATTTCTGATACATATTTCAAATTTCCGTTTTTCTATGATAATCTGTTACCAGAGTTGGTTATCTAAAAGCTTTCGCTTGGAAAGTAGATATTTCCTTTTTATGATACAAATTTTCCGTTTTCTATGATAATCTGCTTCCCAAAATTAGGTAATATTTTACGAAAATGCGAAATCTGCTTTCCCAAAGTCAGTAATCTACTTTCCGAAAATTAGACAATCTACCTCCTTTCGAAGTAAGATATTAACTTTCCCCGGAAAGTAGATATTTCCATTGTTATGATACAAATTTCGCGTTTCTATGATATTCTATTTTCGGAAAAGTTGGTTATCTAAAGCTTTCGCGGAAAGTGGAATATTCCCATTTTATGATGCAAATTTCCCGTTTTTCTATGATAATCTATTTTCGGAAAAATTGGATTTATCTAACAACTTTCCCGGAAGAGTCGATATTTCCCATTTTTATGATACAAATTTCCGCTTTCTAAGATAATCTATTTTCGGGAAAGTTGGTTATCTAAGCTTTCGCGGAAAGTAGATATTTCCCCATTTTTTATGATGCAAATTTCCGTTTTCTATGATAATCTATTTTCGGCAAATTTGATTTATCTAACCAACACGTTCCCCGGAAAGTAGATATTTCCATTTTATGATACAAATTTCCGTTTTTGTATGATAATCTATTTTTCAGGAGGATTGATTTATCCTGAAACTTTCGCGGAAGTAGATATTCCCCAATTTTTATGATACAAATTTCGTTTGCTATGATAGTATTTCAGCAAATTTGGTTATCTATGTAACTTTCGATGAATATTTCCCATTTTTATGATACCGTTCCCGTTTTTCTATGATAATCTACTTCCCAAAAGTGGTAATATTTCCCGAAATGAAAATCTGTTTCCCAAAAGTCTATAATCTACTTTCCCGAAAATTAGAAAATCTATCTACTTTTCGGGAGTAGATAACCAACTTTCGGAAAATGGGCCCCATTTTTATGATACAAATTTCCCGTTTTCTATGATAATCTATTTTTCGTAGATTTGGTTTATCTAACTTTCAACTTTCCCGGAAAGTAGATATTTCCCATTTTTCATGATACAAATTTTCCGTTTCTATGATAATCTACTTTGTACCCAAAATTAGGTAACATT
>NW_024746588.1:0-16968 GCF_018991925.1 Homarus americanus | reverse complement strand
ATTTGTTACACTCAATTAGCGGATTCTGCCATCGACTCAGAGGACTTTTGCTAACTCGGATCCTGGGAATTTGTTATACCTCGATTAGGGACTTTGGTATCTTCGATCAGGGCCCTTTGTTTTTACTCGACTGTGGTGACCTTTGTTATACCTCGATCTAGGGACCTTGATATAATTTTGATCAGGGGACATTGTTATACCTCTATCAAGCGGGAATTTGTTATACTCGATTAGGGTCTTTGTTATACCGGATCAGGGGCCCTTATATACTCTCGATCAGGGGAATTTTGTTATACCTTTGATTAGTGGACTTTGTTATACTCGATTTGGGATCTTTGTTATACCTCGATCAGGGACTTGTTATACTCAATCAGTGGCCTGCTGTACCGGTCAGGGGCCCTTCTTATAGTCGATCAGGGGCCTTTGTTATACCTCGATCAGGTTACTTTGTTATACCCGTTAAGGGCCTTTGTTATACTCAGATGAGGGGGCTTTGCTATACTCGATCAGTGGATAAGTGTTATACTCGATCAGGTGCTTTTGTTATACTCGATTAGTGACCTTTGTTATACTCGACGGGGATCTTTTGTTATTCTCGACTAGGGGCCTTGTTATAGCTCTGATCAGGGCCTTTGTTATACTCGATCAGGGGAGACTTTTGTTATACTCGTTCAGGGCCTTGTTATACCTGATCAGGGGACCATGTTATACCTTTGATTAGGGCGTTTGTTATACTCGATCAGGCCTTGTTATACTCTTTTTTTGACCAGGGAACTTGTTATAATTGATCAGGGAATTTGTTATACTCGATTAGGGTCTTATTTATACTCGATCAGGGGCCTTGTTATAGTCGATCAGGGGCCTTGTTATACAAGATCAGGTCCCTTGTTATACAAGATGAGGGCCTTGCTGTATCTGATCAGGGGCCCTTTGTCAGTACCCCGATGAGGGGCCCTTGTTATACTCGATAAAAAAGGTCTTGTTATACTCGATCAGGGGACTTTGTTATACTAGATCACGGGCTTTGTTAAACCCGATCAGGGAATTTGTTGTTCCCAATTAGCGGACTTTTTGCTACTGATCAGAGGACTTTGTTGTACCTGATCCCGGGGAATTTGTTATTATACTCGATCAGGGGACTCTTGTTTATACCTCGATGAGGGGGGCTTTGAAATACTCGATCAGGGGCTTTGTTATACTGGAGAAGGGCTTTGTTATACTCGATCAGGGGACTTTACAGTACCTCGACCAGGGACCCTTTGTTGTACCTCATGACTCAGGGCCTTTGTTATACCGATCAGACATTGATATACTCTCGGATCAGGGGGACTTGGTTATAATTCCTATAAGGAGTTTGTTATACTCGATCAGGGGACTTTGTTATCCTCGACCAGGGACTTTATATATATTTGGATCACGTAATACCCCGACTAGGGCTTTTGTTATACTCGGATCAGGGCCATTAATAATTTCCCTGATGAGGGGCTTTGCTATACTCGATCAGGGGGACCACGTTATACTGGATTAGGGTCCTTTTGGTTATAACGATCAGCCTTTGTTATAATCGATCAGGGCCTTTGGTTATAACGATCAGGGCTTTGCTATACTCGATCAGGGGGTTTCATAATACCGATCAGGGCCTTTGCTGTACCTCGATCAGGGCCTGTTGTACTCGCTGATACGAGAGGTGTTTGTTATACTCGATCATGGGACTTTTTGTTATACTCGATTTGGGGAGATCTTTGTTATACCTCATGATCAGGGGACTTTGTTATACTCAATCAGTGGCCCTTTCGTTGTACCTCGGTCAGGGCCCTTTCTTTATAGTCGATCAGGGGCCTTGTTATAATTTCCGATCAGGTTACTTGTTAATTTCCGTTCAGGGGCCTTGTTATACTCTCGATGAGGGGTTTTGCTATACTCGATCAGTGGATATGTTATACTCGATCAGGGAATCCATATACCTGATTAGTGACTCTGTTATACCTCGATTTGGGGGATCTTTGTTACACTCGATCTAGGACTTTGATACACTCGATCAGGGGACATTGTTATACTCTCGATCAAGGGAAATTTTGTTATACCCGATTAGGGGGGTCTTCTTGTTATAATTTTGATCAGGGGCCCTTTTGTTATACCTCGGGATCAGGGGCTTTCTTGTTATACACGAGCAGGGGCCTTTATTATTTTCGATTTGGGGGAATTTGTTACCTGATTTTAGGGCCCTTGTTATACATCAGGCCTTTGTTATACTCATGACCAGGGAACTTTTGTTATACTCGACCAGGGGACTTTGTTATACTTGGATCAGGGCCTCGATCAGGGGCCTTTTGTTATCTTTCGATCAGGGGCCTTTGTGGGTCACTCGATGAGGGGTTTCGTTATTCTCGATTAGGGGGATCCAGGTTATACTCGATCAGGGGCCTTTGGTTATATACGATCAGGTGCCTTTGTTATACTCTCGATCAGGGGCTTTGTTATACTCTGATCAGGGGCTCTGCTGTACTCGATGAGGGGGCTTTGTTATGCCTCGATCAGGATATTAAGGTTATACCTGATCAGGAACTTTGTTATACCTGATGAGGGGGGCTTTTGTTATTCTCGACCAGGGGACTTGTTATACCTCTTTAGAATCAGTGTGACCTTTATATACCTTCGGATCAGGGACTCTATTATACTCCATCAGCGGACTTTGTTATACCCGTGATCAAGGAATTTGCTACCTCGATTAAAGGTCTTTGTTATATTCTTGGATCAGGTGCCCTCGATGAGGGCCTCGATTTTCGATCAGGGCTCCTTTGTAATACTCGATGAGGGGCTTTGTTATCTTCGATCAGGGACGAGGTTATACCTGATCAGGGTCCTTTGTTATACTCGATCAGATGCCTTTTGTTATACCTCCTCGATCAGGGGCCCCTTCTGTACTCGGATCGAAATATCTTGTTGTACCTCGATCAGGGGCCTTGTTATACTCTCGATCAGATGCCTTGTAATACCTCAATAAGGGCCTTTGTTGCTCTCGATTAGGGACCTTTTGTTTGACCCCGTTCTTTGCTATAATTTGGATTAGGGGCCCTTTGTTATACCTTTGACTCAGGGCCTTTATTATACCTCGATCAGGGGTTTTGTTATAATTCTCGAGGAGGGCCTTTATTTTCGATTTGGGGGAATTTGTTATACCGATCAGAGGTCTTACACTCTCGATGAGGGGCCTTTGTTATACTCGATCAGGGGCCTTGTTGTACCCGATGAGGGGCTTCTTTGTTGTACCTCCGATCAGGGACGTTTGTTGTACTCGACCAGGGGCCTTTACCGACCAGGGGCCTTTGTTGGTACCTTCGATCAGGAGGCCTTTGGTTATACTCGATCAGTGACATTGTTATACTCGATCAGGGGCCTTTGTTACAATTTTCGATCAGGGCTTTTGTAATACTCGATATGGAACCTTTGTTATACTTTAGATTAGGGGGGCCCTTATTATACCTTCGGATCAGGAGGCCCTTATTATACCTTTACAGGGCCTTTTTATTCTCGATTAGGGGCCCTTTGTTATACTCGATGAGGGGGGGCTTGTTAAACTCGAAAGTGAACCTTTGTTATTCTCGATTAGGGCCTTGTTATACTCAAGTTCAGGGCCTTGTTATAATTCGATGAGGGGGCTTTATTATACTCGATGAGGGAAGTTGTTATGCTCGATCAGTGGATATGTTATACTCGATCAGGGAACTTTGTTATACTCGATTAGTGGACTCCCTTTTGTTGTATTCGATTTGGGGATCTTGTTATAATTTCGATCAGGGACTTTGTTATACCTGGGATGAGGGGGGTTTTTATTGTACCGACAGGGCCCCTTTGTTATAGTCGATCAGGGGCCTTGTTATACAAGATCAGGTCCTTTTTTGTTATACAAGATGAGGGCCTTATTGTATCTTTATCTAGGGGTCTTTGTTGGTACTTCCGATGAGGGGCCTTTATACTCTCGATAAAAGGTCTTTGTTATACTCGATCAGGGGACATTGTTATACCAGGATCACGGGGTTTTGCTAAACCCGGTCAGGGAATTTGTTACACTCACTAGTGCACTTCATTATACTCGATCAGGAGGACCAGTTATACCTGATCCTGGGGAATTTGTTGTTATACCTCGATCAGGGGACTTTGGTTATACCTGATGAGGGGGCTTTTGGAAATACCTCGATCAGGGGGGCTTTATATACTGATGAACGGGCTTTGTTATACTCGATGAGGGGACTTTTGTTATACCCTGTCTGGGGCCCTTTATTAAATTCCCGATCAGGGCCTTTTCTTATACTCGATCAGGGGACATTGTTATACCTCGATAAAAGGGACTTGTTACACTCGGAGTAAAGGGAGCTTTGTTATACTCAACCAGGGGACTTTGTTTATCCAATTTAATTAGGGACTTGTTGCATTTTCTTAATCACGGGCCCGATCAGGGGCCTTTGTTATACCTCGATCAGCCATTGTAATACCTTTCGATGAGGGCTTTGTTATACTCGATCAGGGGACCATGTTATAATCAGATTAGGGTCCCTTGTTATACTCGATCAGGGCCCTTTGTTATACTTCCGGATCAGGGGCTTTGTTATACCGGATGGGGTCATACTCGATCAGGGGCTTGTTATACCTCCGAGGAGGGGCCTTGGCTGTACTCGACGAGGGCCCTTTGTACCGAGCAGGGCTTTGTTATTCCTCGACAAGATGTTTGTTATAGTCGATCAGGGACTTGTTATACTCGATCACGGGCTTGTTATACTGGGGATGAGAGGAATTTGTTATACCTTTAGTTGGACTTTGTTATACCTCCGAGATGAGTGCATTCCTCGTTATACTCTCGATCATGGGATCCTTTATTATATTCGGGATGAGGGGCTTAGAAATATTCGAAGAGGGGGGTTGAAATACTCGATGAGGGGCTTTGAAATACTGATTAGGGGCTTTGCTATACCGATGAGTTTGTTATACTTCCGATCAGGGGATTCTTGATATATTCGGATCAGTGGACTTTGTCATACTCGGATTAGGATCCTTGGTACTCGATCAGGGCCTCTTGTTTTACTCTCGATCAGGGAGATTCTTTTTTGTTATACCCCGATCTAGGGACCTTTGGTTATACCGATCAGGGGAATATTGTTATACTCGATCAGGGGAAAATTGTTATAATTTCGATCAGGGGGGACTTTGTTATACTCTGATAAAGGAGCTTTGTTATACTTAGGACCAGGGGATCTTGAGTTATAATTTGACCAGGGGACTTTTTTGTTATAATTTCTTGATCAGGGGCCTCGATCAGGGCCTTTTCTTATACTCGATCAGGGCCTTTGTAATACCTCGATGAGGGGCTTTTGTTATTCTCGATTAGGGGACCAGGTTATACCTGACTGAAATTTTTGTTATACTCGCTGATTAGGGAGGCTCCTGCTGTACCTCGATGTGGGGCTTTGTTAAGTGCTCGATCAGGGATATGTTGCACGGGATCAGGGAACCTTTTGTTATACCGATGAGGGGTTTGTTATAATTTCGACTCAGGGGACTTCGTTATACCTCGACCAGGACCTTGTTATACCTCGATCAGGGGCTTTTGTAATACCTCGATAAGGAGCTCCTTTTTTTTGTTATACCCCGATCAGAGGTCTTTTGTTATACCTGGGATTAGGGGCCCTTGTTGTACCTCGATCAGGGCCTTGGTTATAATTTATAAGGGGGATCCTTGTTATACCCATCAGGGGACCTATACCCTCTTCCAGGGGGGGCTTTATATATACCTCGATAATCAGCCCTTTATATACTCGATAATGGCCCTTGTTATACCTGATCCCGGGCCTTTATATAATTTCCCGATCAGGAATTTTGTTATACCGATTAGGTGGATTCCTTGTTATACTCGATTTGGAATCTGCTATACCGATCAGACCTTTTGTTATACCTCGATCAGGGGCCTCGGAGTTGTACCTCGGTTAGGGCCCTGTTATAGTCGATCAGGGCTTCCTTGATACCTGCTGAGCAGGGTCCCTTGTTATACTCCACCAGGGCCCTTTTGTTATACCTCCGATTAGGGCGGCTTCCGTATATACTCGATGAGGGGGTTTTGTTATTATAGCTCGATCAGTGGATATGTTATACTCGATCAGGGAACTCGTTATATTCATTAGTGATCTTGTTATAATCGATTTGGGGATCTTGTTATACCAATCAGGGGACTTTTGTTATACCTTAGGATCAGGGCCTTTGTTATTTCGATCAGGGTCCTTGTTATACTGATCAGGGCCTCTTGTTGTACTCGATCAGGGCCTCTCCTTGGTTATACTCTCGGTAAGAGTCTTTGTTATACCTCGATCAGGACTTTGTTATACCGATCACGGGATTTGTTATACCGTGATCAGGGAATTCTGGTTACATTCAATTAGTGGACTTTTGTTATAATTTCGATCAGAGGACTTTTGTTGGTACCGATCCGGGGAATTCTTGTTATACTTCGATCAGGGGATCCTTTGTTATACTCGATGAGGGGGCTTTAAAAATACTCGATCAGGGGCTTGCTTATATTCGATGAAGGGATCATTATACTCGATCAGGGGATCCTTGAAAGAAATTCCGACCAGGGCCCTGTTGTACCGACCACCGGGCCTTGTTATACCCGATCAGCGGACACATTATACTTCTATCAGGGACTTTGTTATACTCTGATGAAGGGACTTGTTATACTCGATCCCGGGAATTTGTTATACCGATCAGGGCACTCTTGTTACAACACTCCATCAGGACCTTTTGTTATACTCTTGATCAGGGGGACTTGGTTATAATTTCCGATCAGGGGCCTTTTTGTTGTACTCGGGATCAGGGGCCTTTTGTAATACTTCCGGATCAGGGGCCTTTGTAATACTCGATAAGGGGCCTTTGTTATACTCTCGATCAGGGGCCCTTGTTATACCTTCCTTTCGGGATGATGGGGCTTCCTTGTTATACTCGACCTCAAGGGACTTTGTTATACCCGACGAGGAAAACTTTGTTATACTCGATCAGGGGAAATCTGTTATACCTGATTAGGGGTCTTTGTTATACCCGGATCAGGGCCCTCGATCAATGGCCTTGTTATACCCGATGAGGGCCCTTTGCACACCCTCGATGAGCGGCCCTTGTTATACTCGATCAGGGGGCCTTTGCTATACTCGATCAGGGCTTTGCTATACCTCGATCAGGGGACCCCGTTATACTCGATTAGCCTTGTTGTACCGTTGGAGGGGCCTTTGTTGTACTCAAGTAATCAGGGTTTTGATATACCTCGATAACAGTATTCTTTTTATAATTTATCAGGGGACTTTGTTATACCTGCGATCATGGGGGCTTGTTATACTGATCATCAGGGGACTTTGTTCCAAATCAATTAGCGGACTTTGTTATACCTGATCAGAGGATCCTTTTTGTTGTACTCGATCCTGGAATTGGTTATACCGATCAGGGACTTGTTATACTCGATGATGGGGCTTTGAAGCACCTGGATCAGGGGCTTTGTTATGCTCAAGGAAGGGGCTTTGTTATACTCGACCAGTAATATTGCTGCGCCTGACCAGGGCCCTTGTTGTACTCGGGCGAGGGGCCTTTTGTTATACCCGGATCAGGGGTCATTGTTACACCATCAGGGGATTTGTTATACCCCATCAGGGGAATTTTGTTATACCTCGACCACGGGATCTTGTTATACTCTCGACCAGTGTACTTTGTTATAATTTCTGGACACGGGCCTCGATCGAAATAGCCCTTTGTTATACTCGATCAGGGCTGTAATACTCGATGAGGGGCTTCTTTGTTGTACTTGATAAGGGGACCATGTTAGACCTGATTAAGGGCCTTTTGTTATACTCGATCAGGGTCCTGAATATACCCCCGATCAGGGGGGCCCTGGTTATACTCTCGATCCGGGGCTTTATTATACTTCCGGGATGAGGGGGCTTTGTTATGCTCGATCAGGGATATGTTATACTGATCAGAACCTTTGTTATACCTTTACAGGGTTTGTACTTTTATGACCAGGGGACTTTGTTATAATTTTGACCAGGGGACCTTGTTATACTCAATCAGGGGACTTTGTTATACTCGATCAGGGTACTTTGTTATACTGATTAGGGGGTCTTTGTTATAATTTGGATTAGGGCCCTCGATCAGGGGGCCTTGTTGCGTCTCGATCAGGCTTAAATGCCCTATGGGGGGACTATGTTATACCGGGATCAGGTATCCTTTTGTTATACCGATCAGGGAACCTCATATACTGGGATAAGCGGAATCCTTATTACCGATTTGGCATCTTTGCCATACCTCGGTCAGGGGATTCCATATACCTTGACCAGGGCCCTTATTGTACCTCTCGGTCAGAGGTCTTGTTATAGTCGATCAGTCTTGTTATAATTTCTCGATCAGGGTCCTTGTTATAATTTCTGTTCAGGGGTCTTTGTTATAATTCTCGATGAGGGGTTTTGTTGTGTCTACGAGGGGGGCTTTGTTATGCCTTTTCGGACCAAAGGATATGTTATATTTCCCTCGATCAGGGAATTTTGCTGGCCTCGATTAGTGGACTTTGTTATACCTCGATTGGGGATCTTTTGTTATACCGATCAGACGACTTTGTCATACTCGTCGGATGAGGGCCTTTGTCGTACTCGATCAGGGCCTTTGTTATACTCGATAAGAGGTCTTTGTTATACTCGATCAGGGACTTTGTTATACTCGATCACGGGCTTTCTTATACTCGCTCAGGGAATTTGTTATACTCAATTAGTGGACTTTGTTATACTCGATCAGAGGACTTTGTTGTACTCTGATCCGGGAATTTGTTATACTCGATCAGGGACTTTTGTTGTCCTCGACCAGGGCCTTTGTTGTACTCGATCAGGGCCTTGTTATACTCGATCAGGAACATTGTTATACTCGATCAGGCGACTTTGTTATACTTGATGAAGGGACTTTGTTATACTCGATCCGGGGAATTGTTATACTCGGATCAGGGACTTTGTTATACATGATCAGGGGACTTTGTTATGCTCGTTCAGGGACTTTATACACTGATCAGGGCTTTTTGTTGTACTCTGATCAGGGCCTTTGTAATACTCGACCAGGGCCTTTGTAATACTCGATCAGGGACTTCGTTATACTCGATTAGGGCCTTTTGTTGTACTCTGTTGAGGGGCCTTTGTTGTACTCAATCAGCCTTTGATATACTTGATAACAGGTCTTTTTATACTCGATCAGGGACTTTGTTATACTCGATCATGGGGCTTTGTTATACTCGATCAGGGAATTTGTTACAATCAATTAGTGAACTTGTTATACTCGATCAGAGGACTTTGTTGTACTCGATCCTGGGAATTTGTTATACTCGATCAGGGACTTTGTTATACTCAATGAGGGGGCTTTGAAGTACTCGATCAGGGGGCTTTGTTATGCTCGATGAAGGGGCTTTGTTATACTCGATCAGGGACATTGTTAACACGATCAGGATTTTCTTATACTCGATCATAATTTGTTATACTCGACCACGAGACTTTGTTTTACTCGACCAGTGTACTTTGTTATACTTGATCACGGCCTCGATCAGGGCCTTGTTATACTCGATCAGGGGCCATTGTAATACTCGATGAGGGCTTTTGTTATACTCGATCACGGGACTATGTTATACTCGATTAGACGTTTGTTATACTCGATCAGGGGCCTTTGTTATGCTCGATGAGGGGCTTAGTTATACTGACCAGGGACTTTGTTATATTCGACCAGGGAACTTTGTTATACTCGATCAGGGAATTTGTTATACTCGATTAGGGTCTTTGTTATACCTGATCAGGGCCTCAATCAATGGCCTTTGTTATACTCGATGAGGGCCTTTGTAATACTCGATGAGTGCTTTTGTTATACTCGATCAGGGGACTATGTTATATCTCGATCGGGGTTCTTTGTTATACTCGATTAGGGGCCTTTGTTATACTCGGTCAGGGGGCTTTGATATACTCGATCGGGGCTTTTATACTCGATCAGGGGCTTCGTTATACTGAACAGGGGCTGTTGTACTCTATCAGGCGCCTACTCGATCAGGAATTTGTTATACTCGACCAGGGGCCTTTGTTATGCTCGATGGCTTTGTTATATATAGGGGCCTCGATCAGGGGGCCTTTGTTATACTCGATGAGATATGTTATACTCGACCAGGGGACTTTGTTATACTCGACCAAGGGACTTCGTTATACTTGATCAGGGATTTTGTTATACTCAATCAGAATTTGTTATACTCGATCAGGGGCCTTTGTTATACTCGATTAGGGTCCTTTGTTATACTCGAGCAGGGGGCTTTGTTATACTTGAGCAGGGGCCTTTGTTATAATCGATTAGGGGCCTTTGTTCTACTCGATCAGGGGCCTTTGTTATACTCGATGAGGGGGCTTTGTTATACTCGACCAGGGGACTTCGTTATACTCGACCAGGGGACTTTCTTATACTTGATCAGGGGACTTTGTTATACACAATTAGGGGAATTTGTTATACTCGACCAGGGACTTTGTTATACTCGACCAGAGTACTTTGTTATACTTGATCAGGGGCCTCGATCAGGGGCCCTTGTTATACTCGATCAGGGGCCATTGTAATACTCGATGAGGGGCTTTTGTTATACTCGATCAGGGGACTATGATATATTCGATCAGGGGCCTTTGTTATACTCGATGAGGGGCTTTGCTATACTCGATGAGGGAGCTTTGTTATGCTCGATCAGGGGATATTTTATACTCGATCAGGGAACTTTGTTATACTCGATGAGGGGGCTTTGTTAAACTCGACCAGGCGACTTTGTTATACTCGACCAGGGGACTTTGTTATACTCGATCAGGGGACTTTGTTATACTCGATCAGTGGACTTTGTTATACTCGATCAGCGGACTTTGTTATACTCGATCACGGGAATTTGATATACTCGATTAGGGGTCTTTGTTATACTTGATCAGGGGCCTCGATTAGGGTTCTTTGTTATAATCGATCAGGGCCTTTGTAATACTCGATGAGGGGCTTTTGTTATACTCGATCAGGGGACTAAGTTATACTGGATCAGGGTCCTTTGTTATACTCGATCAGGGGCCTTTGTAATACTCGATGAGGGGCTTTTGTCATACTCGATCAGGGGACTATGTTATACTCGATCGTGGGCCTTTGTTATACTCGACGAGGGTCCTTTGTTATACTCGATCAGGGGACATTGTTATACTCGATCAGGGGACTTTGTTATACTCGATGAGGGGCCTTTGTTGTACTCGATCAGGGGCCTTTGTAATACTTGATCAGGGGCCTTTGTAATACCAGATAAGGGGCCTTTGTTATACTCGATCACGTGACTATGTTATACTCGATTAGGGTCCTTTGTTATACTCGAGCAGGGGGCTTTGTTATACTCGAGCAGGGGCTTTTGTTATACTCGATTAGGGGACTTTGTTCTACTCGATCAGGGGCCTTTGTTATACTCGATGAGGGGGCTTTGTTATACTCGACCAGGGAACTTTGTTATACTCGACCAGGGGACTTTGTTATACTTGATCAGGGGACTTTGTTATACCTGATCTGGGGCCTCGATCAATGGCCTTTGTTATACTCGATGAAGGGCCTTTTAAATACTCGATGAGGGGCCTTTGTTGTACTCGATCAGGGACCTTTCTTATACTCGATAACAGGTCTTTGTTATACTCGATCAGGGGACTTTGTTATACTCGATCACGAGGCTTTGTTATACTCGATCAGTGGACCTTGTTACTACTCGATCAGGGGAGTTTATTATATTCGATGAGGGCTTAAATGTTCGAGAGCTTAAATACTCGATGAGGGCTTTGAAATACTCGATGGGGGCTTTGTTATACTCGATGAGGGGCTTTGTTATACTCGATCAGGGGACTTTTGATATATACTCGATCAGTGGACTTTGTTAGCTACTCGATCAGGACTTTGTTATATACTCGATCGAAATTTGTTATGCTCGATCAGGGACTTTGTTATACTCGATGAAGGGCTTTGTTATACTCGACCAGGGGACTTTTTATACTCGACCAGGAACTTTGTTGTCTTGATCAGGGGCCTGATCAGCGGCCTTTGTTATACTCGATCAGGGACTTTATACTCGACCAGGGCACTTTGTTATCCTTGATCGGGGCCTCGATCAGGGGCCTTTGTTGTACTTTCGATCAGGGGCCTTTGTATTACTCGATGAGGGCTTTGTCATACTCGATCAGGGGTCTGTGTTATACTCGATCAGGGCCTGTTGTTATACTCGATGCGGTCCTTTGTTATACTCGATTAGGGCCTTTGTTATATACTCGATCAGGGCTCTGCTATACTCGATGAGGGCTTTGTTATGCTTCGATCAGGGGATATGTTATACTCGGTCAGGGAACTTTGTTATATATGATGAGGGCTTTGTTATACTCGACCAGGGACTTTGTTATACTCGACAGGGGATTTGTTATACTCGATCGGGGGACTTGTTATACTCGCTCAGTGGACTTTGTTATATTCATCAGCGGACTTTGTTATACTCGATCAGGAATTTGATATACTCGATCAGTTGACCTTGTTACTACTCGATCATGGGACTTTATTATATTCGATGGGGGCTTAGAAATATTCGAGGGGGCTTTGAAATACTCGATGAGGGGCTTTGAAATACTCGATGAGGAGCTTGCTACTCGATGAGGGGCTTTGTTATACTCGATCAGGGACTTTGATATACTCGATCAGTGGACCTTGTCATACTAGAATACGGAACTTTGTTATACTCGATCAGGGCCTTTGCAATACTCGATAAGGGGCCTGTTATACTCGATCACGGGACTATGTTATACTCGATTAGGTTGTTATACTCTCGATCAGGAGACTTTTGTTATGCTAGATGAGTTTGTTGTACTCGACCAGGGGACTTTGTTGTACTCGACCAGGAACTGTTATACTCGATCAGGGAATCTGTTATACTCGATTAGGGGTCTTGTTATATTCTGATCTGGGGCCTCGATCAATGGCCTTTGTTATACTCGATGAGGGCGCTGTAATACTCGATGAGTGGCTTTTATACTCGATCAGGGTCTATGTATATCTCGATCGGGGTTCTTTGTTATACTCGATCAGGGCCTTTTATATACTCGATCAGGGTTTTGATATACTCGATAAGGCTTTGCTATACTCTGATCAGGGGCTTGTTATACTCGAACAGGGGCCTTTGTTGTACTCTATCAGGCGCCTTTGTTATACCTCGATCAGAGGACTTTTGATATACTCGACCAGGGCCTGTTATGCTCGATCAGGGGACTTGTTGTACTATGATCAGGGGCCTCAGTGCCCTTTGTTATACTCGATCAGGGCCGCTGTTTATACTCGAATTAGGGTCCTTTGTTATACTCGAGCAGGGGCTTTATTATACTCGAGCAGGGCTTTTGTTATACTCGATGGGGGGCTTATACTCGACCGGAACTGTTATACTCGACCAGGGACTTTGTTATACTTGATCAAGGGACTTTGTTATATAATTAGAAATTTGTTATACTCGACCAGGACTTTGTTATACTCGACCAGAGTACTTTGTTATGATCAGGGCCTCGATCAGGGGCCTTTGTTATACTCGATCAGGGGCCATTGTAATATTCGATGAGGGCTTTTTTTATACTCGATCAGGGCCTTTGTTATAACTCGATTGGGTCGCTGTTATACTCGATCATAGGCCTTTGTTATATGATCAGGGGGCTTTGATATACTCGATGAGGGTTTTGTTATGCTCGATCAGGGATATGTTATACTCGATTAGGAACTTTGTTTTACTCGAAAGGGGGCTTTGTTATACTCGACCAGGCGACTTTGTTATACTCGACCAGGGACTTTGTTATAGTCGATCAGGGTCTTTGTTATACTCGATCAGTTGGGTTTGTTATACTCGATCAGCGGACTTTGTTATACTCGATCAGAAATTTGTTATACTCGATTAGGGTCTTTGTTGTTATACTTGATCAGGGGCCTCGATCAGGGCCTTTGTTATCTCGATCAGGGCCTTTGTAATACTCGATGAGGGCTTTTGTTATACTCGATCAGGGACTATGTTATACTGGATCAGGGTCCTTTGTTATACTCGATTAGGGGCCTCTGTTATACTCGATCAGGGGCCTTTCTTAAAATCGATGAGGGCCTTTGCTATACTCGATCAGTGGGCTGTGTATACTCGATCAGGGCCTTTGTTGTACTCGATTAGGGCGCTGTTGTACTCGATCAGGGACCTTTGTATACTGATAACAGGTCTTTGTTATACTCGATCAGGGACTTTGTTATACTCGATCACGAGCTTTGTTATACCGATCAGTGGTGTTATTTACCTCGATCAGGGAGTTTATATATTCGATGAGGGGCTTAGAAATATTCGAGGGCTTTAAATACTCGATGAGGGCTTTGAACTACTTCGATGAGGGCTTTGTTATATACTCGATGAGGGGGCTTTATTCTCTATCAGGGGACTTTGATATACTCGATCAGTGGACTTTGTCATACTCGATTAGGGACTTTGTTATACTCGATCCGGGCCTTTGTTTTACTCGATCAGGAGACTTTGTTATACTCGATCTAGGGACTTTGTTACTCGATCAGGGACTTTGTTATACTCGATCAGGGAATTTGTTATACTCGGGACTTTGTTATACTCGATGAAGGGGCTATAGTGGCTTCGACCAGGGGACTTTATGTCTCGACCAGGAACTTTGTTGTACTTGATCGGGGCCTCGATCAGCGACCTTTGTTATACTCGATCAGGGGCGCTGTAATACTCGATGAGGCTTTTGTATTCTCGATTGAGACTATGTTATACTCAATCAGGGGCCTTTGTTGCTCTCGATCAGGGCCTATGTTATACTCGATCAGGGGCTCTGTTATACTCGATGAGGTGACTTTGTTATCTCGACCTGGGAGTTTGTTATATCTCGACCAGGGGCTCTGTTATGCTCGACCAGGGCCTTTGTTATGTT
Source organism: Homarus americanus (assembly GCF_018991925.1). Taxonomy (NCBI): domain Eukaryota; kingdom Metazoa; phylum Arthropoda; class Malacostraca; order Decapoda; family Nephropidae; genus Homarus; species Homarus americanus. Next base: position 1,933 of record NW_024746588.1, on the reverse strand, counting down.
CGATCGGGATATATTATACTCGATCAGGAACTGTTATACTCGATCAGGGGCCTTTGTAATACTCGATGAGGGGCTTTTGTTATTCTCGATTAGAGGACTATGTTATACTCGATCAGGGGTCTTTGTTATACTCGATGAGGTGACTTTGTTATACTCGACCCGGGGAATTTGTTATACTCGACCAGGGGCCTTTGTTATGCTCGACCAGGGGCCTTTGTTATGCTCGATCAGGGGATATATTATACTCGATCAGGGAACTTTGTTATACTCGATGAGGAGGCTTTGTTATACTCGGCCAGGGAACTTTGTTATACTCGACCAGGGGACTTTGTTATACTTGATCAGGGGACTTTGATATACTCGATCAGAGGAATTTGTTAGACTCGACAAGGGGACTTTGTTATACTCGACCAGGGCACTTTGTTATACTTGATCAGGGGCCTCGATGGTGGGCCTTTGTTATACTCGATGAGGGGCCTTTGTAATACTCGATGAGGGGCTTTTGTCATACTCGATCAGGGGACTATGTTATACTCGATCAGGGGCCTTTGTTATACTCGATGAGGGTCCTTTGTTATACTTGATCAGGAGCCTTTGTTATACTCGATCAGGGGGCTCTGCTATACTCGATGAGGGGGCTTTGTTATGCTCGATCAGGAGATATGTTATACTCGATCAGGGTTCTTTGTTATACTCGATCAGTGGACTTTGTTATAATCGATCAGCGGACTTTGTTATACTCGATCAAGGGAATTTGTTATACTCGATTAAGGGTCTTTGTTATACTTGATCAGTGGCCTCGATCAGGGGCCTTTGTTATACTCGATCAGGGGCTTTGTAATACTCGATGAGGGGCTTTTGTTATACTCGATCAGGGGATTATGTTATACTCGATGAGGGTCCTTTGTTATACTCGATCAGGAGCCTTTGTTATACTCGATCGGGGGCCTTTGTTATACTCGATCAGGGGGCTTTGGTATACTCGATCAGGGGGCTTCGTTATACCCGATCAGGGGCCTTTGTTGTACTCGATTAGGGGCCTTTGTCATACTCGATAAGAGGTCTTTGTTATTCTCGATCAGGGGACTTTGTTATACTCGATCACTGGTCATTGTTATACTCGATCAGGGGAATTTGTTATACTCGATAAGGGGACTTTGTTATGCTCGATCAGGGGCCTTGGTTATACTCGACCAAAGGACTTTGTTATACTCGACCAGGGGACTTTGTTATACTCGAGCAGGGGACTTTGTTATACATGATCACTGGACTTTGTAATATTCGATCAGGGGGGCTTTGTTATACTCGACCAGGGGCCTTTGTTATGCTCGATTAGGGGACTTTGTTATACTCGATAAGGGGACTTTGTTATACTCGATCAGGGGCCTTTGTTATGGTCGACCAGAGGACTTTGTTATACTCGATGAGGGGACTTTCTTATACTCGATGAGGGGGCTTTGATATACTCAATCACGGGACTTTGTTATACTCGATCAGGGGAATTTGTTATACTCGATGATTGGGCTTTGTTATACTCGATCAGGGGACTTTTTTATACTCTACCAGGGTCCTTTGTTATGCTCGACCAGTGGCCTTTGTTATACTCGATCAGAGGACTTTGTTATATTTGATCAGGGGACTTTGTTATACTCAATGCGGGGTGTTTGTTATACTCGATCAGGGGACATTACTATACTCGACCAGGGAACTTTGTTATACACGATCAGGGGATATGTTATTCTTGATCAGGGGACTTTGTAATATTCGATCGGGGGGCTTTGTTATACTCGACCAGGGGCCTTTGTTATGCTATATAAGAGGTTTTTGTTATACTCGAACCAGGGGAATTTGTTATACTCGATAAGGGGACTTTGTTATACTCGATGAGAGGCCTTTGTTATACTCGATTAGGGGACAATACTATACTCGACCA